>NC_066860.1:30550729-30863813 GCF_025177605.1 Cucumis melo | reverse complement strand
AAAAGGAACTAAACTTATAAAAAGAAGTAAAGAACACCTTTTGTAATCCCTCTCTGTCCAAATACTTGATACAAAAGCACTTCCAATATAGTCCAGATTGTTGAAACAATAATTCACAACTACTTTTAGCAAGAAATTAAAATACAAATTCCAAACAAATGTAAATGGAAAATAAAGAAAGGTGAAAGATAAATAACAACAAAAATTTAAAATTATCGTTTTGGTTTTTTTAACTTTCAACACCCAAAACGAATACAAAATTTATTGGAACCACAAATAATCAAAAGTAAACTCTATTTTTTTTAGTACATCACATGTACGAAAATTTCGAATTTTTCACGAAAACTTAAATTTTCCAACTCAAAAAAGAAATTTCAATTTCTTTAAAAGTTTAAGCTTTTAACACTCACTCACTAGTAGATTTAAAAACTTGTAAGAGACCGAACAAGTGGAATCAATGTCAATTGTGGAAAAAATAATATCAAAATGCATGTTTTAAGACGCTTATTAATTCTACGTTCATATCATATTAGATCATCCACTAACTCAAAAACTTAAAGCTAACTATATGTAACAGTAAATTAAATATGATATCAACCATTTAAACCTTGCCATTAAAGTAACTGTTTACAGGTGAGTAAAAAGAAACAAAAGAAAAAAAAAAGATATAGAAAGAGTGAGATTTTGTGTTGATTACCCAAATCCCAATAGCAGAACTGCAGAAGAGTGTGTGGTGTTAAAAGATGGTCCAAAGGAAAGGAGAAAAATAAAAAGTGAGAATTTCCATGGAAAGCAAACAGAAACAAAAATAGCTTTTTTTTCTTTTTTGGAAATGTGATGTGTTGTGTTCTGTTTTCCCTTCTTCAGTTGATAAGGTGAAAGAGTTTGAGTGTGTGAGTCAGTTTTTACCCACATTATTTCCACTCTTCTTTTTACCACAGTTAAATCTTTTTAGTAAATTGGCTTTGGATCAATATATCTGACATCACACACCACTGTCTTTACACACTTTACTCATTTATATGCATCTGTGTACTCAAACTTCACTAGGGTTTACATCTTTCAACTTCTTTCCTTCAATCATCCATTAACAAAACTTGGGCACCAAAATTTAAATCTCATTATTATTAGTACGTTGTTTTTGATGATTACTATAAAAACTTCAACTTTTAACTTTTTATTTTTATCCAAAGAAGGTCGATATACGATCGTTATTAAATATAAACTTTTGGGTCTCAATATATCGATGATATTGTGGTAGTTGCTGTCGAATTCTCCTTTTCCTAATTCCTAGCTTTTTATTTTGCTTATTCACATATCATCAATCACATGGTATTGTTTTACAACGAGAAAAATGGACTCAATATATCAATCGGAACGAATTTGTGTGGATAACATATATGAGTAACAATGATCTTACTTGAAAAATGAAGATATAATTTAGGATTGAGTTTGGATTGATTTATATATGAATAGTAAAAAGTTTAAAACTTTTGTAAAAGAAAAGGTAAAAGCAAAGTACATATATACATATATTACATATCTATATGTATGTATGATCATAAAATCAGATGGAGTGATTCTTTTTCTCCCCCCTCTTTTACTTTTTTACGTTTGAGGACAGTGGGATTCGTTTTTCTTTTTTTCCTTTTTTTTTAAAAAAAGAAATATTTAAAATGAGAATAATAATAATTGGTTTTGGAAGAGGATCTGATCCGTGTGTCCCTCACACGTGCGGGGGGAGGGAGAGGGTAACGATTTTTTATGTGGTAAAGCGAAAGGGAATCGGAGCGGATTTGAAATGCGGGTCCCGCTCGTTGAAACTGTGGGACCCATCTGACCTCACACTTAAGCACCCTCTCCCCCCTCTCTCTCGTTTTTATCATTATTTTGTTATTTCCTCTTTTCTTTTTTCTGATTATTACTTTTCTTGTCGTTTCTTTTCTTTTAGAATACAATAAACGTGAACGGTGAGTCTTAAATTCATCTGAACTATATTTAAGTTGATTAACGATTATTTATTGTAATTTTTTTTATTAAGTTTTGAAAAATTGTCTCCCTTTGCTAGATTTGGAGGTGAAAAATCAATTATATACTAAATTTTGTGTGACCATTATGACGAGGGTGATGGCGATCAATCACAGAGGGAGGGAGGTAGATGAGAGGAGGAAAATATATTTTGACTTTATTTTTAAAAATTAAAAATTGTTTTAAATAAAAATATCACATTCAATTTTTCAAATGATCACAAGATTCAGATAATAGACTATTTTTCTAAATTTGAACGGCCGAAGCTTAGTTCGAAATTCAACCTTCAATAACTTAAATGCTACCAAACTTAAATATTAAATTTGAAAAAAAAATTAGAGAGTGTTTTAAATGGTTTTTTTTTCTTTTGTAAATTGACTGTTATAAATGTTAGAAAGGATCATATGAAACAAATAAATGTAAAGGATATGAGGTTGTGTGTATATGTATCATAATAATTCATTACTAAAGATAAAATACTTAAAAGGTAAAATTATATTTTTAAAAATACTACTCAACTTTTTATTGTTTCCTTGGGAGTAACTCTAAGAAAACTATAATATTGCTATTGACATTTTATAGAATATTTCAAAAGTGTGATAAAAGTATAAATTCTTTCTAAAATAGTCTAGTAATGATTTAGAAAAATCGACCAATTCATACAAACGAGAGTTTAAAAAAAATTACAACAAAAATTGGTAGTATGACACTACTTGAACTCGACTCGAAGAAAAATGAATGCGTGTTAATAATTAATAAAATATAAATTTGTAAACTCAAACAAAATGTGAGAGTGAAAGTGTTGGGAGTGATGGGGTTAAAAGAGTGGATGGAAATCCTTAATATGGGCATGGAAGAGCTAGCGTCCGTACGTTATAAGGGCTTTTTTCTTAATATATGATTACAATTCGACCGTTATGGGTATAGATCAGTTCAATGTTTTTGTTTTTACTATATATATATATATATATATATATATATATATATATATATATATATATATATATATATTCTTACTTACATTTATTCTCTCTTTAATTTAATTAGTTTCTGTAATTATAAATTAATGTATTATAAAGTCCCTCAAAATTATCTTTTTTTTTTTTTCCTTTTCTTTTTTTGAAATGGGATAAATAATGATAGTTTCAATTTTCAATTGGAAGGAGCTAATAAAATTTCTAGTACTATTTGTGTAATACAACACATGAGAAAATGAAGAGAAGAAATTAATGAATTAGATAAATAAATAAATAAATAAATATGGAATTAAACCAAACCCACAATTAGCATATTTTTGTGAGTATTTTGATTTTTTTTTTTTTTTGTTTGCAATAAATTGATAAAGTTTTTAGGGGATAAGAAAAAAAAGAAAGAAAAGAAAAGGAGGGGGAGAAATATGAGAAGAATTGAGAAATAGGGATTAGTTAGAAATGTTGGGGTTTAAAGGCAAATGGACACAAAAAGCAGCCTTTGTTGAAAATTATAAACCATATTTCTTCGTTCTTTTTTTTCTTTTCTTTTCTTTTCTTAGAGACACGCACCGCCGATTACACAACACCACCTTTACAAAAGTTTGACTCATCTTCTTCTCTTTTTCTAAAAGGAATGTTTGAACTTCCTTTCTATTTTCTCAATTATATATTCTCCTAGCTTGGATCCACAAAACAATATTTATACATATACTCAAATTTCAACATTTTTTTATTAAACTATTATGTGTTTATTTGTATCGTGATACATAGAAAAACAAAAAGTAATCTATATCGCCCTCTATTATAATTTATTCAAGTAGAGACGGTAAATTTTTACTATATTTTAAAATAAGACGATAAATTTGAACTAGTTTAACTCATTAAATGAATCATTTAACATCAAAATGTTAGATATTTGAAAATTTTGTCCTTTCATGTCGATTCTAGAGAGAAATAAAAAAGACAAATGAATTTTCAAAAGAAGAATTCTTAAAGAGAAAAAGAAAAGAGATGAAGTTGGTCTTTTTAATTTAGTCAACAATTACATAGGAAGATTAGATGTTGAACCTCAAAGATAATAGTAGTTTTAGTCACTAAATTATGTTTATTGACAAAAGGTGAAACAAAAGAACAACTTTTGGTTTTCATCTTTGTTTTAGTTTAATTTTAATAATAAAAAAAAGGTATATATATGTGTGTGTGTATTAGAGATAAGTGTATTTGAATGAAATAAATTTAGTAGTAGAAATGAGCAAAGTAGTCTAATTAGGAAACAAAATGATGGTAATTATAACAAAAAATCAATATTTGCTATAAATAAATAGATATTTCATAAAAACGGCTTTTTTTTTTTTTGATAAAAAAATATATTTAGGTGACGTGTACTATCTTTATGGAGCATATTTTATTGTTTAAATTAAAATTTTTCACACCAATTTGCTCAAAAATAATAAAAATAAAACTTTTAACAAAATATTTATATTTAATAAAAAATCAATATTTTAGTAATTTTTGTTTTATAAAATATAAATAGTTTGTTAAAATTTTATATTTATAAAAAAAACCATTTTTTTTATTTTGAATTTTTAAGTATATGATAAAAGAGGGTTTCATATAACCGCAAGCTACACCTAATCACTCTAATTTTAGGAGTTTTCTTTATATATATATATATATAAATAAATATAAAGTATCACAATGTTGAATTTTTTATTGTTATGATTCCATGAACCATTTTTAAGGGAAAATTAAAAATCGAAACTAAACCTTTGTGTCTATATATATATATATATATATTAAAGAGAGGGAACAAAAAAGAGACTAGACATTTTAAATATAAAAAATAATTCAAAATATTTATAAAATATAGTAAAATATCATATTATGTATGCAATAAACTACGACAAACTACTATTACTTATATTTATTTGTATTATGATTAATGTAGATGTAAATCACATATAAACTTGTTGGTTGATTTTGTGAAAAAGAAATATATATGATATGTATTTAGTGAGGATAGATTTGTATAAAGAATAATATATATATATAATGTTTTGTTGGTTGGGTGAATTTGAGATGAGGTGTGTTCACGTAGGAATGAAGTTATTAAGAGTGGAATCCAATTTATGTTGTGTTGTCAGTTAACAATAAACAATTACAAAAATCAGAATGAAACCTCACCTACCACTCCTACTTTTTTTTTTCTTTTTTCTTTTTTCAAAACAACAAACTATATATATATATATAAACACCTCTATGTTTAATTTATTAATTTCAGGTTTTTCCTTTTAATTTTTTTTTTTTTAAAAATGTATGAGTAAAAATTTCCAACTTTTTACTTTATATATATATATATATATATATATATATATATATATATATATATATATATATATATAATTTGTTGTTAATTAACACATATATATAGGTAGCATTTTGGTAATTTTGATGTGAGGGCTTTGAACATTTCAAGAAGTTGTAAAGCCTTTGTACTCTACTTCCCTTCTTGCTTGTTAGCAAAATCTAAATAGTAGGGCAACAAATTTTCTTGCTAATTAAAGAGGGTGTAAGGTAAGGTCAAACATTTGTGCTTTGTGGACAAGCTGTGATTTCCTCAATGATAAAATTGTCATTGATGCAGTAACTTAGTCAAGATAACATTTTATAAATCTAGTTCTTCGAGTAGCATCTTTTGGTTCAAAAAGAAAATTTGAACTACTTTCTACAAAAACACAAACTCACGTTTCAATCAAAGTCTACACATATCACTAGTTTCATGTCCTGTTTATGTGATTCTTTTTTGGTGAGCTCATGACCTTTTCGGTTTGAGACAAAATTTCTTACATAAGTAGAGTAATCATAAATTGATTAAATACATATATTTATAAATTACAAAGATTACTATATTGTTATATATAATAAAAATCAACTAACTTGATTTTGATAGAAACTTTTACATGCAAAAACTTAAAATATATAAGAACTTCTTACAAATCAAATTTTAAACCCTAATTAACCACAATTACTTTAGAGACAATAGGTGTTTATTTATCAATGAAGTAAATGTAATTAAAAAAAAAAAAAAAAGATAATCTAATCTACAAAAACAATCAAGTTAATTTAATCATGTTGAATTATAAATGAAAAAAGGAATTTGTTTTTTCTTAACAATTTGTTATGGTGGATGTCAATGTCGATATGATGTGTTAAGAATGATTTATTGATTGATTATTGGCATATGCCGTTAGCCAAAGTGTATAATAAACAAAGCCACTAAAAACTTAGGGTTTAGGTCTCACATATATAGTCATAAAATAGATATATATAATTTCTTTTTCTTTGTTCTTATTAGGGTTTTTTCTTAGGGATGATAAGTGACCTTTGCTTTGTTTCATGCATGAATCTTTTTCAATCTTTTCAACTCTCTTTCTTTTCTTGGGACAAAAAGTCAAAATACATACAAAAGAATATTTGTACTCTATTTTAAATTAATATATATACATACACTTTCATCATATTTTATTTCTTCCTCTCCCTCTCTCCATTAAAATACTACAAAACTTAAATTTACTTAACTATATATTTTCTTCTTTATTTAAGAAATATGTAGATTTAGAGTGACCATTTAACATGGTGTTATTTAATTTTCATGTGTCTTTTTATAAATAATCTTACAAAGATAAAAGATAAACGAAAACGAAAAATGATAAATGAGGAGATGCATCAAGATATCTCAATCATATTAATACAATTTTATTATAGTAAATATCAATCTCATTTTCTTTCTTTATATAATTAATTAAACCATATTATAAAAATAACACCATATTTGTAAAGATTTATTGCCCTTACTATAAGGTTGTCTCTAGACCTAAAAAAAACTTTTAAAATGATTAAGATAATACATCTATTATTTTCTCAAAAATTCGAAAATCGATAATGTCTACCCATATTAGTTGAATAATCACCCATCAATTTAACTTAAGTCATCTCAAACGGTCTATTAGCCACTTTTGCAAATTTTTTTAAACCTACAAGTGATAGAGTGTAGTTCTTTTTATAGGAATAACAAGATTCAAATTACACTATACTCTTGGTTACTAACATAAGTAGAGTGTCAATGTACTAATATATAATAATATTAATTAAACTTAACCTTTTGAACACTAATCGATCGTTATTCTTATCAATTTTAGTAAAAGTAGTGTATATTATCTAGCGACATTTTCAAAAATAATAAAATAAACTAAAGTATTTACAAAAATATAACAAAATTTTGTTTCCATCGATCGATAACTTCTATTTTACAAATATTTTCAACCGTTTTAGCTATATTTACGATAATTCCCCGATTACCTACTGACCTTTATTTTGTTTTTCGTTAAAAATCTAATGTTTTAGGTCCATAGATAGCGTTATATAAAGAGGAGAAAGAAAGATATAGAAATGTGAGTTTCTTTTATATATAATAAGGTTGGATTATATAAATAGAGAAAAGGGAAGTGGGTAGCATTTTGTCTTGACATGGTGAATAATAATTATAAGGACGTAATCACATCACATGGCCCTGAATTTTATACCAAATAAAAGAAAATAAATACATATTAACAACAATAATAATAATAATATCAACCGACACAATAGGGTTTTTCAAATAATTCCTCTAAGACAATCCATTAATATTCTCACTTTAATACTTTAATCAACAAATTAACTAAGTTTAATGTAGTATTAATTATAATTCTAGGATTAAGCTAACGACCCAGATAATGTCAGTTTTCCGAAGCATTTATTTTTCCAATAAATTATACTCTCTCTTATTTTTAATTACCAATAAATTATAACAACAACAACAACAATAAGGTATATTGGGAAAAAAAAAATAAAAAGTTTTAACAAATTCAAGGAATCACAGAGTTAGATAATATGAAAAATATTTAATTAGGTTTTGGGGAATTTTAATTAGAAAATTTTGAATTTTTCTAGAAGCCAAAACACAGCCTCCACTAGTAAAATATTATGAGATCTGTATATATTATTTCTAAATTCCCAAATTGCACGTTACCCCTTCTTTGTTAATTTAAACTATTTATTTTACATATATATTATTATCCAACATTCTCAATATTGTCGGCTCAATATTCCTTTTGGGAAAAAGGAAAATATATAACATATTCCATTGTCTATATAATAATTATATTATATATGAGGGTCATCTAAATTACTTTTAGGTTTTGTGATTTTAACTTAATTTCAATTTAACCCTTTTAGTTTAATATTTATAGGAAGATTTGATTTGGTCTTAGTACTTTGTTGCATAAATATCTTACGAAATTATGTTGTCATATTGGTTTTGTCTAAAGTTTGAAGTATTGGGTTTTGCTTCGGCTTTTAAATCAATTTTTATCCACTTAATATGTAATTCATGATCACATTTTTTTTTCAACTAAGAGAGATTAGTAATTAGTAATTAATATTCTTTTTAATCTTTCTTGTTTACTTGTTTTTTTTTTCTAATTAGGTTAGTTAATTAGCTATGTTGTTCATATTTGAGATAAGATTTTAGTCCTAAGTTTTGTTATAAAAAGAGATGCATTTCATTAATCATTTAATGTATGTGTGATAAACATGTGATTAGTCATTTAATCTATTTTTAGTCCTCACATTTTATCAACCATGTATAATTAATATTTGTTTGTGGTGAGCTCTTGAATAAATTAGCAAAATATTATTATTCTTGTTGTTATTATTCCGCATTTAAAAATATATAAAATTGGCTGAATGCAAAATGAAGACAAAAAAGAAAAAAGAAGAAGAAGAAGTTTGAAATTAGGTCAATAAAAGATTATAAAAGTATGAAATTTGAAGGAGTGTTAATTGCTTAGGGGTTGCATATATATATATAGGGTTTGGTTAAACTCCATTTACAATAATGATATCATATAGTCTATGTCAATGTAAAAACTAAAAAGAGAGTGAAAAGAAAAAGAATCAATTATTATTAAAAAGAAATTAAGAACCAAAAGCAAATATTTTGATCAAAATTAACTTTCTTTACCAACCTTTTCTATACCTAACATTTCACTTTTATCCCTTACTCTTTATATATCCAATTTTCATGCATATGCCCTTCTCATCCATTATTATTTCTCAATTGTTTCAATTTTCTTTTTTTAATTTCTTAATAATGAGATATATATATATATATATATATATATATATATATATATATATATATATATATATTATATATTTCTTAATTGGTTACAAACTAAATAAATTTTGCACAATGTAAAATTTTGATTTAATGCCAAATCTCTAGTAATGGGTAAAATGATCGATATTATTGCAAAGATTATGAAGATTTTAGAATAAAAAGTTGGAGGAAATCATAAAAACCACCGTATGTATAATTATATTGCCTTGTTACAAATTACAATAAGTCTAAACTTTTTTTTAAAAAAAAAATTATCCTCTTGTAGAGCTATAAAATCAATTGTTTGTCAGTCTAGCTTCAATTTTTGTAAGTTTAATAATTTACCGGTGGAAATTCGAACTTATGACCTCATGATTTGAAGTACGTTTTTTTTTTACGTTAATGAAACTATGTTGATCGTATTAATTCATATCATTTACCTTTAATTATTGCAAGATATTATAACTTTTTTTAGTATAAGTATTGCTACAAATCTCTTAATGTAAAGATGAATTATTAGTGTGTATGGATAAAATGTAACTGTCATATATATATATATATATATATATAGTTCAATTGTGCTTTTGCTCACATTTGTTACAATCTTTTAGTTATAATAGCTACACGGATGATTTGTATCTTTGACCTAAAGTCGATAAAAACTATATATGTACGATTGTCTTAGTTATTATGCAGTGAGTGTGTGTTTGGTTAAAGGTAGCTTGTTAGTTGTGGTTAATTTATAAGTCTAGAGGGGTAATCATTGTAATTAAAAGTAAGAAATTTTTAATAATAATAATAATACTAATAATCCAAAGGTCACTTTTGGTAAGTTTTTCAACTAATAATGATGATTAGATTTAGAGAGAAAAGAATAGTCAAATTAATTAATAAAATGATATAATTAATTAATTATTAAAGTCGCTTTCATGTTAGTTACTTTGGTAATCAGAAAATTAGGATTGAAATGCCACTTAAAAGTAGTGTAAATCAATTTGACATGCATTAATCAATTTTTTCTTTCCCTTTTTTTATATAAAAGAAAAATAATTATTAGTCTACAAAATGGACCCCAAAAATATAAAGCAATGTGGAAAATAACTGATTTCATTATTTTCGTGGGGTCTAAATTTAAAAGATAATTTTTTTTACCCTCTCTAATTTTTTTTCACACAAATCGTTGTAAATATAATAATTAGATTAAAAATATTATTATATTTTAAAATAATTACAAACATAATAAAAGAATTTTGGATCTTGTTCCTAATAAATCATATTTTATTATAGATTGACTTTGCTATATTTATAATTTTTAAAAAATATTTATGTACTTTTAATTATTATTTTTAAAATTGATATTCGTTGTAATTATAATAAGAACAATGGATAGAAGTAGTTCATGGCCATCACAATATTAAGTTATTGACAAAACATAGAATTGGGCCGGCCCAATTTTCTTAAAGTCAAGTGAAAATCAATCACTTTGAAAGTACGAAAGGGTTTCTATACACGTATATTTATCTACTAAATATATCTACTAAAGTAGGTGTCATTATATAATGGACAATTTTCAAAAACCATTGTTCGGTGTGGTGGTGGATCGATAATTGTAATTATACCTTCAAATTTTATATGATTTTCTCAAATTTACAATAATAGTAAAAATTGAATCCACAAATGATAAAAATTAAATCTTCAAACTTATATGATGAATGTAATTATTTAAGTTTTAGGATTCTAATTTTAAAATTTGAATAAGTTCGATGACTTAATTTTAAAATTGTTAAAGTTTAAGAATCTAATTGTAACGGACTACCGTGTTACATTAGGAGTGATTTTTACAATATTCTCTAATCTATCCTAAAAGTTTTTAAAACAATCTATATTTTAATTTTTTTGAAAATAAATCAGGATATATTTCATAAGTGCATAAACAATACAATTTGCACAATATATACATAAAAATGAAGCTTTTTATACTTAAGAAAGACATAAACCGTTATAAAAAATAGAAAGAAAATAGGCTTAATTTTTAAAAACAAAATTGTTACCAAACATATTCTTGGTTAATAGACAAATGATTAGATTTTATTTTATTTATTCTATTTGCTCGTGATTTTGTGTTTGTTTGGTGATTTATACTAACCCTAATTAGTTTCCTTTGTATGATTGGCTTCAATATGATATATTTTTTTAAAAATCGACAGTAGATTAAAAATTAAAGCAACTTAATTGAATTATATAAAACCAAATAAAAACTAAATTCAAACCATGAATGTTAAACTACGTCTAATCTATAACAAATGGGAGTTGATCATAAGAACATGTACAATTCTTTTTTTAATAGTTTGTTTTCATTATATAAGATTGGATATTTATCAAATATATATTATTGATGGAGATGGAGTATATTATATATATATATAGTATGTCGTGAAAGCATGCATGTTATAAATTAATTAAATTAGTTTGGTGTGTGAGAAAGTGGAAATTAGATTTGGTGAACCATCACTTCTCCATGCAAATTACTTCGTTTAAACACATATTATTATTATTATTATTATTATTATGACGACAACGTTAACAAATACAAAATTTACTGAAATCTCTTCCTATAGGATAACTTATATATCTCTAATTTTTGGGTAGACTTTAATTGTTTTATATCGAAAGATTAGATGTTAGAAAGTAAGTACATGTATGAGAAATTCTTCAAAAGGTTAATGGAGCAGTTGTTATTTGTTAAGTCTAATTTTATGATAAGTAAGTTTAAGCCATTGTTTGAAAAAACAATTAAGTGTTTTCTTTGTTTATTTTTTCTTCCATTTCTATTTCACTTGAATTTCAAAGGTGAAAACATCTTAGAACATTTGAAATATTATGATATTCAAGATTTAAAACATTATTATCAATATTATTATTATTGATAATGCACCTTTAAAATTGATTGGGATCTTGATCTTCCTTTTTTCTTTTCTTTTGTTCTTAGTAAAGTTTTTTTTTTTTTTTATTTCAACCATGTTTTTAGTAAGTGCACGTTCATGTTACTCTGTGTTAACTTTGAAGAACAATATACTAATAAGATTCATTATAAAAGTCGTACTAAATTTACTTTTAAAGTAAGTAGTATTTCACATTACACAACAATAGTTTCGAAATTGTCAATAAATTTATTATGCAAATTATGAAAATTTTGCTAAGTTAAATAATATTGACTTCAACTGACCTTTTTAAAAGATAAAAATTGGACAGTTATTTTAAATGTAAAAACTCCTAAAAATATTTTCAATTACAATAAAATGTAACCGACACTGCTAATAGACAATGTCAGTCATGAATAACAAAGATCTATCAATATATATTATTTTTTATATCATTGTCTATCTATTTTACTAATAGACAATAATATTTGGGGCCTTTTCAAAATTATAAAGAAGTCGCAAAATATTTACGCTTTATAAAACAATTCCAAAAACAAAAAAAGTCTAGAAATCCACGTGTAAAATACCAAAAATGCCCCGTCAATAGCGCGCGTAATATATTTGTGATCGTTTAGATATGGCTACAATTTATACGCGATCGTTTAAATATGACTACAATTTATACGTGATCGTTTATATATGACTACAATTTATAAGCGATCATTTAGATATTACTACAATTTATCTTTTTAATGTCATAGTTTAATTTTGTTACACAATCGTTTAATTTTGTTACGTTTAAATTTGGTTACACAAATCTAAATGATTTTTTTTAAAAAAAAATCTGGTACACAATTTTTTTAATTCTTTTGTTACATGATTATTTAGATTTTTTTACACGATCGTTTACTTTTTTTACATTTGGCTACTCCAATCTAAATGATTTTTTTTTTCAAGATTCTTTATACATGATCTTTTAGATTTTGCTATTTTTTTGTACATGACGTAAAAAAAAGGAAAAGAAGAGAGACGATGGAAAGAAATCGCAGCGAAAAAAAAAAGTAGAAAAACGATGGAAAAACAAAAAAAACGATAGAAATATTAAACGACGTAAATAAAGAATTAAAAAATAGAAAAGATAATGGAAATAAATTGTAGAAAAAAAAAGACGAAAAAGGAAAGACGAAATCGCAAGAGGAAGATGGATCGAGGAAGAAAAGAAATATGAAAGAACAAATCTGAAATATTTAAAAAATAACTATGCGTTTTGTTATACGAACCGTAAATAGTTTGGTGTTTTGTTACATTTACAAAAATTCCTCGTAATATTTTACTATATATATATATATGGGAAAAGTATTTTAAAAATGAAATGTATAATTACGGGGGATTATATTTTGTAGCATTGGGGACGCAGCCTTTTTTGAAAATTGAAATACAAAATTAAATAAACCCAAACCCATATGATTCCTTCCCCCAACTTACTCATAATTTAGAATAAAAACATATAACCAATTAATTTTATTTTCTAAAATCAAACCAGAGTTTAAAACCACCTTCAATTAATTTTATTCTAAAATAACTATCTAATATTTTTAAATTAAATTAATTATGAAAAATTATTGTGAATAACATAAAAATTGAAACCATTTTCACATATAGCAATTAAAAAAAAAACATTAGATGAGTTATATAGAGAATTTGATAACTTTTGTTTTTTTTTTTAAATAACTTATTATTATTATTATTTTGTAATATTTAAAAATATTCCAAAAAATATTTCTAAAAGTTTATCTATTCTCTAAATATTATTTTCTAGGTTAAAGTATCATATAACTATTTAAAATAATTAAAAAAAATAACTTTAAACCTATTTTAAAAGATTTAGAATTAAGAAAAATTATTTTGAAAAATTAAAATCTATTTCTCAAAATTTATAGACTAAAACTATAATTTTTTTTCCTAATTTGAATAATTTAATCAATTTAAAGTATTAAACCCTATGTTTCAAACAAAACGAACCGTTTTATGCACAAAAATGATAGTGAGAGAGACTTTTATATCTTGCAAGTGTTAAAGTTAAAGAGAAATTGTAAATATATATATATATATATATATATATATATATATATATATTTAACAAAATATTTACGTTTAGAAAAATCAAACATAGTAAAAATTTTCTTTTAATATTTTTTCTATTGAGTAATAGCTCCTTAAAATTATCTATTATTTTTTTGGGTTAAAATATTTCAATACTTTTTTTTTTTTTTTTTTTTTGTTTTATAATGTCTTCCAATTTAAACCGATCCCTCAAACCTTTTCTTTTCACCCTCATAGTTATTATTCATTTCACATATATCCTTACATTTTTCTTAATTTTCAAAAAGGTTTTGTTATGATTAAAATTTGTGGGTCTCATTTAATTCCATTAATGGCAATTTTGAAAAAGTGTAAAATCTTTAAATCAAATCTAAGGGTTTAATATTTTATTATTTTTCAAACTTGTAATTACTAAAATGAAAAATTTATCTCTTTTTCGTTACAAAAATAGAAAGTCATTCATTGTAATTATATATAAACTAAGTTCACTTTAAAATCCAATTTTTAGTTCATACACAGACAAAATAAATTTAATTACAAACTAAGGGTCCGTTTGGATTGTCTATGAAAAAAAATATTTTTTTAAGAATACATTTTTGAAAAAATATTTTTTATAAAATGAATTTAAAACCTAAATACTCATATGTTTGGTTTGACCTCATTTATAATGTAAAATTGTGTTTGGTTTTGTTTATATTTATGAACAAATTTTATAAAAAAAATACACACATTTTGAATCTTTTTTTTCATAAATATATTTTAAAATTAATTGTACTTTATTTTGAAATTATTAATTTTTAGTTACTTGAAACTAAACATTAATTTCATTTTTTGTATTAATTTTTTTTGAAAATTTCAATTTTAAAAGCACAAATATCTTGAAATGTAAACATATAATCATAAAAAAAAATTGATTTCCATCAACAAAATATAAATGAGATAAATAATTTTTTTCGAGACAATATAATATCAATTAGACAAAAAGATGTGCAATTCGATCACGTTCTTCATTTATCTTTATTTCACAAACTGAACGATCATGTTCTTCATTTGACGTCCCCAAGATTTCTTTCACAGATGTTAAGTCAAAATAGATTTGACTGAGAGATAACATTTGCTAATCTCTATATTTAAATGTGTGTTCATATACATTGAAAAAAAATATTCAATGTATTTAAAAATAGAAAAAAAAACAAAAAGAACAACGGAGTAAAAAATAGATAGTAAAAAGGAATAGAAAAATAAAGAAAGAAAAATAGATATTTTGAAGGGATTTCTCATTAAACATAAAATAAAAATTTATTCTAAAATTTGGTTGACTGTGTTTTCTCTAAAATGATTTATTTCATAATCTCATTTTTCCAAAAATTATTTCAAATGAGTGACAAACACCTCCATTTATCCTAAAATGAATTATTTTAAAAATTAAACACTTCAAAAACCAATCCAAACATACGCTAAAAATACTTGTTGACATTTTTTTGGCTGTCAACAAAGATAATGCACGTTGAAGTTTTATTGTTTGTTATATAGAAAAAATTGTTAACTCTACCATTTTCGTGAATACAAACTATATCATGTAGGTAATATTAACCTTTTTTATCAATCAACCGTTTCACAAAACGATCAATTATACACTCTTTTTTTTTTTTACATGTTTAACTATCATTATAGAGCAATGTTGATTTTTTTTATCCATTAATTATACACATTTTGTTACAATTTTTTTTTTTTTGTCGTTAATAAAAACATATTTTGTTGACACTTATATTAGCCATCTACAAACTACAACAAATATTTGTATGGATTTTTTTCAACGATAAACTATCGATATTATTGGCATTGTTTTAGCCATTAATGATATGAAAAGGCAGAGATCGATGAGAGAAAATACATGAAAATTTACAAAACTAACATCAAGTAAAATTTATTGCATCATATTGAATATAAACTTGTGTTAAACGAAAGTTTATTGACGGTTTTGAGTCACACTTATATTTGGTAGGTTTTAAAATGTTACATTTTTAGTTTTTAAGTTTTGAGTTTTCATGGTCATTTATATTTTTGATATCAAAGTTTTCAATTTAAAAGTGTAAATCTTGAATTCTGATAATTATCTTAAAACAAAAACTCAAATCTCAAATGTAAAATTATAATATTATGAAATTTTTAGAGACCGAGTTGAAATCAAACTCAAAACTCAAGATTAAAAATATATAACATTTTGAAATATAGGAATCAAATAAATCTGAAATTCATGAGGTTATGTTTCTAATTACTTTTATTATTCTTATTATTTAAATATTTTAAATGTAGTAGGCAAGATAAGTGGATTTTACTAAAAATAAGTGGTTTTAGTCCATTTTTTTCCTAAGAGAAAATGATTGCTTTGCTCAAATTTTGAATCTCAAAAAGAAAAAAGAGTTAATAGTTAATAGTTGGCACCAAAGAAATGGACATGTTGGGTTCAATTCATTTTGTTCAAAATGGTCAATTTTTCAAATCCACTATTTTCACTCTTATAAGTCAACACTAAGAAAAGAAACATTACATGTTAACATTTTTGTTAGTCAAACATGACATGTCCCCCTCTTACTCTCACACATTTTTTCATTTATATTTATCTTTTTCCTCCAAATCAAAAGAATATATATATATATATATGTATATATGTGTGTGTGTGTCATATACTTTTTACCAAAAATATGCTAATTAATTGATTTGACTAAATCCTCCTCAAGTTTAACTTGACAACTATTTATACACAATTATCAAACCTAACATACATCAATTGGCATACTGACTTGTTAAGATTTATAGTTTAAATCTCTTAGTCTAATACTTTTCATTATTTATTCTTTATTATATTTTAGTTACTTACGAGCTTCCTTGAGACTCCCGATGGTGTATGGTCGGATTCAAAGTTTTGTGAGATTAGTTGAGCATATGATTCGAGAATCTTGAGATTTATTTTTCCTACCAATGAATTTGGACTATTTTTCCAAGAATATTTTGTTTTGTATTTCAATTTTCATCGTATCGTAGTAGGTAAGAAATTAAGTTCGTCATTCATATAATATATATATAATATATATTGTAAATCTTAGTTTCAAAAACATATATGTAATTCAATGGTTTTGAATATTATTTTGGAAAGAACAACAGAATCAAATTAAGACTCATAGTGGATTGTTTGGTATTTTAAAGTTTCATTTGCTTCATAAATAATTGAAAATTTATTTTAAATGGCATGAAAAACTTATAAGTATAGCAGAATATCATAATTTATATAAGATAGACTGTAATAGACTTTGATAGACTATTATTTATATCTATCATAATATAGTTATGCATAAATAACCGTCTATTATAGTATATTATAAATAGACCGTGATATTTTACTATGTTTGTAAACATCTTCCTTCAATATTTAGCTAAATTATATAAAGAAATAGTTGCAAATATAATAATTAGATTCAAAAGAATAAAGTATATAGTAACATTTTAAAAAAATTGTAAATATAGCAAAATCTGTCAAAGTCTATCGATAATAAGAATCTATCGTTAATAGATCATGTTGCAAAAATTGATCTATCACTGAAAATTTATCATCGTTAGATTTTATTATATTTATAATTTTTTTAAAATGTTGTTTATATATTTGATTATTATTTCTATTCTGCTTACACGGCTCAAATATAACAAGACCCATTTGAATTTTTTTATTTCTTTTCTCATTACGTAAAGAAAAGTTGCTTCGAGAGGCGGTTCATTTTCAGATATTGAGGATTGATGGCATCGGAGGATTCGAATGAGATATCTTTTCCTTTGTGTTGGGACTTGAGAGTTCTTAAGTTGTCATGCACATGAAGAGTAGGTTTCTTGGAGCTGTTTTAATTTGTTCAAGAGGAACCTTAGATGGAAAGTTTGTCTGTTGATTCAAATCAAAAGACGAAAAGGGTGGCTCCATCGGCCATCTTGTGCAGTGTTCGGAATAGTGATTGGAGTCAGTCTGGCTCTGATTCTTTATTCCCTCCTATTTATGGATTTGATTAACATTATCTATCGTCGTCATGTGTGGATCAGTTTATGGCGATCTTGGATTGTGTTTTCCACTTGGTGGAGAGGATGGGAGTGTGATTGTTGATACTCCATTTGTATTGTTTGCTTTTATTTCAATTGGGAGATAGCAGTCTATACTAAAGTATTCACATGGTGGTGTGATTACACATTGCTGCACTTGCATCTAAAATATTTTAGGATACTTCTTTTACTAGCTTATATATTGGCCAAGGTTAATTCAATGGGACATGGTTTGGTTGGTCAGCCAAAGCGGCATGCTTATAGTTGTCTGATTTTCATCGATGAATTTTAGATGCTTTTATCTTTCATTCGTTTCACATTACGTTCTTATTGGTAAGAACATACTCTAATAATAATTTATTGGGATAAATTTAATAGACAAAGATCAATTATCTCTTATTATATAAACTTGATAGGAAATACACGAAACCAACAATTTTAACATGGGCGAGAGAGAATTATTTCGACATTGATCGCTTAAATGTGACATTCAACTACTCTCTATGATCTGATTGTAAAGAAATTTTCACCATTCAGAATGAGATATACCATGTAGTAATAAACGTGCTATCAAAGATTTTAATCAACCTACAAACAAGTTGCGAGCTATTTGACATAGAAAACATTTCCTTTAGAACTGAGAAACCATTGTAAGAAAAGAAAGTTAACCAAATAAAGAAAAAGGGATTTCCACTAAATGACACTCGCTTTTTACTTCTTGTGCTTGTTGTTGTGTTTATCTAGCACTCCAAGTATAGTCAATTTGGTCTTAAGAAGACTGCACAATACAAACTCAAGGAAATTTCGTTGAATTCTCAAACAATGATTTATTCTCTCTACAAAAGTCTTTTTAACTTCACATTCCCTACTTTTTATTCTTCTAAAAATGGACTACTCCAACATTGTGTCATAAAACAATCATTTTAAGATCTCTCAATATGAGCAGTGTTTGACCATGTAGACTCAAGATCTTGTGCGAACTCCCTTTCCCTACCCAGAATTATGGTTTGATGATTTGCATTTCTCACCATGTTAACAGTTGCATCCACAGCCTTCTTCTTCAGGTTGTAACTGCATTCAATCGGAGCTACCACGTCCCGGTTGCCATGATAGATGTCAATCTTGATTCCAGCTTTGGTCAGTTCATCCAGGTAGCCATCCATCAGCTTTGCTCCCCCACAGATCACATTATGCATGCTATGCCAAGCTGAATGATGAGTGTGCTTCGTTAAATCGATCACCCTGAAATCAATATTCCTGAACAAGAAAGCCAATAGCAGAGAGATGAAACCAAGCATTAGCAGATGGAAGGGGGAAAACCACAAATTCTTAAGGAACTCGAAATAAATATAGTAATAACTTTTGGTTAAATCACAAGTTAAGTTGTTGAACTTCTGAGGTAATATTTTAGTTTTCAGTTGGAGGATTGAATTGGTTATTATGGTCGGTGGTTATTATAGTTTGTCAGGTATAATAGTATGCATATTATAATAGTTTGTATTTTTGGTGCAACCTGTTATAATCGGGGTAAGAAATAGTAAACACTATAACAAAAAGATATTTGAAATAGTAATATCGTAGTTAATTTAAGTTATGATAATTAAAAATACCAACCTACTGTAATTGAAGCCCTGGACATGGACTGGGATATAATTACTTATTTCACTCACTTGAAGCCCCAAACACTCCTAATAGTTTCTAAACTTTTCAATTTTGACGTGTTTTATAAGTCCATGAATTTTTATTTTTATCTCTTTAAAATCCGTTATTGTTCGAGGTTTTGAAAATTTTCAAACCTATTAAAGACAAAATTGAATGTTGTCTATCATCTTGACCTATCAATTTTCCAAAAACCTGAAAGTTAAGAACTAAGAAAAGATGTGACTAATCACCTTCTACGATTGGTTCGCCTTAGAATCCACTCCCATATTCTGTGGTTTCGGCAAATAAAAAAACAAGCACATCGACCCACATGCTCGTACCAGGACATTACTGAAGAGCCAAACAACAGTGGCGGCCATACCCTCTTTGCAGCCAGGTTTTCAAGCACTGTCATAGCTGCCCCATCCTTCGAAGGAAAGTAAGGCTAAAAGCAATATGCAGAAGTAAGGTAAGTGAAGACAAAAAAAAGATCAGAACTTAAACCAAACAATGGGGTTATATCATTAGCAAGTTATTTTGAGTTTTTTTTTAACGTGCAAGCAATACCCTAGACTTGAGTAAAAGATTAAAAAAGTTGTCGAAATTAGTTAAATTTCTACTTTTCCAATATTGTAACTGGACGACATTATTTGGGAGGGCTTCCCCAATCATGTTGGGTCTTCTTAATCAGGGTTTAGACACAATTAGGATACCATTTACCTAATTGAGTTTTGGTTAGGTTCAAGTATTTATATATAGTTGACAGTTCGTGTTTGCCATTTTGTATGATTTGATTTAAATCTCTTGTTGGCTATATAACTGGTGCATCTAGATTCGAGTAGGTATTATTCAAGTTTATACTTATATTTGATGAAATTGAAACTTAAGTTAAAACTGACTACCAAGATAAAAGTGTTTGTATTAACAAAACTATCGCTTACAGGTGCAACAAGGGTAATTGTCTTGACGGATTTGGAGTACTTGGCAGCTAAGGCTAGAGCAATTAGACACCCCATGGAATGTGCAACCAAATGGAAGGAATTCAAGCCAAATTGACGAATAACAGACTCCTCGATCTTTTCTAAATGATCCTTCATGGTGTAAAAAGAATCCCTTGGTTTTGGGCTTCTTCCAAATCCCAAGAGGTCAACAGCAAATAGTCTGTAATTTTGTTTTGTTGTCTCAGATAGATTGGGAAATACTGTTTCCGTCCAAAGTGAGGAAGATGAAAGAAATCCATGCAGGAATATAACATTCTCTTCGGGCTTCTCTCTTCTGCCTAGGAAACGAGGGGAAAAACTCCTTTAAAAATTAAGAAAACCATAGAGTAGTTTAAACAGCAGAAACACCACAATGTGATGTCTCTAATGCGTTAAATGGCTAATCCCGGCTCATAGTCTAAACTTAATGTTTATCCATCATTATAGTTATAGAAGTTCTAATTTCGTCATATGATTTGGCCTTAGTTTCAATTATCTTATGATTTTGAAATTTCCTCAAAAACCATCTATTTTTGTAATGCCCCACCTACCATTCGAACAACTTACAGAAGTGAAATCTAACTCCACATACCAAAACGAGTTCTTTTAGCTTGTTTCATCTTTCAAGCGTGTATTTTAAGAAATTTTCAAGAGGTCACACAACATGGGTAAGACTGCTTAAGCCAAATATGCTTAAGTCTTGAGTTCTCTTGATTGAGCAACCAAAAAGGAAAGTTCATTGCCATAGTATAGATACTATCAATTCTTTTTTCTTAAACATATTTGAAAATCTTCAAGAACTCTCATTCCACTTTAGTATCAGTTCATTCATGTTACCAGGCATCACAATTTTCTTCTATTTTGCAATTATTCGCAAACCCATGTAAAGCTAACTGGCAAAGCCAATCAAACTGAAAACACCATCGCAATAACGATTTACACGTCCTGTATTCAATATAGCAAGCATGGACGAATTTTGAGGTTTGACTAAACCATAGCCATAGGAACTATTTGAAACTATTGAAACAACCAATTTGAAACTATGCCTAATAAACCAAATTTATAGTATAACCTTCTTTATAATAACTCAGACACTGTTTCCCTATCAAAATCAATGGAACTTCCAAAATTATGAAGTTGAATATTACTTAATATTTAATTTGATTAGCTAAATTGAAGTGAATCAACTTGCATAAAACTAGAACAAAAACCGAAACAACCAAATCGCAAAATCATGCCCAAGACTTCAACAGACAGCAATCGAAAAGAAGAACAAGAACAAACAAACAAACAAACAGTAAGTCATGAGAAAATTACCCTGTGCAGGCTGACGAACATCAACATAAAGCTTCTGGTTCCCATTCTCCATCCCATCAACACATGACGAACACCCACAATCAGACCATCTATTCCACATCGAACCACCATTCATCTTCCCAGAATCCTCACATCTTCCAGAAAATCCAATCAAAACAATCCTCCGGAAAACATTTCTCCTTCCATAAAGCGTCTCGGAGAGCTCATTTTCGCCGTCAGGATTCTCCCTCTCGTCTCCCCTACTTCCACAGTAACACGCAGTGACCTTCCCTTCCAGAAACTGATCGAGATACCTGTAGATTACGCAGAGAATAGCGTCGAAAAAGTCGAGAAAGAAGAAGACGATGAAATTTAAAGGAGCGAGGAGGCTTGTTAGGAATTTGATGAGCAGCAAATTTCCTGATTGGATTGAAGAAGAACCCATGAATGAAAAATGGATGAGGAGAAAATGTGGAATCCTCCTCGCTCATCGGTTGTGTAAAACGAAGTATTAATACGGCATCGTGAAGTGGAGACTAAGCCGGAACGTAGAGATGTGTAGAGAGGAAAGCCTCACAAAAAGAGACGTCAATATTGGAATTTGGAATTCAATAACTTTTTTTTTCATGAATTATATTCAAATATAACTAAATGAATTAAAATATTTATAAATTATACCAAAATTTCATATTTTATTGTTGAATAGTTTTTTTAGTTTACAATACTTTTTCCAATATAACATTAATATTAATGTTAGGACTACTAAAACTTTTTAATGAACATTAGGCTAAGAATTTTAGATATGATTGAATAGGTCATTAACCCATCAAATCACGCAATAGAAGATGTGCAACAAGAATCAGTGAGAAAAAATTAATTTCATCCACTTTTTTAAAAAGAAAAAATTGTTTATTTATTATAGATGTTTATAATGGTAAGTTATTGTAAATGGTTTTATGTTGCAATGGACGTAATTGTAGTATTCGAAAAGGTTGGACATTTTTTTCAATATAAATTAGGCATTATTTTGGATTCATTTGGGAAATAGATAATTATAATATTTAAAATGACTATTGTTTGATATACAATCGTTTAAATTTTGTTACACAATCATTTAATTAATTGGGTTACACGATCATTTAGATTTGACTGATTTTTATCTTTTAAGAAAAAGAAGAAAGACATGCACGCATCTAAATAAGTAGTTTGTTATAAGTAGGAAAGTTTTCAAAAAGTTTATTTATTAATTAACCTTTTAATTTTTTTTATCTAATCAAAATACAATTTGGTCTAAATTTTAGTCAATGTGCCCTCCAATAACGAATATGAGTAATCAAAATTGATTAAAAAGTAAGAACACTTCAGGCAATAAAAGTATTGAGATCCGTGTATTTATTTTTAAATTTGAAGAAAGAACTTAACATCAACAAATTATTAATATTTGAATCAATATTTTCATAAAGATGAATAAGAACGTATTCATGGGAAAATGTTCTACAAACTTCTTAAATTTTGGAGTCCAAAACCAAACACACGAGTCTATGACCGATCAAACTCCATTGCAGCAGTCAATTCAGCATTTTCTTTTAGTTCATTTGAAGTTAATTCATAACTAAAATCCCTCTTTCCTTATGACCACCAGACACTTTAGCGACTATTTTCTCAATTAATTTTTAGGTAGTTGTTGTTGAGATTGTATTTCTTTTACCACTAAGCCAATCGATAATCCATAATGATTGCTATTATTTTCTAAATTCTATTACATAGTTAAATTCGTTTTCTTTTCATCTTCCATGTAACCAAGATACATATACAAAAATCTAAGACCAAGAAAAAACTACTAATAATCCAAAGAGATCACATTTTGCCACAAGATTTGCCTACAAGACCAGATTATTTGCAAAACATCATTGTCTACAAATTGAAAGAAACCTAATGAGACATTTTATTCACAAGTAACTATAACGTCACAGTCATCGATTATATTGTTTAAATATTATTGAATTCAATTCAATTTAATCAATACTGTAGTGAAATCAAAGATTCTAAATTATAAAACCCATATTTGAAGTTGCTTTCTTTTTCACGATATAAAATAAACCAACACCAATACTCTTAGTTCTTGAAAGAAGATAAATACCTTGGGTGTTCATGTTCTTAATTAACTGTCATCATTCTCTCTCTTTGGTGGGTCTGAACTGACAATGGGCAGATTTCTTCTGTATTGAGGCGATGTCAACCTTCTTTCCAATGGTGTTTTTCTCTTGCTGACTACGAACCTGTTGACACCTTGGCGCATCGGCATGATTGATGGAAAATCTTCATCAGGAATCTGACTTAGTTCGGAGATGTCCTTGATCTGAGCAACACGACGGAACCATCTCTGTGCTTTAGCTTCCTCTGACATGTCCAATGGATCTGGTTCGGTAACAGCTGAACCCTCCAAACTCTTTCCACTCCATTTCAAACTCTTTCCACTCCATTTCTCTCTTATGTTCTGCACCTCCGCGGATGGATTTCCTGCTGCATTGGTGTTGTGATTAGACTCTTTTTTAACGTAATCACTACTTGAAGCTTCACTGTTCCAACTTGAACTCCCTGTACGAAGTTCTGAGTTGAACCTGCTTGTTTGAGTTTCTTTATTATCAGACTGTTGAGCGATATTTTCATCATCGACTCCAATTCTAGTGTTGTTCGACTGTGCTTCAGTTGCTTTACTATTTGAGTAATCTGAAGAGTGCTTATCTTTCTTAGCGAAGTAGTCTGGTGGGAAAGGAACAAAGGGGACAAAGTTAGAGCTGCCAGATTGCTCCATAGCTGCATGTCTTTTATACGCTGGAGACGTTAAAGACCGGTCTTTCTTTTTACTGACTACAAATCTATTTTCTCCCTTGCGTATTGGCATAATTTCAGGGAAGTCTTCATCAGAAATTGCACTAGGAAGATCCGTCACATTGTGCAGTTCCGCAACCCTTTTAAACCATCTCTCAGATTTTTCAGCATCTTCCTTCCCTTCATTGATTTTCTCAGTCTCATTCCGTGGTGGAGTATCTCCTACTTCCTTCATTTCATTGCTCTGAGAAGCATTGCCTGTCCACTCATTAGAGCCCGATGAAAGGGATTTGTTATTATCAGTACCAACTACCTTACTCTCCATGGTTGAATTTGTAGGTTTTTTCGCGAACATATCTGGAGGTAATGGAACAAATGGAACATAATTGGAATTGCTTCCTTTCAAGGATGCATACTGCAAAGAACCTGAACTGGATGACGAAGTATAATTGGTACTAGTCCCTTGTTCCTTTCCAAGGTTCGTAGATTGAGAATTAGTTGACGTGCGACCAAAAGTGTCATCCAAACGTTGACCAATTTTTTCGTCAAGAGGATTGTTAGAAGCAGAAAGTTCACTGCTGTTATTTTCTGGGACTCCATAGTTGCCTAAGTTTCCTTTGTATTGAGCATTAGCCAACCTCCTCTCCAGAGGTGTTTTCCTCGTGCTCACGACAAATCTATTAACTCCTTTTCTCAATGGCATTATTTCGGGGAAATCTTCATCTGCTATCGAGGAGCCGGAATCCGACGTACTGTCCAGTTGAGAAATCTTACTAAACCAGCGTTGAGCTTTCTCTTCATTATCAGCCAACTTACTATCAATGTCAACCTTAGTTGCACGACTTCCATTGTCATTCCCTGAAGCAAAATTTTCATTAATGTTACTGACAGATGGAGCCCCTGGCCTTTTGCAATCACACCTTAAGCACAATGTATTCCTCCCATAATTGAAAAAATCACATCTGCCAAAGCAATCAGAATATAAGGTTTCATTAAGTCATTCAAAACAAAAGGAAACAGAAAAACATATCAAGTTTGAGATAATAGAGAATCACTGCATACTGAGGGCATTCCCATTCTCCACCATTCAGCTGTCGCTTAGGTCGTGCTTCGTCACATTCGAGGCATTTCACATTTCTTGCAAAGTTCATGAAACTACATCTGCACTCATAAATATCCAAAACAAGGTTACATCAGTAGAGGCAATGGCATATTATACACACTTCACCAGTATACGCACATATCATTTGAAGATACAACCTTAGCAGTGTAAAATGAAGTAGTCTTCATAAATTACTATCACAAACAAATAAATATCTACCTCGGACAAATCCAGTCGCCTCTTTTCATTTCAATTTTTGGCCCGTAAGGCCCTCGTGGTTGTGCATATTTGTCAGGAATCTGATTGGCCGTCTCCGGAAGATTTGGATCTGGATTACTAAAACCAAGCTTGCATATTTCACGCAACAGATTCCTCACAGATAATTCTACCAGATCTCTACCGTACAGATTACTTTCTGAAGAAACAACTGGGTTCCTTGCATAGCTCAAGATAAATTTGAATAAATCAATTATGTGTGCCTTATCGTGATCCGAAACCTACCAATGGTGATAGCACAAGGAGAATATTGTAAATTGTCTGAGACCCACAACATGAAATCAGCTGGAATAAATTAAGTAAAAATCAAAATAGCAATTCTTCAAGAAGAAATAATTAATCCATTGCAATTTGAGCAGACAAAACTTAACCTGTAAAAAGTTGCACATTTTAGAAGTCAAAAAATGAACTAATTATAGGATCAAATGGACGTGAAACTTAAAAATAATTAAAAAAGAAAAGGCACAACCCATGTGCTTCCAACCATATTCTTTTACAGTTTTACCTAATTAAAAAAAAAAACTTTTTCCATGGGAAGGTATCCTTAACCTCCACCCCAAAGCCTAGGGGTTTAAAAAATGTCCCGTGTTGTTATCGGTGCAAGAAACAGAGTTATATAAAGGATCCTATTCTGAATTCCTCTCCATATCTAAGAGTGTATAAGTTCAACAGACTTCTTTATTGCCGTCAAATTTCTGAGTCTTCACATCATGACCTTTCTTTTCAATGGCAGTTATTTGCAGTATTTACTATTTAACTGAGTAAAGTTACGAGTACTTACTTAGTCAGTTCGTATTCAACTTTCTTCATCTTTCATCCTTCTTTAATTCTAGTTTAAGAGAAGGGGTTTGATTGCTTTAGTGCATCTTTCGACCTTTATCCAAATTTTTATCAAGACCAAGAAGGAATGAACTTTCCACTATCTTTTTGAACGATGAAGCATCATTGGTGTATTCTATATTATTATATCCATAGAGACCCAGTTTTTTCCGTGTGTGAGTAAGGAAATGAAATACTTGGTCATTTTATCCATGAAATACTTGGTCGCTGGCATGTTACTTGCCTCAACAGACTACAGATGCATGCTCTAGTCTAGATCATAAGATCCTTTCCTGTTTGCATCCCAAACTCCCTCTATTATCCAATATGATAGAAGGGGTAGGAACTTCCAGCCTATCTCAATACTATAAAATAAATTAACCAAAGGCAATAGCATTACAATATTATTCTCTACTTTCGACATCTTAAACCAGAAAATAGGGATGGTTCACTTTGTATTTGTTCAAAGATTGCAGTCAGCCTTTCTCCTCTAGCATACAAACGTTATAACTAATTGTTGCCCATGATAGATAATTGCATCCGTTAACATTGCGGCTAGCAATATGAGATCCCAGCATGGCTTGTAGTTGTAGCACTAGTCCATGAGGTAGGGTTGTGGTCTGGTATTTGGTGGAGCCATCGAGCATCAAGAAACCAAGTGTCCCTTAGCAATGTCAATCAACCAGGTGCTACCAACACACAAAACTGTTTTTCCTTTACCCCTCGGGATCAAAAGTGCACTCTAAAATGCTTTTGAAGAATAAACACTAAAGGCTCATTGAGACAAGTCGTTTCCTCCATTAACAAGCACTAAATCCCTCAGTACGCCAACAACTGGCGGCAATTACAGTTAATATCACGAGATGTTATGAAAAATTAACAACTCACCTGAGTTTCGTCGCCTCGTAAAAACAACTTCATCTTCCTCGATGAATCGTCCCCATCTCTGAAAAAACATGGGTTCACGCTTTCAACCAACACCTCAATATCCTTCCTCGGAAGCAATCTGCCTCAATAATTAAAATTAAAATTAGTTTTTTAGGAAAAAAAAAAAGGTTAAGGACCAACCATATACTTGCTTTCAACAGCCCGATAGAGTAAAATACAAGATAAACAAAGCAGAAAACGAACCCTAAAAGATGTTCTCGCTCGAGGGAAAACGCAAGGCAAGCGTTGGCCGTATTCAAAAACTCAGCCGGAAGCTCGAGATCAGCGACGAGCTCAATTCCAGAAACCCGACGACCGAAGTAGCCACCGGAGATGAGACCCCCGAGGAACTGAGACCATTCCCGCCAAGTATAAGAATCCGGAGAAAACATGCTATTGGCGGACCCTGGGTCTTCAAAACTCCCGAATTCGTCCCCAATAGTGGAGACCTGGGAATGAACATGGCGAGAGGCTCTAATTGGGTGAAAGGAAGAGGATAAGATTCTGGCGCTGGGGTGGAGAGAAGATCGAAAGAACTTGTGGTAATGAGAAGCATGGCGGAGAAAGGAAGAACGGCGATAGTGAACGAGAGGAAGAGGACCAGAAAGGAGGACGAAGAACCTAGTGGCTCCGCCCATTACGGCGGAGAGAGGTGGTGAGTGTTGTCGAAGCTTAAACCCTACGGTGAAGTCGAAGTTGAGGAGAGTGAGCGGTTGGATAACCCTACTTTATTTGGATGGAGGTTAGCTTTGTTACAAAACTAGTCCACAACTTTACTTGTGTGTAGTAATTTTTAAATTGTTTAAATTCTACGTTGCTCCTACCTTATTTTATTATTATATATTGTAAATATTTTAATTTAATTTATTATATTTAAAAATGTTAGCAAAAAAGTTGTAGTTGGAAGTAGAACATAAGTTTTAAGCAAAGAAACTCTCGTCTTCCTTAGCTGAAACAGAACTCCTCAAGTCCCAGAGTTGAGAAGCAGTTGAAGAACTGGAAGAAGAAGAACGATTTGCGTTTCTCGTACAAAAATGTCCCAACATGAGAGTTCTCCGCCAGCTTCACGCCCACATTCTCACACGCCCTCTTCCCCTTTCTTCATTTGCCTTTGCACTTTCCAAAATCGTTGCTTTCTGTGCTCTTTCTCCCTTTGGCAACATCGATTATGCCCGCTCAGTTTTTGCTCAAATCCCACACCCCAACATTTTCTCTTGGAACTCTCTAATCAAGGGCTATTCCCAGATTTATACCCCCTCCAAAGAACCTATATTTTTGTTCAAGAAGCTTACTGAAACAGGGTACCCTGTTCCCAACTCCTTCACGTTGGCTTTTGTTCTCAAAGCTTGTGCGATTGTTGCAGCGTTTGGAGAGGGTTTACAGGTTCATTCCCATGTTTTAAAGGATGGGTTTGGCAGTAGTCTGTTTGTTCAAACTTCGCTGGTTAACTTTTATGGAAAATGCGAAGAGATTGGTTTTGCTAGGAAGGTGTTCGACGAAATGCCTGTGAGAAACTTGGTGGCTTGGACTGCGATGATTAGTGGGCACGCGAGAGTTGGAGCAGTTGATGAAGCTATGGGGTTGTTTAGGGAGATGCAGAAGGCTGGGGTTCAACCGGATGCGATGACTCTAGTGAGTGTCGTTTCGGCTTGTGCTGTGGCGGGGGCCTTGGATATTGGCTGCTGGTTGCATGCTTACATTGAGAAATATTTTGTTTTGACTGATCTCGAGCTTAGCACTGCACTTTTAGATATGTATGCTAAATGTGGATGTATTGAGAGGGCAAAGCAGGTTTTTGTTCATATGCCTGTGAAAGATACTACAGCTTGGAGCTCCATGATTATGGGCTTGGCATATCATGGACTTGCAGAGGATGCTGTAGACGCGTTTCAACAAATGTTGGAAACTGAGGTAACGTTCGATGATGTGCGAGTTTTTTGTAGGTTAATAAATTTTAAAAGGCTTCACTTACGTTTATGAACTAATTTTATGTCTAATAAGAGTTAACACTGATGCTGCATCTTGATTAGATTAATAAGTGATGGATTTATACCACATGAACAAGAGAATAGGCCTACTGAAGAAAATGAAGGAAGACGGTCAAAAAAATTTAATGACCAAGTAGGCTAAATCCATTCTAATTAGTGTAAATCAACTTTGCAACCATAAGAAAACTCTAATTACGCATTTCTTCTTTTAAAAATTCATTCTTCTCAGCGTCAGTTCTAGTTCTTGTTTGGTAGAAGTTCTGGGTTTTGATAGTTATACACATATTGAGATAAATCTTATTTTCTTGCTTTTGTCAATTATTTTAGTGGTGGTTTTCAGGTGATGCCGGACCATGTAACTTTCCTCGCCGTTCTATCAGCATGTGCTCACGGTGGACTTGTCTCTCGAGGTCGAAGATTTTGGTCACTCATGCTTGAATTTGGCATTGAGCCATCAGTTGAGCATTATGGTTGCAAAGTTGATTTACTATGCCGATCAGGTCTTGTTGAAGAAGCTTATAGAATCACTACGACAATGAAAATCCCCCCAAATGCTGCAACTTGGCGGAGCTTGCTAATGGGTTGCAAGAAGAAAAAACTGTTGAATCTAGGCGAGATCATTGCCAGGTATCTTCTTGAACTAGAACCCTTAAATGCAGAGAACTACATTATGATTTCAAATTTGTATTCTTCTCTTTCTCAATGGGAGAAGATGAGTGAACTAAGAAAGGTGATGAAGGAGAAATGCATTAAGCCGGTACCGGGTTGTAGCTCGATCGAAGTTGATGGTGTTGTTCATGAGTTTGTAATGGGTGACCAGTCCCATCCTGAGGTGAAAGTGTTGAGAGAGTTTATGAAAGAAATGTCGATGCGAGTCCGGGATTCAGGGTACAGGCCTAGTATTTCAGATGTACTTCACAAAGTTGTGGATGAAGAGAAAGAATGCGCTTTAAGTGAGCATAGTGAGAGATTTGCAATTGCATATGGGCTACTAAAAACAAGAGCACCTGTTGTGATTAGGGTAGTGAAGAATCTGAGGGTTTGTGTAGATTGCCATGAAGTGATCAAGATAATCAGTAAGTTATATGAAAGAGAAATTATTGTACGAGATCGAGTTCGATTCCATAAGTTCATAAAGGGTACTTGCTCTTGTAAGGATTTCTGGTGAATGATGTTTTTTCTTTTAATTTTCTTTCGTACGTAATCTTTTTCATTCCGCTAAGCTTGTTGTTGATTGATGTTTGCGTGGTTCTGAACGTACAAAAAAAATATTTATAGAAATGCGAAGAAGAAAGGAGGAAGGGTAAGAGAATAATAATAATAACAATAAAAAGATGTCCTCGACTTGAGAACTTGTCAGCCCATATTTGAGGAGAGCATCCAAAATTCTTCAAGATGTTCTTTGTAAAGACAATAACATAGGATACTCAAAAACCCAAGGATATCCAAAACATTTAACATTACCTCTTAATGTGATAATTGAAATACTTATGTGAGTAAGAAATGACTCAAAGAGTACGAAGATTAATTTATATCTTTTCACTAAAAATAATAACATAAACTATATTTTAATAGTCACAATAATTATTTGTTAGATTATTTTCAAGTAGAAAACGTGTAATATAAACTATGTTATTTAAATATTTTCGTATGGGTGCAAAATGTTCCCACATAACATTATATTTTAAAATGTTGAGCATCTATTCTTTCAAATGTCTATAATTTCAACCATTTAAAATTTACCTGAGACTATGAATTTTGGCAAATTAATAGCTATTGTAAACATAACGGTAATTACATTCGTAATTGTTTGAGATAATTTTCGAAGGTTGTTTACTAATTTGGACGTGGGCTCCATGTGTGAGTATAAATACAAAATCCAAGTAAATAACAATAAACTTATTGGTCAAAATCGTATCTTAATCCATAAATTTCGTGGCTTGTTCTATTTTTGTCCTTAAACTTTTGAAAAATGTATGCTTTAGTTCCTAAACTTTTGAATACAACTTATCTTGTACTTATCATTAGGTTTCAATTAACTATTTAACGAGGTGGTGAGATGACTTTCAATATTTTGATGATTAGACTTTATATTAATTATGTTAGCTAAATTGATAAATAGCCAATCAATTATGTTAATTTTATTACATAAATCTTTCATGTCAGTAGAACAACATAATCTCCAAAACTTAAAACTCTCTCATTCCCCTCCCTAGCTTCCACATCCTTTATTCATTTTTTTTTTTTAAAAAAAAGGAATATTTGTAGCAAATCATAAAACTATAAAATAAATTAGAACTCACCTATTGCTGTTAAGGTTAATGATAAGGTGCAATCAAACTAAACAAAATAAAATTAAGAACAGAAAATAAAACCCTACAAAATTATACATAAATATTCAAATAATTAATCAATTTAATTAATACCATGAATTTAGAACTTAATCATTCAAGTCAGATAAATACAAGAGTTTTCCAAAAAGTTTACCATTGAATTAGGGTAAAGATGATTGGCGACTGTGTTGTAATTAATTTTTGAAATAACAATAATAATAACTTAAAAGAAAAACCAAAGCTTCACGTTTGAAGAGATTCTCCGCACCTCGACATGCAGTCAAGTCCAAGAAACACCCATCTTCCAATAACTTCAGACTCTGAACCAATCCAAAACGACAAAAAAACACCATCCTTTTCTTTTCTTCTTCCTCAACCACTCCACAATTCATTAATTTCCAACTCAAATATTCCACAAAACGAAACTCTTCCATTCATTTGAAACTCTTTGCATCAGTTAAAACAATTGTATTTATTCTTTATTTATAACAATTTCACCATATCGATTGGCATGTGTAATGGCATGCACAATTCATAAATTACACAAAAAGAAAAGAAAAATCCCTAAATCGAATCAAAATCATCAAAAATCCGCCGAATGAAACACATTCTCTGCATCAAAACTCCCATCCGTGGCCATCGTCTTCATTCCATATGCCGTAACCAGCTCCGTTGAGTGTCCGCCGTGACGGCCGCCGTCGTACGCCTGAAAAATCTGGTGCAAATAATGTTGGTGATGGTGGTGGTCGGAGTCGTGATCGGATGGAGGATGGTAGTAAAGCCGAGCAGTTTGAGGACAGTGAGAGTGAAATCTCGCCGCCATTCTTACTCCTACATCCAACAATTCAACGAATTTCCCCATTGGTCGGACTTTCTCTACTTTTGATTTTTTGGTTTTGTGATGATGAGAGAGAAAGGGAATGGAGAAGATGAAGATTGAAGGGAGCGAAATTGGGAGTTTATATAGGCCGTTGATTTTTGCGGTTTCGTTTCTCTTTCACTTTTGTACTTTTTGTTTGCAGTTGAGGGCCTGTATTTGTTCTTATTTTCTGTCTTCCCCCATGGATTCTTGTGATTTCTATTTGTGGCCATGAATTGAGTCAAATTTGTCAAAGTAGGAAAGTTCTTGGGGTTTTTATATGAAGAAGATGCAAAAAAAATGTAAAAGCTGATAATTACTTTTTTTTTTTCTTATGTAAATAAAGAAGATTGTGAGGGAAATAGTTTAGGGACTATTTAGTTTTCAAATATTGAAATAGTTCTAAAATTGTTGTTTTCAAATTTATAACTTACTATTAATTTATGTGAAATATCGTGTACCTGATACATGACTTCATGCATGAAATAAATTTAATGGGTAACACTGATATTTTAGCAGACAGGGTTACGAAGTCATGTACCTCTATATAATTTTAGGGTTAAGTCGTGTATTATGTCCACAACTTTCTTTCATCATTTACTGAGTATATGACTTTACTATCCTATTTTTGTCTTTTTTTTTTATCCACTAACAATAATTATTAAATGTCTAGGAATGCACGAGTTTTAAATGTTTGTAATAGTTAATGTCTATGTTTAGATATGTAGGTTAATTAATATCTAAAAATTAAAACAAGGTATTTGATTTATCAATTTGTATACAGAAACTAAAACTAAATAATTATTTAATATAATGAAAAAGGACATAAATTAGAACGATAATTATATTGATAATGAAAAACAACTAAATAATATAATTTAATTAAAATATTAATAAATAAATTATAAAACCTTATAATAAATAGTTTTATATAGTTAAGATAAGACAAAATATGGTTAAAAAATGATAAGCTATAAAAAATATATTTATATTAAGTAACTAATTAAAATTAACAATAACGATTAATTGATATTAATTTATTAATTAATAAGGCTTCATTCATGTCACACAAGAATAAGTAAAGAATCAATATCACGTGGTTATTCGATTTTAAAATATGAAACTATGTGAAACAAATGAGAAGAATAATTAATGTGAAGGAGGAAAAAAAGAGAGGGCATGTGAATAAATACAGGAAAATAAGGGGAGAAGGAGGAAATGTGGATTGTGGGGTTTGAAGTTTGATAGGGCAAAGAAGGGGTCCAAGTTGAAGGCTATGAAACTTGAAAATGCATGGGTTGCGTTGAACTTTCGTGACTGTGTTGACCTTTATGATTGATTCTTCCAATTTCCAGGATTTCCCATTTCTTTTTCCCTTCCTTCTTCAACAACTTCAATCAACGCGTGGAGTGGACAACGCTTCATTTAAATTATTTATTAAACTAATACAAAATTTTTACATTTAAATAAATTAATATTTTCACACTTTTTATTTCTATAATTTGAAAATAAATTAAATGGTCCGCTAGTTAAGAAAATCATGTGACGGTGCACGTGTTACCTTTTCTTTTTTTTTTTTTTTCCTTTTTTAATGGTCTAATTTTAATATTAATATTAAATATAAGATACAGAGAAAATGTAAAATATAGAATTGAGGAAAATTATTGTAAATGACAAAAGAGTTTAAAATATTTACAAAATATCAAAATTTCAAGTTATATGTATCATTTATTGAGTATGAAAATTTGTTATATTTCGCACATAATTTCAACTATTTTGTCATTTATATTAGTTACACATATCATTTATCGAAAACGACTATAAAACAATTGTTCTGACCTTTGAGTAGGTTTAGCTAATTCTAACTCAGATGGTTGATGACATAACAAGTGGGACTTGTGATGTCTAGCAAAAATAGTTTTCTTTTAACACAACTATTTTAAAACCCATTTGAAATTTGGATATTGAAAGACTGGTTATTGCAACTAGTAAGCAAATAGTAAATGAACGAAGATAACTTAAACAATAAACAATAATAATATATAAGAAGGATGACATCTAGCAAAAATGACTTGAATAACAAACAACTCTGGTGGGAAGGGTGACATCTAGCATTGTCTCCATGTAGATATTTATTTGGTGTGACACTCATGCACATGCAAAGTGGCAAGGATTTACACACACTAAGCGACGCTTGCAATATGAAGCAAATGCACTAAAAGTAACAAACGACAAACCCTGAGCAATCATGAATGTACCACGAGGTAGAAAACATACATTTCGAAGATTGGTCGTACCTTGCCTTAACCATGTATAACAGAATTGAAATTTAATTTAATCGTCTGAAATATATAATATATATTGAAAAACGTATGATTCATCTATGTTATTAAACTTATATAGTTTTTTTCAAACACGAGGACTAAAATAAAGTAAAGTGCTTTTGATCAAGAGATTGGAGTTTCAATGTATTCAATCCTATGTTAATACTATATAAATTTGATTGTTTGAAATTCTTCATTTTGTTTGGAGGTGTCGACATTAGCATACTCGATCAATATCTATTAACCAACAAGTAAATTGTTAAAGTCCCACAATGACATCTCATTGTTAAACTTAAAAAAAAAAAATGTAAGAAAAAAAGAATATGTCACGAGCTAATATTCCATTTGATTGTGCAACTTGAGTTTTATTCTATTGTAGTCCTAGATCTAAAATAACGTTAACATTCTAAATAAGTTCAAATATTTTTTGAGAAATTGTTTTAAACAACAAAACGGTTAGAAACGTTTTCATATATAACAAAAAGACAAAATAGATAAATAAAAGATAAAATACCAAGCTTCAATTGTTGAGTTCAACAACATCCAAGGTTGCCAAAATGACTGTAACTCCATGATAATCGACACGTACTGCTCCTTCAAGTTTGAAGTTTCAAATTTTAATTCATTTTGCCTCACCTATTTTTTCTTAAAAATACAATAACTACAAAAACGAGATGAAACATCAAACATTCACCTTCTAAAAAACTATACCAATCACTATTGAATTAAACTAGTTATAAAAATGAAATCGTCTATGAAACAAGTATATTTTGGTTGTGGAGTTATGTTACTTTGTTTTAAAGTTTTTAAAACAAAATTTATTCCAATTCAATTTTGAGAGAAAATATTTTAAATAACAAAAATTTAAAATATATTTACAAATTAAAACAAAATATATCACAATCTACCGATGACATCAAACGACGAGTTAACAGTAAAAGAAGTTTGTGATATTTTACCGTATAGAATATTTTGAAAGTGTTATAATCTGATTGCATAGCATATGACCTAAATACGACATACACCCCAGTAGTATATAAAAAAAAAAGGAAAAAACCCAAATGATTTCTTCCCGCCATATCGTGAGCCCTCCAAAATCTTAGAGCCCTTCGTCGGAGACGGGCGGTGCCGTTACCATGTCCGGCGGCCGTCCGATTACCGTTCTCAATGTGGCAGAGAAGCCATCGGTGGCAAAATCTGTGGCTACCATACTCTCCAGGAACCAGGGTCTACGAGTTCGCGATGGTCGCTCTCGCTACAACAAGATTTTCGAGTTCAACTACGCCATTCGGGGACAGTCTTGCAATATGATCGTCACTTCCGTCACTGGTCACCTCATGGAGCTTGCGTTCGAAGAACGGTACCGCAAATGGTATTCCTGCGACCCAGTCCAGCTCTTCCACGCTCCCGTCCACAAATTTGTCCCTGAGGTCTGTTTCGTTTCTTCTTACTTGCATTTTCCTATCGTTTTCTTCCTAGACAGCATTGTCGCGTTTGATGTTTGCATCATGGATACCTATAGACGCATTTAATATGTAGCATTCAGTGTATTGTCAGTTTAGCCTGTAGCAGTTTCTGGAAGGAAGACCAACGTTCTTTAGTACTAGCCATCTCAGACAAAAATTCCGTGTGAGGGTCGGCGCTGTAAGCCGATACAGTTTTTTTTAATCCATTTCTATGAAAATGTTCCTTATCTTTGCCTCGAAGTGGTCCTGGACCACTCTCTCTGATCTTAGTTAGGCAGTTTCAAGTGGCTGTTCTTGATTCTAATCAGTGCATCTTCCTTTTTGGGGTTACCACATCAGAGTTGCTGTCAGCGAAGGTTTTGCTTACAAGTAGCTGAAAAATAATCTGATGGGGGAAGGAACCACGGGATAAGTGAGCAAGGACCTGGAAGACCCTGTCGCTATAGGAGGATAGAATGTAAATCTGGCGATATGGACACTTTCACCCCCATATAGGAGTTGAGGTGTACTGGAATTATAGAAGTGGAATCAAATATCTGAAAAAGAGAATTGTGTTACAAGTTTGTTTTCCAACACCATAATCATCATGTTAAGGTTGTTGAAGAAATTGGCGAGACAATCACTTAGAAGAAAAGATGAGCACATTTGAGAATGTAACTTTTCATTCTCTTGATACACCACTCACTCACTTTTTTTCACTTTGAGGTTGTCTTACTCTCTAGCTTTTTTTTCTTTCTTTCTTTCTTTCTTGACTGACTGACTCACACGCGAGCAAGAGGTCCTTGTTGTCCCAGTAAGGGGTCCCCCTATGTTCTTGGATTCTACATATATTATTAGTTATTTCCAGGGGTTATCCTTATTTAAAGGAATTCTCAGAATTCTTTGGAGCCTAAAGTAGGCCTAAGATATTTCTAGATCTATTTTTTTTGAGATACTTGTTTACATTCTTATAGATAATTCTAGAGATGTCAAATATTTACACTCAATCTATTATTATAGATACTTCAAGAAGGTTCTAAAAAAGTTATTGTTGCCTTCTATTTTGACGAAGGCACAAAAAGATCAGTAAAGGTAAAGCCACCCAGTAATCAAAGGAAGAATATGTCACACTAGCTAGTTTGCCTATATTTAAATGCTATTTTCCTTTCTATTTAGGAAAAACGAGATCATTGACGAGAATTCAGATTACTGAGTACACACGTAAACAAGGCTTTAATAAGATTTTCAACAGCTCCATGAAACTAATCGCAATCTTGAGTTCTCTACGGTTATCTTACTTTTACTACTACATCCCCATGCGAATTAAAGCTATCGACAATGTTCTAATATCTAAGCTTGTCCACTCACTTGCATTCTTCGACTTCTATTTGTTTTTATTTTTAATGTTGCATGTGGATTAGATCAAATGGAAAATATTGAGAAATCAATCTTCACCATTAAATTGGATTGATCACTATGGCAAGAAACAGAGACTTATAGGCTTCCATCAGTCTCTTGGAACGTGTACTCCAAAAACTTTAAGAAACATTTTATTGTGTTAAGAAATCCAATGCTCTCCTATAGCCTCTCCCATTTGTAAAATTCTGTTGACCTATAAAAATTTGGCTTGGCTTGGAAAATTTTTCCTTTTGTTCATCGCTCTCCTTCCACATCCAATCACCCTCTAATAAATATTTTGTAACCTCATCAAGTAACTTTCACCCTGCAAGTCCCATATTGCCACACGGGCACGTCATGGCAGAGTGTCTTTAAGGTCTGGCATTGTAGTCCCTGCAGTTTACGTTAAATTTTGAGCTGGATTTTCATTGAGGTTAAAATTGTTGTTAGGACAAGTTGGATATAAAGAGGACTTTGGAACAAGAAGCTAGAAGGTCTCAATGGCTTGTCCTTTGGCTTGATTGTGACAGAGAAGGAGAGAATATTGCATTTGAAGTGGTGGAAGTTTGCACAGCTGTAAATCATCATCTTAACATTAAGAGAGCTCACTTCTCTGCTTTGATTGAAAGGTTCCACATTTTAAATCTTGATTCTATTTTGCCATGTAGTTTTCAAAGGTTCATTACTGATTTACTTCTACATTGTGAATGACAATCTTGAGTTCAGGGATATTCACGAAGCTGTTCAAAATCTTGTCCAGCCAAATAAATGGTTTGCTGATGCAGTTGATGCTAGACAGGTAATTGCACTTCGGGCAAAACTTCCATTTTGTTGTAATTGTTTACTGCTATTATTACAGTTACTTTTATACTTGCAGGAAATTGATCTAAGAATTGGAGCTTCTTTCACTAGGTTCCAAACTTTGCTGTTGAAAGATGCATTTAATATTGATTCTGTCACAGATGACAGAAATATTGTTCTGAGTTATGGGCCATGTCAGGTAAGTTGTAGGTGCATGCTTTACTCTTCTTCTTCCTCCTTTCTCTCTCAAACTTGTATTACGCTGCTGCTGATGCTTACCTGTATGCCTTCTTGCTTCCTTTGTCCTTAGTTTCCTACTCTTGGCTTTGTTGTTGAGCGGTACTGGGAGATTCAAGCCCATGAGCCAGAAGAATTTTGGACGATCAACTGTTCACACAATTCTGATGATGGGATTTCTACGTTTAGTTGGACGTAAATTGCTGATGACTTGATTTATTTGACAATTTCAATATTTTGCCGTCAAACTTTAACTGTTGGTGATTATTAGGTTTATTCACTTTGCAGAAGAGGGAATCTATTTGATTATACTTGTGCTGTTGTATTCTATGAAATGTGTGTACAAGAATCCACTGCTACAGTGAGTATGTTGAAATTTTACTTGGTGTAATAATCCATAATGCATGTTGTTTCTGCCTTCTGGATTTATAATCTTTCAATTCTATTTAGGTTGTAAATGTTAGACGACAAGAGACGTTAAAGTACCCTCCACATCCATTGAATACAATTGAACTTGAAAAACGAGCTTCGCGATACTTCCGAATGAGTTCTGAACACACCATGAAGGTTACAGCCAAGATTTTATCCTTACTTCATTATTAATTCATAATGCATGCTGGAGCTCCTTTCTTTTGTGTGACTCCCTTCTGTTGTGGGCTTGGTTTTTTATGTCCGTGTATTCTTTCATTTTTTTTCTCTCACTAAAGTTGCGTTTTCATTGAAAAAGGGAAAAAAATCTTTGCTTCATATTACGTAGTTTGCATTCATCAACTTATTTCATTGAGCCCTTTGAGTTTCTCATACGAAAATGTTTTAAGGAAATTGCTTAATGAATAGTGATTCTCTTGTTTGTTTTGTTGTAACCTTCACAACATTCTCTTGTTTTTGTCGTCACTATTTAATTTACTATTAAACTTTTTTTTTTTTTACGTTGGTAAGAAAGAAGCTCTAAATTGTATTGATTGTTTTAAGGTGGCCGAAGATCTATACCAAGCAGGTTTCATTAGTTATCCTCGTACGGAGACTGATTGCTTTTCTCAAAGGACCGATCTTCATGTAGGTACACATTTTGGTGATGGTCTCTGCTACCAAACTCGCTTGCATCTTTTTCTTACTCTTTTATTATTATTATTATTATTATTATTATTATTATTATTATTATTATTATTATTGTTTTAGAAAATGTTTTTCTTACTTGAGCTAACAATTTCGAGTTTGAATTATTTGGCTGAACTCCTAGTTTTCCATGGTCGTAGATTTAGTAAAACTTTTAATTGAAGTAAACTTAAAAGAACGTTCATTGGAGTAATGTATTTATTGTGAGATAAAATGTGTAGATTACTTTTTTGTTTTCCCATCTTTGGGGTCAACCATTAGCCTTTCTAACACTGCATTTGATGAGTATAGCTCAAGTGGTCAGCCATGATGCTTCTCATAATAGGGTGTAGGTTCACAACTTCTCTAGTTCTTTTAGTACTTAAAATTCTAAGTTTTGTTTAATCGAAAGCTTGCTAATTTACTTGAAAGTCTGAGTCTATAGCTATTAGTTATGCATAACTTTCAATTGACAAATGGATATCTAACTTTATCCATGGAATCACGACATTTTTTAGTGAAAAATGGGAAATATGTCTAATGGGTTCAACTTTGTTCTCTTTAGCTTGTCGAGTTTAATTGTTGCTTAAGAACTTCAATAATATAGGGCATTGTGCGAGAACAACAAGAACACCAGATATGGGGAGCATATGCACAGAGGTTGTTAGATCCGGAATCAGGACTTTGGAGGAATCCTAGTGGTGGCGGGCATGATGACAAAGCCCATCCACCTATTCACCCAACAAAGTTCTCAGCTGGAGAACGCGGATGGAGCCAGGATCACCATGTAAAAGTTTTTGTTTACTTGTCTGTTAAATTGGATATCTGTGTTTATTTTGGTCCTCACATATTGTCATCTTGCAGTCCTTAGTCATCAATAATTGTGAGATTTTTTCTTTACAGAGATTATATGAGCTAGTCGTTCGCCATTTCCTTGCATGTGTATCACAGCCAGCTGTAGGTGCTGTAACTACGGTTGAAATTGATATTGCTGGCGAATTGTTTTCTACGTCTGGGAGGATGATTCTAGCAGTGAGTTCTCCACATAAATTTTCTGACTCTTTCATTTTTCTAAGAGGGCTAATACTATTTTGAAGTAATGCCTTGGTGATTGGCAAGCTGGGATGAGCCGTATGTATGTGATGGACCACCATGTTAATTTTCTCCACTCTTGTGTCTTACAGAACAAGCACAGTTACTAGGGAAGTACAATTATTTTTCTAAAAAAAGAGAGAAAAAAAAAGAGAAATAATAGACCACTTCATTCCAAAAAGGGAACAAAAAGAACAGCCTACCGAGTAAAGGGATACAGAGTTCCTAACTTGATAAGAAGAGGTTACAAAAACACCTTCCAATCTAGGTTAATGGTGAAAGTGGAATAAGTACAAAAGGATTAGCTGTGTCGGAAGCTGTGAGCTGCACAAAGTCACAAAAATAAACAAAAGATTTGAACTTATCTTTAAAGTCTTTATCATTGCTTTAACCACATTTGACCATATCACCTTTACTCTATCTCTAAGCCCCCGACCATTAAGAGACTCCACCAGCCAATCGTCTTTCTTAGACCACTGGAGGCTGAACAAATTTCCAAGAAAAGATTCCATACGCTGTTACTGAAATCACAATGAAGGAATAAGTGAGTCAAAGACTTTCAGTCAGAAGTACGACGAAAAGGAGAAAGGCTATTTGCTTTTGCATAACACATGGATATTTAGAGATAACTGAAAATAAGGAAACCTTCTTTGCAACTTGTCAAAAGTATTCACACCATAAGAAAAACTTCACTCCATTTCTCGACAACCTTATTTTCTCCAGTAACAATAGGTAGAACTCATAGGTTAATACTTTAGGATGCATCATACAAATTGAAAATATTAATACTAATAATTATGTTGAATCTAGAACTCATCGTTCCCTTTAAGAAATAAGTCAGTCCATTTAATCAAGTCAAATGATTTATCCATGTTCTAATGCATAAGTGAAACAAAGCCACTTGCATATGAGAAATACTTTGTAATTACTTTCCTTTGTTTCACTTTTTATTTACTGTTACTGTCTTGTTTCTCTTAGTTTATCAGCCACTTGCATATGAGTAATACAGAAAGTAGGTATTAGCAATTTACAATCAAGCTATAGGGTTTGAAACATTTTCCTATCATGTTTAGTCACAATCCTTTTTCTGCATGAAATAAAAAGGATGCACATTTTGTAATTAACTTGACTTTGGGTATTTTTGTTTGGTTTCTTTGCACTTTGAGTATTACTCTCTTTTCATTATATCAATGAAAAATCTCGTTTTTAAAAGAAGAATTCAACCGATTACTTAATTCTTGATTCTATCTCTATCTTGAGTACTTTATTATCAGATTTTATTTCCATCAAGACTTTTTCCTTATAATCAAATCATAATGGTTGATATCCATTGCGATGATTTGACATAAAAATTAGATATTTTTATTCGAAATATTATGTGGCATAGAACTCAGAAATATTATATGACATATTATGTTTAGAACGTAAGTGTGCTCATGGGTTGGTGAATTTGCTGCTAATGAGATGGCACTAAGAGATTTTATTTAGCCTCTTGAAAATCTTGTTAATGTAAGTGGAAATAAGAACTGTTAACTAAAAGTTGGTGCTACCAACGGTAAAGGATTTTCTGAAATTAGTCATATTACCATGTTTTTAAATTGAAAACGGCATCGCATTATTTGCAAAATAACTATGTAGTAGGACTGAACAGGTGGCCAAGTACTGATCTCTCTCACGTGAATTATTGGTGGTAAAGAAGTTCTTCCACGTAAAATTCTATCTAACTCATTAAATTATTGGTTTTGTTTGATGTGATTGCTCCTTGACCAGAGAAATTACCTGGATGTTTACCGCTTTGAATCATGGGGAGGTTCAACTATTCCAACTTACGTTTCTGGGCAACAGGTTTCTATTCACTCATTACATTTTATATTGATTAGTCTATCCTGCATATGGTTGCCTTTGAGCAAATCAACGAGTTCATTCATTATTCATATATGGGAAAGTTTCATGCAATGATTTTTTTAAAAATATTTTTCCTTAACAACAACAAGAACATTATTATTATTGTTTTGGTTTCGCTTCTCTGCATGAAAATCACACTTTTACATAGAAAATAAAAGGATATACTACGGGCAATACAAAATACCTGCCAAGTTTTGTTCCAATAATATTTATTCAGCATACGGGGTAAATGGCGGCATCGTTTACTAGAGTAATGATTTAGTGTAACAAACTCTTGGTTGAAAACTGAAGTACTGTGGTTGCAAATTTGAAACTCTAATCTTCTTTGCATACCTTTGAGATTGAAAATTCTAATATCAGGTCAACTACCATGGTTTTGCCAAGAGGTCACTTAGGCAAGTAACTCCATGGTGACAATCTTCTTTTGGGTTTGTAGCTTTTAATTATTAACTAATAGTTGACTATCATGAGTTTCCCTAGTGGTAAAAAAAGGAGAAATGTCCTCAATAACTAACTAAGAGGTCATGGGTTCAATTTATGGTCGCCACCTATAAAAAAAATTATTTGCTAATAGTTCCCTTTAATCTCTTCATTAAAAAAAAACGAAGAAATTTTAGAATATCACAAACAATATGTAAGAAATTGGTCTATCATTTGGTGGCAATTGGTTTTATTTAATAATGTTTTTTACTTTCCATTTTCTCTTTCTCAACGATACATCTAACAGCTCTTATGGCTAAAACAAAATCAATAACCAAGATTTAATTGAGAGAATTGTTCGGCCTTCTGTTTGAGGAGGTTGACTTAGCTTCTTCTTTTTTTTAGAGCAGTTAATTGAAGGTGTCAATAACTATATCTCCTGTGGCTGTTTCTTTCACAGTTTGTTCCAACAACATTAACCCTCGATTCGGGTGTCACTAGACCACCTCCCCTTCTGAGTGAAGCTGATTTGCTTTCTTGTATGGATAAGGTAACTGATGTGTTTGCTAACTGGGCAAATTCTGGGGTTTGAACTTTGAACCTGTATGCTGGACTAGAATTTATTTTGCAATTGAGTGGTGAAGCCTTTATCTTTGATTAAGTTCTTTTTTTGTTCGTTATTTAAGGAGGGAATTGGTACAGATGCAACAATGCATGACCACATCAAGAAGCTGTTGGATAGATTTTATGCAACGAAAGATGCGAACACTCGGTTCACACCAACTAGCCTTGTAATGAGTTTGTATTTTGTCCAACAGTCATTTTTTTCTTTCCTATACGCTTTCATTTTTATATGCGTTTTTTTTTGTACTTTGGAGCATTAGTCTCTTTTCATTTTCTTAGTGCAAAATGTTGATATCCTTTTCGAAAAATAAATGTGATTTATCAGATGCTATCAACATTACCATCAATGCATGAGCTGACAAACATTGTTGTTATATATGTTGTTATTATCATCTCATAGAGATAATAACTTTCATTGAGGGAAAAAGACTACAAGGGTCAAAGAAAAAAAAAACCCATCTCTGGAGTGTTCCTGCATTTATTTATTAACTTTCCATTTTTTAAATAATTTATAGGCAGTTCATCAATGCTCACCATAGATTATTGGCAGAATCAAATGGGATAAACACCACAAATATGGAAACAAACCATCTTATGGTGCCCTTTTATTCTATCATTTGACTTAACTATATTATTGAGCAAAAAGTTGAGGGAGAAGTTGATGTTCGGTAGAGTCCAATTTGTTAATTTTCATGAGTTTCTATGTACAGTTGTTTTAAGATCTTCATTAATTTCTTATTTTGTTGGATTAGAATTCTTTCCGTATATTTCAGGAACGTTTGAAGAACTTTATGGTTTACTTTCTTTCCCTACAATCATTTAGTTTTTTCTGTTTCTTCTAAAAATTTACAATTCTTTCAGGGTGAGGCTCTGGTTATGGGATATGACGACATGGGGTGAGTATTTTTCTTTAGAGTATTATATAGACGCCAGAATTTAAACGAACACCTTTCATCATATAGAAGTTCACATGAAATAGACTTGCTACCCTCAGAGGGAAATCATAGTAGCCTAGTAGCTTGTCGTATATAAATTTTCTGCAGAAAATAAGATAATTCTTTCTAACTATGTTCTGTTAATTTCGGTTGTACCATAGTCCTTTGGCTTAAACTTTTGGGTCAAAGAACACCATTAGTTGTTTTGGCTCAAAAACAGCGCATCATACAGAAATTATATCCTTCTTTATACAAATCATTTGTGGGATTTTCTCATCTGAATATCTATCTTCATTGGAGTGCTTTCGTATATCCTTCCTATAGTTTTATTTTAACCTATTTTTGTATTGTCTTTTTTTCCCTCCAGAAAACAAATCTTTTCTCTCATCAATTGCCTTTCTTTACAGGTCTGTGATTCTACTTCTGAACTGTTTTTTTTTTTTTTTTTTTTATTCTCTTATTTCTAGGTATAATCTGTGGAAGCCACACCTTAGAGCAATCATGGAGCATGAGATGAAAGCAGTTAGTGAGGGCACTAAGAGAAAAGATGAAGTGTTGGCTTCATGCTTGCAGCAGATGAAAAATTGCTTCTTAGATGTAAGAATTAATTGTGCTCGCAAGTTTTTGTCATAAATTTAGTTTCTGATTTTGTCTCCACCTTATGAATGAAGCTTGCACAGAATTGGTTTTTGTTCTGAAACTAAGCACATTTGTTACGAATCGAAGTGCCAAAATAAAATGTCAAGTTATATTGCCACATCCTTGTCATTTCCTTTTTTCGCTAAAATGTTCATTGACTCGAATAGCTTTGGGGAAATGGGGTCGTTTGATTAACAGAAGATCTAGGGAGTTGCTTTTGCTTTTTTGCCTGAGACATTAAAAAGTACGCTTTTTCATTAGAAATTTAAAAATATCATTCATGAGAAACGATTGTGGGGTTATAAGAGGGATTTTTCCAACTAGTTAATAACGTTGAGGTGATTACACAAAAGCTTGGTATTAAGGGCCCAAAAAGACAGAAAAGAAAATGGTATCTTCCCCAAACCATCTTGTGAACTTTATATGCCTTGGGCCCTTTGACTTAGTAATCCAATATTTTGTGAGGGAAGATACCTTAAAAGTGGTTCCTTCTACACGTTTGGTTGATAATAAGGGACAAGATCCTTTGCTGTGCTAATTACTTGATTGTTAACGAGCATTTTCATGTGTTATTGCTATTCGATCTGCAGTCTTGTGAAATCTACTTGATGCATATATTAAAATATTTAGGATTATTATACTATTGACATAAATGTTTTGTTATTTGAACTGTACCTTCTTTAGTTTAGGGCTTCTTTGTACACTTATTTTTACGTTCTCTCCCTACCCTTTTTAAAACTAAAATTAAAAGAGAAATTATGAAACTCTCATTTTGTTTTGTTAGACTACACGAACTATGAGCGAGGGTTTCTTAGTGCAAATAGGGTGTTTTTTCTTAAAATCTAGTGAGGCTCAACGGAGTCGGTCAACCCAAGGTGGCATGTGACCTAGAATTTATATCCTACTTGTTATCTTGACAACTAAATGTAGTAGGGTTTTAGTGTGTGTGTGTGTGTGTGAGAGAGAGAGAGAGAGAGAGAGAGAGAGAGAATTGAAAGAAACCTTAAGTGATATTTAGGTGGTTGGACTGGCAGAGAGAGAGAATTGAAAGAAACCTCAAGTGATATTTAGGAGTTGAGGACATTTTGACTGGTTGGACTGGCAGGAAGAAACTGGGCCTACATCAACTTGAAACAAATTGGATTTCCTCCCACACCTTAATCACAATTTTTTTTCCTGAAGTACCCAAGTCTTGTAACCAACAGTAATTCAAACTGGGTTGAGAGTTTTTTCCTTCAAGAAAACATCTAAAAAGCACTTTCAATAAGCTATTAAATTGGTCCTTTGATAAAAGTTGCCATCGCTTGAGATTTTTTTTTCTTTTTATTTTTTAAACGTTAGAAGAAATTATTTGTTCTTTGGAACTGCATTCTTGACTTCAATATCTTGTAAATAAATGTGACACAATATGTAGAGTAATTAATCGTTTTTCTGTACTTTAATTTTAGTTTGTTCTTCTTGGTTAGTGCCTTGGTAAAAATTCTCGATGAATAGGGAGTTGATCTCTTATATTTATGTACTTTTGGTGGATAATAAACTCCTTTCGGGTTGGAGTTTTTGGATATTTCTTTTCTTTGATGCTAAGTTGAATCATCTTTTACAGAAGAAGTATACCAAATGATATATATAGGAAGTACCTTTTCATTTAATTGACTATAAGAAATAAAAAGTTAATTGACTTTTAAAAAAGGAACTATAACAACTCTGCGCTTTATTTGTATTTGTATTTCTTTGTACTTCTTTTGGTTTTGTTTTGCCTTTGGACATTACTCCTTTGTTTTAGTTTTTAGCTTGTTTGGATATGATGAGGGTACTATGGGCTGTCAACCTAGTTGAGATGTCCAGGTGCACCTCCTGATCCTTGATTACATGCTCATTGTATAATTCTCTTCTACTATGAGTTTTTGTCTCATTATTATTATATTAACAAAGAGGCCGCTCCGTTTAAAAAAATACAACTCTGCGCTTTATTCTAGAGGATTCTCAATGCCCGTAAACATTTTAATTTTAGATGTGCTTAGATTTCAACTGTAAAATGTTCTATAAGTAAATGGTTTAGTTTATTCTTCTATGAAGTGTGAAGGATCTATTGCATTTACGTTGTGTCTTTTTTCTGTTTTTTCCTTGTAAACTTGGAAATATCTGCAGGCAAGGGTCAATAAGCAAAAACTTCTTGAAGCAATGGAGGTTTTCTTTGAGAGGTGTTTCTTCACTCCTTGATCAAATTTTGTTTTTGTATTTTTTTTGGTCTGTTGATGCATCCTCTTTCACTTATGCAGATCTAATGGTTCTGGCGGGGATGAAAATCGTGCAGTTGGAGAAGTTGTTCAGCTGTGTGGGCTGTGTCAGGAGTCAGATATGGTGCTTAAAAGAAACAGGGTAATGATATTTAAAATCATGTTCATGGAAAATTTGGTTTTTCAAGTCCCCTTTCAATTAATGTGAATTTGTCCATACTTCTTTATACCCATTTCATTATAAAACTTTCAGAAATCGGAAAATTTTATTTATCTTTATATTTATTTATTTTGATAAAGGGAATCATTGTCGCATCTATTTTATTATGTATCATTCTTTTGGATGAACACAAGAAACTTTGATAACTAAGGTTTTAATGTTGGCCCTTTCTTTGTGTAAACGCCCCCACCCAATGTCCAAGTCCAACTATAGTCTCTCAATGATTTAAGGATTGATGGAGCGGTTTTTGTAGTCCTTTTTGATAAGATTTATTGTCTGTGAATGGTTTTCCCTTCTTTACTTAATGAAATATTTGATTTGTATATAATTGTCTTACTTTTAAAAGTTTACTGCAGTACTTGAATTTTCACTATTTTTTCTCCTTTTGTTTTGTTTTGGTTTTTTTGAAATGGAAATAAATCTCTTCATTACTGAAGAGAAGTGTACAAGTGAAAACAACCTACTAAGAGTGGACTGAAAGAAATAGAAAATAAAAGCGAGGCAGAAAATAGACAATGAAACAACGGGCAAATAAAACAAACTCTACAAGAAAACATCCCAATGGTTACTAATAACTTGAATTGTAAAATATAAGGATCGAGTTGAAAAAATAACAAAACTATTATGGATGCTTAAGTAGTTAAGTATGTTGATGAATACTGGTTGCCCTCCTTTATTTTGTTTCTTTAGATAAAAATCAGAAAATGTATATGAATTTGAAACTAGGTCATTAGCCTAGTTTGGCTTCTTCTGGGTTGTTATTTTTGTAGATTCATCTTTCTGTTTTGGTTCTCTAGCTTGTATTGGCCGAATTGTATATTTTTTCTCAATACAAGCTCGTTTTTTTTTTAAATCAAAACAATCATTTTCCCGTAGTAAAAAGTTGGTACTAGAAACCATAAGGCCCAAAGCTGGTCAAAATTATAACAGCTGCGAACAAAAATATTTAGGTTAAATAGCCAAATGGTCAGTTTTTCCCCCAATCTTTTCAAATTCTGTCTTCGGTAGTTGCAACTTGGAACTAAATTTGTCCTAATATTTTAGTTTTTATTTTTTGTAGTAACTATCTTGAATCGTTCACTTTGACAAAATCTGCAGGATGGAAATTACATGGTTGGATGTTTGGCCTTTCCCCAGGTGTGATATGACCATCTTCCATGATCGGTGCTTATTATAAATTTATAAATAGGATGTTGGCATATTAAGTACATTAGTAAACGGCTGCTTGACTTTGTTCACCTTTTTGTATTTTTGGGCCGCTTAATTTTCTCTATCAATGTTTTCTTGGTATTATTCTTTTTTACCTTCCTTCATTGAGCATTATACTCTTTTCATTTTATCAACGAAAACTTTTATTTCATTTTCAAAAAAAAGAAGAAAAGAGAAATAACCTGTCAAATGAAAAAAGAAGACAACAGCCGACCAAAAATGAACTATGGGAGGACCCAGCTATGACGAGAAAGTAAAACCTGTCAAAGGAAAAAAGAAAAAAACGTCTAGAAAAATTACTATAAAAACCTAAAATAAAACAAACCAACAACAAAATTAATCTACAACAAAGAAAAAAAAACCAAAAAAAAAAAAAACACTTTGAGAAATTGTTAGGATCTTCTAACAAGAATCAAGATCTGGAATATATTGAGAATTAAACAAGAAACTACAAGATAACCGAAGTAAAAAGAACTTGAAACCTTCTTCTTGAGTGTTCTCACTCAAGTCTAGAGCACTCCACAGCTTTTTATTTATACAACATCTATTAACTAACTATTAGTAATTAACTTTCTATCTACTTATCCTTATATCCCCTAACCCCATACCCCATACTAATTGTTACGAAATCAACAATTAAGCAATAGAAGTATGTAAAGATCAAGACAAAGATTTACGTGTTTTATTAACAATGTGTTAGCTATGTCCACGGACAAAGGAAGAACAAATATTATTAGAGAGAATGTTTTCAAAATATAATATGGTGCCACAAGGTTAAAGAGTTTACATGTGCACTTCTTTAGACCTTAGGGTTGAAATCGTAAATAACTATATACACAATTATGAAAAACTAAAGAGCGAGACCCCATATTGGGTTGTTTGTAGTGCCACGTAACGAATTCAAAGCATTTCAACACAAATTATCTTGGTACCTAACACAAACTTAAGAAAGCAAACAAAATTGACCAACCAAATAACTACTTCCAAGCAGCCAAAGCCCTCCAGACAAGTTAATTGCCAAGCCAGCAATACAAGATAATTTTACACCAACTTGAGGGGGAGGGGAGTGTTAATTTATGTCTTAGTATTTGCTTTATTAGATGTAATTATAGCGTGATTATTTTGGTAGGATTTTTTTCTATTATGTTTTAGGTCTTCCTTCTATTTAAGATAGACCTTTGTATTTTTGTAAGTTGTAAAGTTAGAAATAGAGGAATTATTCAATAAAATTCCAATTTTACCAACAAAAGCATGCCTTGAAAAAACAAATAACGATAGGAAAATATTAGAGCAACAGGGGCAACACGAAGTAGCCGAGAAAGAACCAGACTTCAAAAGTTATTTGAGGCTGGAACACCACTGCAAAACTTCAAAAGATAAAAAGATCCCTCCAGCTGACAAACTTAACAAATGATGTGAAAGGACCTGAAAAGAGGAGAAAGACTTCCAATGAAGGGCCAAACTTGCAACTATAAGGTTTTGGAGCCTTGACTATGAATTCTGTGGTTCTCATGTGAGCATGGATGGCACATTTTTTGAACTTGCTAGCTTGTTCTAAATCTAGTTAACAATTGTACTGATTAAAAAATTCCAACGTGTTATAAGTGGTGTATCTTTCGAGTTGAGAAAACTTATTGATTCTTGTGTTAGCAACAGTCACTGCCCCTATTTATGTGTTAGATGGTTATTTATCGTATATCATCTACAAATTTCCAGTGTAGAAATGTTGTCTGGCTTCCAGGATCCATTGCAGAAGCTACAGTAACATCCGATCGTTGCACCTTGTGTACTCCAGGTTTCTATCTTTTACTAGCTTCGACTTCACTTCTGTTCTTTTCCTAAAACGATTGGAAACAACCTTACTGTAAACATCATTACACGTTTGCATCTATGGTTGGATTGAAGGCCTTACTTGAAAGTGAATGACAAAATTATATGCAACCACATTTCACGTGGTATGTTGGATTCCAGTATTTTTAACACAAAACAATAAGTAAAACCAGAAAATGATTTTTGCTTTAACATATTACTTGATGCTGTTTTGTTAATTCTCTTTGCCAGGCTGTTTTAGAAAATGATATTTTCATGTTCTTGTCGTGTTATTTTCAGGTTTAGTGTTCATTTCTTCCGAAGTTGTCATTGATTTGGATTTCATTAATGTTCTTTTCTATTTTCTTATAATGTTGTCAACGATTTCTGTATAGTATAGATTTGGATATAATGAATGTCCTTTATTTTCTGAAAAATTTTCAAACAGGTCCTGTTTACTTAATCCAATTTAAGTTTCGCCAGCTGGAAATACCACCGAACTACAATGCTAACCACTTGGGTACGTACTATTATTTTAGTCATGGAGACATTTGAATTATGTATTAAATACTCCATAAAACGAATCCCCGTGTTGAACAATGTCTCTTTGGTATCAAAAGAGATCATGTTTTACTTGAGGAAAGCAACCTTTGTAGGAACTGCAATTAACCAATTAACCACTTACTGCAAGCTAAGCTAACTCAGTACAATGTAGTAATTGCAGTTTGCACACAATAAGACAGTCGGATACTCGCAAGACAGTAAAATTTTGATATTTGAGCTTTTTTAACTCACCACATCAAAACATTTACTAGTATCTTGATGCCATTTCGGTGATATCATAAACATATTTTGATATTTGAGAAAAAGTGGAAGGGACGCTACTCCATATATTTTCATAAACATCTGCAATGCTTTGCGGACCTACAAATATAAAATACTATCAGCCAGACAGAAAGTAAGCTGTCAATAACATGAAGCAGAATAGGCGTGTCTGCTTCATTAGTCTTCTCTTTCCCTTATTACAAGTAGAACTCTCGAACTCACTTCTTGTTGTACCATTTATAATACTGTCTTCTTTTGTATAGTTTTTTCTTTGATTCTCCCTTGATCTAAGTACTAAATTCTTGGTTCTTTGATTTATGATTAGGTTGTGTAGGTGGTTGTGATGATATTCTTAGGCAATTGACTGAAATCTGTGGTACCGGATCCCGTGTATCAGGCATGTACTTTTTTTGCAGTCATTTCTTCAAAATATTTGAGATGTGCTGGTTTTATTTTGTTTTTGGAGTTAAGGATCAAGAAACAGCTTGAACTTGCTTATTGCTGTTAAATTGTTTACATTTGCTATTTGGTGAAGATGTCCTGAAATTTGTTTGGTTGATCAAAGTGTCCTCTACATTGCATTGGGCTAAAGAAAATTTACTATCCAAGTTTCCCCGTACCTCTTTTTACATCGTCAAGTTTCTGGGGAGCAACAACAGGTTTTTGAATGCTGAATGCTATTCATTACACCATCTAAGTAAAATGTGTATGTTTATAAATTGGATTTTTTAGGTAATTTATAAATTGGTTTTGGAGGTGCGACCATGCAAGCACTAATGCACTGGATTTCATTAGAACTCCGTAGTTAAGCATGTTTGGGCGAGGGTAATACTTTGTTGTGTGCAAGGAAGTCTTCGTGTTGCACTCCTTTTATAAACTGGTTTAAGAATAAGCATCAATCGATGGTCTCATTATCTGTTCAATAAATTATCCTCTAAATCTTAAATATTCTGGTCCGATGGAGTCAATGCTCTAATATGTGGGATTTGGTTCAAACTTAATCAGAAGGTTTTCCATGACAAATTGCTTGATTGTTCAGATCGGTTGGGCTCAACATGTCTTCTTGCCTCATCATGATGTTCTCAATCTAAAGCTTTTTCTAATTATTCCACTAAGGACATTTACTTAAATTGGATTGTTTTCATTTCTTCGGTTCAATTTATTCCTTTGTATTACTTATTTCGATTGGAATGTATTTTCTAGCACTAGATTTTTTTCATTAAAGTATTGATTCGGTTTAAAAGAACAAAGAAAAAATTCCTCTTATATAAAAGCACAAATTAGAAGGGAGAATAATCCACATGATTCAAGAAATAAAGAACACTTCCGATCACTTTTCCCCCATTTTACTTTTTGCACATTCAAATTATATTTTGCAGCTAGAGGTCGAGGGACTTCATCATCCAATGTGCAGCGGGATAACCCCGGGCAAAGTGTATGCATTTTCTGCCAACAAGTAGGGCATTCCTCAAATGATTGCCCTTCCCAATCTGTAGGTTCCGGAAGTGCTCGTGGTCGGCAAAGTGGTAAATCATGGTTTTCTGTTGTCTCTCGTTATAATTAGATACTTGATACACTTTAAATATTTCTTAATGGTTTTTATATATTTTTTCTAGTATGGGTGTGTGCCAAATGCTTGTAAACAAATAGATGCTTACCGTCATATGTTTTTCCTTTGGATCATTTTCATATGCCGAGCTCACATTTCATGAAGAAATTGATTTACCTTTTTTTTTCTTCTTAGTTTCACTGTAATCATTCTTCTTCTTCTTCTTCTGAGAAAATTGTAATCATTGTTATTTTAATGAAGGGGAATCTAACAACTTATTGTATGCACATAAAGTCTGAACTTCTGACATGGCGGGTCATCTTCTTTCAGATTCCTTTTATTGCTGTTGATAAATTTCAAACCTAGCATTTTCTTTGAATCGTATTTTATGTTTTGTTGGCAGGAGAATCTTCAGTTTCATGTAGTAGCTGTGGCACACCATGCGTCTTACGGACTGCTAATACTACCAATAATAGGGGAAGAAAGTTCTACAAATGTCAATCTCAGGAGTGCAATTTCTTCGTGTATGCAATCTCCCTTTAAGTTTGTTTTGATCTCTTTGAAACAATTTTTTCTTTCTTAAAATGATATTAGGTTAACAACTTAACATGAAAACTCAAGCACTTGACAATCTACCTTGATATTAAAACCGTAATTTATACGTTTATGTTAGCTTATTCCATTTCCTTCTACTCAGAAATCAACTGCTCGTGCCTAGTTTCTTTCCGACAATAAGTTAAAAAACTTTTATGACTCAATCATCATATTAAAATCAAAACTGATATGTTTACATTTTCTTATTCCATTTCCTTCTACTTGGAAATCAACTAGATTTTATTACCCCCACCCCCCAACACATACACACAGAGGGAAAAAGAGGTAAAAACAATGTGGTATTGAACCCTTCCTTCTTTTAGTTGGTCTCCCTTTATGTACTTTGTATTCTTTCATTTCTTTTTAGAAAGAAACATTTGGATTTGAATTTAAACCGTTGATATTGCTTATACTTGTCTCTTGTTAACATAAATGTAAACAATGCATCCTTTTGCAGATGGGAAGACAACGTAGACAATGGCAATGGAGGAAATAGTGCTCAACGGTCAAATGTCAGGAGCTCAGGCTCTGCACCATCTAATCCTAACCCTGGTCAAAACACAGGACGTGGTCGTGGTCGTAGTCGTGGTCGGGGTCGGGGTCAAGGTCAGATTGCAGCAACATTTGTGTCAGCAACTGGTGAGCCAATATCTGATAGAAGATGTTTTGTTTGTGGTGATCCATCACACTTCGCAAATGTTTGCCCTAATCGTGGTGCTTGATGTCTTTCCACAATTGTAATTTCTATATAGATTTTGTTCTAGAAAAAGTGATGCTGTGGAGATCACTTTTGGGGGGAAAAATTATAATATGATCGATTTTGTTCTAGAAAAAGTGATGCTGTGAAGATCACTTTTCTCTGGAAAAAAAATTATAATATGATCTTCATTGATAGAGCATTACGTTACCTGTACAGTTATTTTGAAATAGGATTTGCAAACCCTATATATTAATTGAAATTAATATAAATAAGCTCCCATTTATGGTGTTAAACTAAATTACTTCACAATTCATAATTTCATGATTTAACGTAATCGAAATGTGTATGCTTGATAAGCTCACAATTGATTGGAAGCCTACTCATCCATTCTCCCTATCAACTTATGTTATAAAATCAAACAGCATCGATACATTTATTCTCCTCTTTCATGATCTGATTTTCAATTCTCTCATCTACTTTGTCGATGACACTCTCCTTCACTTCGCTGTCTCCATCATGACCACGACTAGAAAGTATTGTATCGACCCAACATTGGAGCTCTTTAGTAGCCGATTCATCTATAACAAAAAAAAGAAAAAACATTAGTCTCGTCGTGCTGAACAAATATTCGTATATTGAAAAGTGCATAGAAATAACCTAATCTAGGAACTGTATGTCCTTGAGGATGCCTTATGATGAGAGGTTGATGGAAGACAGAAGCAAGCTGTTGAGAAGGAAGTTTCAACCAATCCTTTTCACCTATGAAGTGAACAGATTTGACCTTTATTTTGTGTTTGTAGGCAACTTCACATATGCTTTCGTCTTTGAATTTTGTTCCTGATATTGACACAAACATTTTGATTGGTGGATGCTCTCTCAACACCTTTCCCTGTTTTCCATTTCCAAATACTTTTCTCAATATATTTCTATAAATTATACAAAATAATTACTCATATAAACATTGAGAAGTTTCAATATTGATGTTTGCTTCAAAACAATACTTTTCTAGATTATTGTTTCTTGTTAAATTAAAATGTAAATGGATGTGATGACTAATCCTATTTATATAAATTGTTATGACAACCATATGGAAACATCAATTAGGTAAATAAGTTTAATGATAAAAACAATCTCACTCTTTCTATATAATTTTTTTTATATTTTTACACAAACAACTCTTTGTTCAAAATCTATGATATTTTTTTCATAATAAATTTCAAAGTTCAATGGTAAAAGTGATTTTTTTTAAAAGAGATGTAATTACAACTTATCTCAAGGTAGAGAGGTATAGTTGTTTAAATAGCTAACATATTGAAATTATTTACAAATATAATTTTTTTTATTGGCTATCAATGATAGACATTTTATCTACTTCACTAATAGATGTCTATTACTAAATCAATTCGACAAAAATAATCGAGACCTAGAATCATCATCGATTTATATAATATAACTTATTTGACTTGGTTATGATTTATTGCAATCATTCACTAACTTGATTATACTTAATAATATTTATCAATATAATTATACTTTTTGCAATGTTTTTATTTCACTGATTTCAAATCAAATTGGTTATTTTCTCACTTAATTTAGATATGTTTTGGATTAATTAGTGTATACCTGTGCTTGGTAACCCAATAAGAGTGCTGACAATACTGCTCCCTGAATAAAGAGTAAAATCATAGTTAGGCTTATTTTTATCAACAAGGAAACGACTTTTTTAAAAGACTAACGTCTCCTTTCGTTTACGATTCAAAAATTATTTTAGTAAAAAACAAAAACAAAAGGTTTAATATATTTGAAAACACGTTCGGTTTCAATTTAAAATTTAAAATTCCATATTTAAAATTCAAAATTGTGTTTGGTTGTGAATTTAAAAATACAACCACACAATTTCTAAAAACAAGATCTGAAAGACAAAGAAAACGGCCATTTATTATTTTTGAAAATGAGTTATTTCACCTGTTGTTTTTTAAAATCGTTTTTTAAAACAAGTATACCAAACCCCTTTTAATTTTTTTTTTTTGTATTTTTTGTTTTTGAAAAAGTAAAAATGAAAACAAATCACGAACCAAACTAGACTAGTATTTTCTTTAATACATCACTTTGACTAATAAATCGAAGAAACTAATCTAAATACCTTTTAAATTTTAAGATCTAAATTAAATTGAACAAAAAAACTATATTTTAATTTAATGACAATTCAAATATATATATATATTCTTACAAAATAGAAACCTGAAATAAAAATGAAAATAAAGAAAGGTACTTGAGAAAAACCCAATAAGCCATGAAATGGGCCATTTGTAGTGATGTAGTTGCATACATAATCTATGCATTCTTCCAAGTTTTTGTATTCTGTGAAATCCTGCCATCTTCAAATATATAAATATCACTTTCTTTCATATATATATATATATATACACACACACACATATGCATATAATACATATCATCATTGTACCTCATTAAATTGAAACCATTCAAAATAAGGAGGTGGAAAATATCCTTCTATCTCTGATTTTCCTCCTGCTGGAAATATACCATCTGGAAATTCCTGTTTAAATATACAAATCATTGTTATAGTAATTTATATTTCACTGCAAAATTTACCCGTGGAAGAATTGAATAACAGATTTCTTAGTCATATGTTAGGTCAAGTAAAGATTGTTTCCATCAAAATTTTCATTTTTATCTAAAAAGGGTTTCAGAGATATCAAAGATTTATACATATAATATATAACATAACATACCATATGAAAAAGAGCAAAAATGGAAGGATCCCATTTGCTGAGTTGCTTTCTAAGAAAACTTCCGTTTGTTCTAAATCCATGAAGGCATAATATCTTCAACCTTTCTTCATCTCTTTTGCCACTCTCCATTTCATTTCACTTCCCCACACACAACAAACCCTTCTTTTCCCCAACTTTATTTATAAGGATATATCGTCTCTTAGAAGATCATAAAATGTCTTCTCAACTAACTCTCAATCATAAATTAAATTCTTCAACTACCTTGAGTTTGCCTACGTGGTTCTCATCCATCCATACATTTTACCTATAAAAGATAAATTAAGATGGATCCAACCGTTAAAGTTGTTATTAGCAAACATGGTTAAGATGCATATACATACATTCTTGATTGAGAGCTTATATTGCTAGAATTTATTTACTGCTTGATCGTGTATATGACAACATAAATTCGAAAGATTAAAAGATCCTCAGTAACTTAAGTCTACCTTTAACAAAGTACTTAAAATATACAAATAGTAGTCTATCTTCGCATTTTACTCTGATAATAAATATTTTGAAAATGTTTTGATCTTTAAATTAATATAATTTTCCATTCTTTTCTTGAAATTTCTACATAAAAGCAAATACTTATTAATTATATCTAAAGTCAAGGTGCCTTTTTTAATTAGGTCTTTGTTTTTAATATATCTTTTTGAAACAAAATTTGTTCGTAAAAATTGACAAAATATTTGTAAAAATTGATCTTTCTCTAAAGTATAAATATTTTCATCAAATATTTTATTTTTAACAAAATTTCAATAATTTTTCCAAATGTATTCTTTTTTTTTTTTTTTTTGGGTAAAATAAAGTAAAAGCAAAACACTATTTTTCCAAAATTTTTCCTTTTAGGACAAAAAGAAAAGGAGACTTTTTCAAATAAAGACATCACCGCGTTGGGAGCATTTTGGTAAAAATACCTTTCCTTTTCCATAACGACCAAAACAGATAAAAACATAAAAACCAAATTGAAGTCGTCGCCTCTGCTAAGCTCAGCAGTCAAATTCCATTTTGCGATTATCATTTCAACCAAAAGAATTTCTCTGATTTTTCATTACCACTGTTCCAGCTGCCGAGTTTTCGATTCAATCATCTTCTTCTTTTTCTATGTAAGTAATTGCAGTTACGTTCTTAATCTCACTCTTCTTCTCTTTCTTCTTCTTGTTCTTGCTTTTGCTGAATGATTTTTCACTTCTTCGCTTATCTTTTTACTGGATTTCTGTGTTGATAGAAGAAATGGCGGTTGGGAAGGAACAGGTGACTCATGAGATTGTGAAGCCTCGTAATGACAAAAGAGAGTACAGAAGAATCGTCCTTAAGAACTCCCTTGAAGTTCTACTCGTCAGTGATCCTGATACCGATAAGGTAAACCCAGCTTTCACTTTTTGTTTTCTTTTTCAATCTGATTATTATTTTTTTTTCTTAATGATTTTATATTGAGTGAATTTGCTTAAGTTAGGGCTCTGATTTCTTGAATTCATTTGTGTCGGTGTGTGTTCTTAAAATGTGATTATCTGATTGAGTTTCAGAGTGCCGCTTCCATGACTGTTGATGTTGGTTCGTTCAGCGACCCCGAAGGCCTAGAGGGTTTAGCCCATTTTCTTGGTGAGAACTTGGTTTTGTTTCTTTAGACTTTCATGGGTTATGTTTACGCTTCTTGTTCTCTGATCATTTGCTAGCCTTTACGTGTTTTAATTAGGTCTTTGTTTTTAATATATTTTTCGAAACAAAATTTATTTCTGAAGAAAATGTTATTTTTCTGCGAGGATAATTTTGAAAGGCAGTTTCAAAAAACAGTTTTTATTGGTGCTTTTGAAGTTATTTGTTTAATGTACTCATTAGTTATTTTCTGAAGTAATTTGTTTTAAATGGATTGGAGAAAGTTAGAATTTAGTTCCAATGCAAAGACAATAACAATAAGTAAATATATATTTTAAATATTGGTTTAATTTTAAAATGTAGAAAAAAAAAAAATTTTAATTGTAGCAACAATTCAAGCAGTTTTAACTTTTTAAGAAACAACGTTTAGAAACTTCACCAAATCCTGCAAAGTACTGACATGTAGTGGAAGAACTACACAAGAGAGGTTTATGATTGGAGTTGCTGGGGCATGTTTTATAGTAGTAAGCTAGTTTTTACTCTTTATTATTATTATTAACTTTTTCACTTTGGCTTCTTTTTGTTAAGCTTATTTACAATTTCTTGACAGAGCATATGCTGTTTTATGCAAGTGAAAAGTATCCACAGGAGGACAGTTACTCAAAATATATCACAGAGGTATGTGTAATTACTGTCTACAGAAGTGCGTTTGTCTAATTGCACTTGTTTATTCATGCATGTGAAGTTAATGGATGCTGATATGCATGGTTAATTTGCTTTTTGCTTCTTCGTGGTGCTATAGAAATAGCAAATTCTTTTGTAATTATCCTCTTTCTTTGATTCTTTAAGATTGGAAAGCTCTTTTGTGATTAGTTTTCTAGGGAGGGGATCTCTGTTCCTTCTGCTCTTGAGATTCTGAAGTTAGTTTGAGTAGTGTGGAGCCTGAAGGTTTTTCTGGAAGAAAAAGGGTTCGAAGATCCTTTTTGCGTGGGCTCTTTTGCTAATGCTTTTGAGACGTTATCTAAGGATGATGTCCAAGATAACTTGACTGTGGCTTCTCAATCTTTTTTGCTAGTTATAATTACTTCATCAGTTCCTTCAAGGTTTTCATTTTTATTTAAGGCTTGTATGGTATACCACTCAAAGAAATTCACCCTACTTCTCCTCTTGTAAAGTTCTAAGGAGTTGAGGCAGCTTGTTTTATCAATCAGCTATAGGGTGTTAACCTAGTTGAGATGTCTGAGTGTATCTATAGATCCTTGTTTTTTGGTTTTTGGATTTTGTTCATTGTATCTAAATTTTATACTCTATAGTCTCATTTCATTTATTCAATGAAAGGGCTTGTTTCTGTTTTTTTAAAAAAGATGAATATGTTCTATATCTTTTCCATTGTCATTAGCATGGTGGTAGCATGAATGCCTTTACGGCATCGGAGGAGACAAATTATTATTTTGATGTCAATGCTGATTGTTTTGAGGAGGCTTTGGACAGGTATATGCTATTTCACTTCTTATTGTTGCCTGCACATAAACTTGTCTGATTATGATTTACCTTTTTGTTCCTCCAGATTTGCTCAATTTTTCATCAAACCTTTAATGTCTCCTGATGCTACAATGAGAGAAATCAAAGCGGTTGATTCTGGTAGCATATTTCTAAGTCATATTTTTCCTCCTCCTTTTGGGAGGTTGTTTCCTTGAACATTCTGTATCTTTCTATCTGAAAGTGTTTATTGTTATTTTAATTTAACCAATTTGATATTTGGGTTTTTGCATTTAAACAACAAAAAGTTCAGCTGCTATCTAGAAGATCTGTGTTTCAAAAAATATTTTAGTTTATCCAACTCTTCTTCATCTTTGATATTCAGTGAGTTTTCATTAATAAATTGCGTGATAGTGTTGGTCTAACATTTCCGGGAGAACAGTGGCAAAGTTCAAAGGAGGGATAGGAGGATAGAGGACAATGCCTTATATCTTAGGTTGCTATCTATCTCTCTCTTTACGTAGTTACACAACAATTTAGGAAGTACCCTTTTGGTTTTTGAAAATTTGGGTAGGAAATGAGATATTTTCCTTTTAAAAGAAAATGAAACATTTTATTAAGAGAATATTAAGAGTAATATAAGAGGGTAATGCTTGTAGATAAAAAAGAAAAAACAACATAAAACATAGATCACAGAACATCATATAAAAAACAGCAAAATGTCAGACTTCAGAATTAATGGGTCACGATAAAAGCATTCCAACCATGATATATATCTTGAATTGAGGACCCTTCAAAATTCTTGGTGCGAGAACACCATGAAGAAGTCTTTAAGGCAAGCTGAATTGAATCAAACACCAAAGTTTTGAGAGTTGAAGAGCCTTGATTTCTTTGCAAAATCAAACCAAAGCTTAGAAAGAATTGCCTGGACAACATTCACTCAAAGTAAACAAGTCTGTGAATTCCACCTAATATCACAAAAAAGTGGAGCACATATCAAGACTGAGAATACCCAATTGAGGTTGAAGAGATCAAATAATACAAACCAGAACTAGTGAGAGTATAAATATTCAAAGAAGGTGTGGTTGAGAGATTCCCGTGCTTTGTAACAAAGAGTAAACTGAAGGCAAAAGGCAACGGGAAGGTTTCTTGGTTGGAAATGAAAATTTTGGTAGGTTTCCTTCGCTCGAGTTATTTTAATTGAACTTCATGGCACATCCTAGAACTGTAAATCACATGAATTATGTTTCTGCCCAACATATGGGTATTTTTCACATTTTTCTCAACAACCAAACATTCAAATGCTTCTTCTCTTGTGCACGTATCTTCTTGTTCACATTGCACCATGCCACTCTCTCTCTCTCTCTCACACACAGATTAGCTACCTGACCAGGTGTGGGCCTGTGGGTTACACTTTTAAGGCGATGGCATTCAGCAATTAACTGAGATGGCTTGGAGGGTTTCGGTCATGGGTGATATGGTGGTTTGTGGAAGGTTTTGATGGTTTTTGTGGTGCTTATGGGCGTATGGAAGAAACGTTGGGGTTTCAGTTAAAAGAAAGTAAAAGACTGGATTTTTTTTTGTTTACTTAATTAAATAAAAATAAAAACTGGGTCTAAATTGTAAGCTTTGAAAACTCAGTGGCAAACAGACAAGCAAAAGATTAGGGATCAGAAATGTAATTTTCTCTATTATTCATATTAAGATCAACAACTTTTACATTTGTCTTTTGTGTGGTCTCTTTGTACTTCCATCTTTCTCATTCAAAGCCTCATTTACTTGCAGAGAATCAAAAAAATTTATTGTCTGATGGGTGGAGAATGCACCAGGTAATTATTTCTCCATGATTTCTTCATTTTATTAGTATTACTAGATTAGGGAACAATTGCTTAAGGTACAAGAAATTTGGATGACCGATGTGAAAATGTCACAACATAACTTAAACTTCCAATTGACAAGGACTTCAACATAGAATCACAACTAACAAACTTAGGACAAAACTCAAGACTAGGAATGAAGATTGAACTTGAAGAATGTTTTTCTTGAAAAAAAAAAATAGAGGCCTCCATTTTGCTTAGCATTGCCAGCACCTTGGTCAAATCCATCTCTTGAAATTCACACAAGTTTGTGTATAAATCAAATATGCAATTTCAACAAGTTTGCTAGTTGAAATCAATTTGTAGTTCAACTTAGGAATATAAAACACATTTGAGAAAGAAGTCATTTGTCAATTCTATTAACTTAGTCATGTAACTTTAGAGAGAGATTCTAACTGATAGTGAAATGATCTTGAGAGTCACCTTTTTCGTCTTGGGAGGAGAGATGTGAGAGTCTGGGATGGGTTCTCGTGTAAGTCTTTTTTTTCTAGTGCTTGGTTAACCCTTCCCTTATGGTGAGTTGGTCTTTTCGGGTGTGGAAGATTAAGGTCCCTAGAAATGTTAGATTCTTTACTTGACAAGTTCTTCACAGTCGTATTAGTACGTTGGATAGACTTACGAGGAAGATTCCATCACTGGTTGGGACTTTTTGTTGTATTCTTTGTCAGAAGGCAGAGGAAGACTTGGACCATGTTCTTTTGCAGTGTGAGTTGGTGAGCCTTGTTTGGGACGCTTTTCTTCCAGACGTTTGGTATGGGTAGTGTTTGTCACAAAGTTGTTAGATATATGATTGAGGAGTCCCTCCTCAATCCGTCATTTGGGAAGAAAGGTTGTTTTCTGTGGTGCACAAGTGTTTGTGCTATATTGTAGGTGTTGTGGGATGAGAGGAATAGTAGGGTTGAGAGGGGGTTGAGAGGGTGAGTGGAGACTTACGATCTCTTGTTTGTTTTCATGTTTCTCATTGGATTTTGGAGACCTTTTGTAATTTTCCTGTGGACATGCTTTTGTATAGTTGGAGTCCCTTCTTGTAAAGGGAGTTTTTTTTGTGGGCTTGGTTTTTTGTATGCCTGTGTATTCTTTCATTTTCTTCTCAATGAAACTATTCTTATATAAAAAAAAAGAACTCTTGAGAGATTCTTTTTAGGGTTGGAATTTGAATTGATACAATAAAGTAATGTTGCGAGTTGAGTTTAGGGTTGGGACTTGATACCATTATAGTTTTTGGAAAGAAAATTCAATGTATTCACTGAAACTCCAATAAGATGTAATACAAGGACTAAGGAGAGTACAGAAAAGGAAAATAGCTAAAACATGTAAAGGAAAATATCTAATAAATGTAAGATAGTGTCTAATATAAATAAAGATAAAATATTTCAAAAATGAAATAAACTTGAAGTACAACCCATTTCTTGAGTCAGAAGTTTGGAATTGCTACTTATCTCTAAATAAATTTCTGTCATTCACATTTCTGACTGAGAGTTGTTACTTTATGCAGCTTCAAAGTCATATAAGTTCTGAAAGCCATCCATTTCATAAATTCAGCACAGGTTATAACATTATATGGATTTCATAAGAGTTGGCATTTGATTGATTTGATATTTCTACAAGTTTTATTGTATTTTTGAATATGGACATTTTTTGCATGTGGATGAAGATGGTTCAAATTTGTTTACTTGGGACATTGACTTGTTATCTTCGTCCTTGTTCAAATTAAAAATTGTCCCTTTTAATTTACATAAAAATAGTTGTATTTTAACTGACTAGTTTTCTGGCAGATAATACTTCTTGAATTAGTTTAACTACTTCATAATTCCTGGGAAATTCTTCTAGTTCATGGATTTGCCTCTCAGTTTCCAATTGTTTATGCTTTGATGATGGTGTATAGAAGGCCGCTAGTTTCCTTATTGTGCCACATCTTTTTACTTATACAGGGAACTGGGAGACATTGGAGGTTCAACCAAAAGCTAAAGGGCTGGATACAAGGCATGAACTTCTAAAATTTTATGAAAATAATTATTCATCCAATGTCATGCATCTGGTTGTATATGCAAAAGGTTAGTACACGTGCAGCCCACTATAATTGGGCTTTTAGGCTGTGTAGAATGAATCAATTGCAACTTAAATTTCTTACTATTCCAAAAACCTTGATAAAGTATAAATCCTTTATTTTTACCTGATTCAGAAAAACTTGATAAAGTACAAATCCTCGTGGAAAACATATTTCAAGATATTCCAAATCATAACTGCAATCGCGCTAATTTTCCTGGTCAGCCATGCACGTCCGAACATCTCCAGGTATGTGTATTGCACCCTAATGATATGCTGACAAAGGATTGTGTATGTTCAACTAGATTTATGGACTTGGTTGTTATAATTTAAATTTATTGTTTCCGGAAGCCTATTGTATGGATTTTGAAGTGGCTGCTATATCATTATTGAAAGTTTTTGTTACTTGGTAAAAAATGTGGCTACTTCTATTTGCTGCTTTATTTTCTTTCTCCGCATTTCAGGTTCTTGTTAGAGCCATCCCAATTAAAGAAGGTCATAAACTGAGAATTATTTGGCCAATAACTCCCGAGATTCATCATTACAAGGAAGGGCCATGCCGGTATCTAGGTCATCTTATTGGCCATGAAGGAGAAGGATCCTTGTATTACGTTCTTAAAACATTAGGTGCGTTCTTGTACATTTTAACATAAAGTTTCAAACTTTCTAGAGTGAGATTTGCTCTTCTACTTTCATATATTGACTTGTTTGTTTGACTATATTAGACGACATCATGTCGGAGTGAATATCCTTGTTTTATTTTAATTAATTTCATGTTGGACTTCAATTTATCTGGGTTCAAAATTTGGTATTCCTTTTGTGATTTTCTTTTTCCATTTGGTTGCCCACATTTGTTAGTGGGGCCTATTCTGGCAATTTTTTTTATTTATTTACATTAATTGTAATTTTGAATTCTCTAAATTCTTCTTATTTCCTTACGAGTGGGTGTGGCCCTAATATATATAATGACAAGTGGCAAATATGGCAAAAACAATCAATGGTAAAAAGAATGGAAATAAGGAAAGAATATTACAGAGAAAGAATATAAGCTAATTGGAAGAAATAACATTCCAAGGAGATAAGGGGAAGGGGAAGAATTTTAATATTCAACATTAGTCAAAGTGGTTCCCTTATTAAAAAAAGTTATGTTTTCCTATCAATGTAGTACTCATGATATGTTTGGTAACACTTTATTTATTTATTTATTTTTGATATGGGGTTTGGCAATTTTATGTTGCGTTATTTTGGGAAGCATTTTTGAAATATAAGAGTGAAGACCTTAAACTATTTTGTACTTTTTCTTCTTCACTCTGTTGGGAGTTCATATTCTTTAAATATTTATTTATTTTCATTATATCAACAAGAAGTTGTTTCTTGTTCAAAAGTTATAAAACATTAAACTTTTCAATACTCGATGAAAGGTTTTGTTTCTTGTTAAAAGGACATTAAATTTGGTTTTTTCTTCTTCCTTCTATTTTTGGTTAGCAAAGTAGAGAACCTTTCATCAAGTGTATGGAAAGTAGAAAAGAGAGTGTTAATAGGTATTACGAAAAGTATTTCCAATTGGTCAGTAAAGCTGAAATTGAAACCATGAACTGAATTTGAGTTTCCAAAGTTTTTCGGTTTGGTTGTGTTTAATTATATTTAAAAGCAAAAGTTTGGATCAAACTGAATTCTCTCTCTTCATATGTATTAATGCATGTATTTGCATCACAATTACTGTTCAAACTTCAATTATGTATGTCTGTGTTGAACGTTAATTCATGGCGATTGTTCTTTTTTTAAAAAAATTATATGTATTTTTAAATTTATTTATTTTTCTTTTTTCTTTGTTTTTTCTTTTTTTCTTCCAAGCATGATAGAGTTATTTCCTAGGATGTCATGATGGCTTATTCCCTTCAATTGTTAGTAGTTTTAGTATTTCAAATGCCAAAAATGCAAACTCCAGATTATGTGGAACCGTTCAGGTGGTAATTGGGACTCGAGGATGAGAGGCTGTTTGTTTGAGAGGGAGATTGGGAGTGGGCAAATCCTTTTGTTTTGTTGTTGAAAACTTGGACATATTGCGTAATGCTAATTGCTATGGAGCCTGCCTTACCCTAAAAGAATAAAATTTCTACTCTGGGAGCTATCACACTTTTGCCTCAACACAATGGATAGACTGCAAAATCGTTGCCTTTGGATGAACCTCTTCCTTTCTTGGTGTTGCCTTTGAAAGGACAGTGAATCAATTAACCATCTGCTCTTCAAATGTAATTTTACTTGTGAGATTTGGTATGACCGTTTTCTGCCTTTCATTGGGCCATGGTCCCTCGAAATGATTTCCAAGAATCGCTTAAGGCTGTTTATTGGGCACCCCTTCAAATGAGCAAAAGAGCAACTGTCGGCTAGCATTATCCCTGCAGTTTTCTGGAAGTTTTGGGATGGATGAAATGCTAGAGTATTAAAAAACACAACCAAATCCTTACGGATGTTATAGATTCAGTTATTTCCAAAGCATTATATTGGTGTAAAATTTTAGCAGCCTAGCTATAGTTTTTCTTTCCTTGTTACAAATTGGAAACACCTTTTGTATTACTTATGAAGGAGCTTCTTTTGTACGTCTTTGGATATTTCATTCAATGAATGGAATTGTTTCTTATAGAAAGGTCTTTTGGTTATGGTTCATGGCCTCTAATTGGTGTAGTCAGGAGTCCCTTTGTGATTACTCCACTTTCTTCATCAACTTAGATGAGAAGGGGCCGCTTGGTCCTTGGCCTATTAGGTTGGCCTTTTTTTTTGTTCTCTTTTATTAATGGAAAGTTTCTTGTTTTCTGTAAACAAAATTTTTTAGCCTTTACTGAATTTTGAAAACTGATTTGATTTATATTTGGGAGAATATAATACAGGTTGGGCAACAGGGCTCTCAGCCGGTGAATCTGATTCCACCATGAATTTTTCCTTTTTCAAAGTAGTAATAGATCTCACTGATGTTGGTCAAGGTACTTTCTAGCTCTCTTTCTTTCTAATCATTATCCTTAGTTTAATCTGAAATTTTGTTCTCTTGATGTTGTAGAACACATGCAGGAAGTTATTGGGCTTCTCTTTAGATACATTAGCCTTTTGAAGCAATCAGGTATATGTCAATGGATATTTGATGAGGTATGTGCATTCATTACTATAACCCTTTTAGCATGCTATAAGTTAATTAGAGTAATTCTGAGCAGCATAGATTTTGGTTCTGTGTGTGTTTGTTTGATTTGTCATTGTGTGTTCTTTTCTTTTTTTTTTTTTTTTTTTGGGGGGGGGGGGGGGGGGGTTAAAACCTCTTATGGTGTCTGAATTTTCAGATGCCATGAAAAAAATATTGAGGAAATTTTGCATCCACATTTAGTTAGTTTATTTATGAACATATAGCTTGGCAGGTAGACGATGACTTATTCAGTTCCTTGAAACAAAAGAATATTAACATTTTATTCTAGTAAATAAAATTTTGAAGCTTATAGCATTTAGGAGATTAGCTTAAATTTGGGGGTTTTTATTTTTCCAGATTGTTAAATTTTTCTTGTTTGTTTGTACCTCGGTTTTATCTTTCTATTTCTTTTCTTCTCGGTTTCTTGTATGGGTTATCACTGTTCCCTCAAGTTTTGGGGTGGGGGTGGATCTGGCCCTTTTTGATGATTGACCTTTTGATGCTAGTTTTTTGGTGGATATGATGAAGGCGCTATGGGGTGTCAACCTAGTTGATATGTCCGGGTGTGCCTGTTGATCCTCAATCTCTTCATTTGTGTGCTTTTTGTATAATTCTCATGTATTTTGAGCATTAGTCTTGTTTTACTAATAAAATTTGAGATTCGTCTCCTTTTCAAAAAAACAAAAAAAGAAAAAAAACTACAAAATAAAAGGAATTTGTGACATGGCCATCTTGTAATAATTTTTTTCCCCTATTTACTGTCCACATTTTTTATGAAGTTATTGTTATGCATTCTGACACAATTCTTCTACCTTTATAAAGCTTTCAGCTATTTGTGAGACGAAGTTCCATTATGCTGATAAAATTCGTCCTATTAACTATGTAATCAGCCTTTCATTGAATATGCAGGTATTTATAATTTGTCTGAATAACCACTGATTCACAATATTTCTGGAATACTGTTTCTCTTATTTCTTATTATTCATAGTTTTTTGTTTGCTTAGAAGTCATCACTCATTGTAGAACAGCATCATTTTTTTGCCTTAGCCTAGGTTTAAAATTTTGGGTTTGGCTGGATACTGTTCTAGATTTGTGTAGTTATTTGGCGAAGAGATACCATTATCATTCTTTTGTTTGGTCAGTGTGACCTGTCCATTCTTAAGTGTTAATGTTTTACGAACTAGTTGGGGTTGTTAGCAAGAAAAATTTAATTGATAAAAGTTGTAAGTTACTTGTAAAAAGAATAAGTTATTTTTCCAAATTTTACGGCTCCTGTCTTGCGAAGGCAATATACACTTTTAGTTAAAAAGTTCGATCTCTTGTTTATTATATTCTTACCAATTGTAGTTAACATAGATGTACAAGGGGTACTAGCATACATATGACATGACATGAACGTGACCAAATCGCACATCTTTAAAAAAAGAACATTGGATATCGTGTATATTTTATTCTTTGTTATTGAAGTCGCATGTTCAACTTCATGGGTGCTGATTTCATCAAGGAAATACCTTTTGTTTCTTAAATAAAAATAGAAATCCGAGTGTTCGATGAGAAAGTGTAAATGCTTGCTTTGGAATCTTGCAGTTGTATCCGCCGGAGGATTGGCTAGTTGGTTCGTCCTTGCCTTCAAAATTCGATCCAAAATTGATAGGAACAGTTCTGGATCAGCTTTCAGTAGATAATGTCCGGTAAGTTACTTTCAATTGGATTCTCATAAGCATGATAGCCTTTAAATGGAAGGTTTGTACAGAATAATTAGATGCTGTAGACAGTTAAAAAGATAAACTCTTTCCTGCATAACATTTATTTCCTATAATTATTACTATTGAATTTTCTGAATTGTCAAAATTCATCTTATTTCTGTACAAGTGGGTGTAGCCCTAATATACTTTGAGTTTATTAATAATATAGAAGCTCGTCTCCTTTTCAAAAAAAAAAAAGAAAAAAAACTTTATATTTTGTTTAATAATCAAAGTACTGGCACTTTTTCTACTGAACTGTTTTCCTTAACAACATGGTTTAGAACTTTAGTAGTAACAAAAAAATCGTGTAAATGTACTCTAGCTTTGGAAATTAGGATTGTCTTGATGGCTTTTAGATGATTGGAAGTTTATTTTCTATTATTATTATTATTATATGTAATCTTGGCCAAGTGTTTCTCTTTCCTCTCTTTTGGGATAATTCACTGTCAATAATATATTTGTTTCCTATGGAATAAAATGTATTGCAGCAGTTCCCTGATTAATTTATGTTTGTAGCATCTTTTGGGAGTCGAAGAAATTTGAAGGCAAGACGGATAAGGTTGAGAAGTGGTATGGAACTGCTTACTCCATCGAGAAAATTTCTGGTCCTTTGGTTCAGGTTTGTTGTTAGATGTAAACTCGACTACAAAAGTGTATTTTGATCAAGAACTTGGAGAAATTTTTAAATAATTGGGAATGTGTTTTTTGATCAAGAACTTTGGAGAAACTTTTAAAAAATTAAGAAATTTTCAATTTTACCCTCGAATTTGAAAATATGATATTTATCCCAAAAATTTGATTTTATCAAATTGGACCTTGGATTGATACCTGTTATAATTTTACTTTCTTCAAAGCTTTCGTTACATCCAACCACCACATCACATCTCTAATTTCAACGCAAAAGCTCTCAAAATTTACCAACTTTGAAAGAAGTAAAGCCTAAAAAGTCAATCTACCAGATCAACCCCAATAAATGAATGCACCATATTGACATTAAAAATGTTTCAAAACTCACCAATTTTAACCAGGCTACATCATACAAAATGTCTTTCCAATTTTGTCCATGTTAATTTAAAAGTTTCAATTTTAATCGATCTTTCAATTTATTATCCTTAGCGACTACTATCTGTTAAAATGCCTTGTTGGATAATAGAAGCTTGAAGGTCACATTTATTAGGGGCAGTTTGTATAATTTATTTTATTTTCTACCTTTAGTATATATTCTATGTACTTAATTTCAGTTCTGTTCCTGAAATTTTAAATTTTTTCATTATAATAGAAATTGCTTAAAGAGCCCCTTTCTTGTAGCATACTAAAAGATTGGAGTAAAAATTGAAACTTTAAAATCATAGTTCTAGATCATAAAAATATATCTTTTCTTGAGCTTTCGATGACCATTCATCAAAATGTTACAAAGTCTATTGAAAGAAAATGAAAAATTACATTTTATTTACAGGATTGGATGCAATCTGCTCCTGATGTGAATTTGCATCTACCAGCTTCGAACATTTTCATCCCTACTGATTTATCGCTTAAACGTGCATGTGAAAAGGTTAATATGGACTGCTATTCATGGTAAGATGTTATTCATTTGTTGGTTTATGTTTTTCCTAATATGATTGAACCTTGAAATAGGTCGAGTTTCCGGTTCTGCTAAGGAAGTCATCATATTCATCGATATGGTACAAACCCGACACAATGTTCTCCACACCCAAGGCATATGTTAAGATTGATTTTATCTGTCCCCATGCTGATATCTCACCTGAAGCAGAAGTCCTAACGGCAATTTTCACGAGGTTATTGATGGATTATCTGAATGAATACGGTAAGTTATTCCAAGTTAATGAAGTATTTTGGCTTGTTTCCTTTATTGTCTTTTGGTTTGAATTTCTGTCTATTTTTTCTGAAAATAGCATAATCTTCTGCTGTTCCTTCTTGAAACTTCACTTTTGTTAAGCCTCCCTGGTTTATTTTGTGGAAAAAATTATCTTTTTGGCCTTGAATTTTGATTAAGATTTTGATTAGTTTTCAAGTTCAAAGGTTACATTCTACACCTCATTTTTTTAGTTTAGTTCCCATTTGGTTCATTAGTTTCAGGATTTTACACTTATATTTCTACTCAAAGTCTAGAGACCAGAAGAGTTTTTTCCCCTTTATTTTATAGCACCTCAAGGGATAGAAGCTAAACCTTTCTTGTCTTGCAGCTTATTATGCGGAGGTTGCTGGGCTATATTATGGCATAAACCTCATAGATTCTGGTTTCCAGGTACCAATTTAATGCAGAATAGGAATTTTCCTTTAATGTTGCAACAGTGGCAATACATGGAAACTGATTAGCCAAAAGATATCTAGGAGTTCCTGCTAAATCAGTTTTCCTTCAAATCTCAAGTTTTTTTAAAGAAGGGATTAGTTTATTCTAGAATTTATTTTTTGGCACAAAATTATGGGCACAGATACGTGGCACTGTGCTTCTCATCCAATCTCAGAAGTTTAGATGGTTTTAGTCTGAGGCGGATTTACTGCATGCCCCCGAACTCCACTCCTTGATAATATGAAAGCACTTCCATTTTTTTGAAATAGAAACAAGACTCTTCATTGATATAATAAGTGAGACTAAAGCTGAAAGTACAAAATAATGAAACAAGGAAAGAAATAGCCCTGGAAAGTGGAAAGTGGAAACAAAGAACAAAGCTCACTACTTAAGCAAATGTCTTGAATAGAATAATTTGCAAGTAGTTTGGAGAGAGAACACCGAGATGAAGCTTTAACTCAAGAAGGTAACTTTGGTAAAGGACAACTATACATAATAACTTATATAGAAGCCTTAAATTGGGGATTAATAGTAACCTTAAATTGAAAACAATTCTCTAAAGTATTTTCTAGTAATAATGTCCGACCAAGAGTTTTTGTGATCCTTGTTTTATATGCTTATTGTATAATCCCTTCTCTCTTATTATTAATATATAAATAATGAGGTTGTTTCCTTTAAAAAAAATGTCCGACCAAGAGTTGTGAGCTAGTTGACTAGAAATCACCCAAATAGAATTGAATTTCATTTCCACTATTTCTTTTTCTTTACTCACCCAAAAAGTGGAAACGTCGTTGAGTTTTCTTTTTCTTGAGAGGCTTTGTTTCTATGTGTGAACTCATTATTGTCTCACACGAGCTAACTCATGGTAGTTTTGTGAAATAAGTAAATATTTTTTAAATTGAACTTACGTTTCTGGATTACTTGATGAATGCCATTCTGTTTACTCTCTTCATTTTTGTTCCATCGGGTTCAAATAGTAAATACTTTTTAGAAAGTTCGCTGGGGTGTGTGTGATCTTATGGGTTCGGTGGGTTGAGCAAAATAATAGGTTTTTTAGAGGAGCGGAAAGGAAGCGAGTGAGGTTTGGTCCCTCATAAGCTTTTATGTTTCTTGTCGAATTTTAATTTTGAAGATCTTTTGTAACTATTCCATAAGCATTATTTTATTTGGTTCAAATTCCCTTTTCTGGACTTGTTTCTTTTTTCTTTTTTTTTTGCATGCCCTCGTATTCTTTCATTTTTTTCTTGAATTAAAGTTGTTTTCTTTAAAAACAGACAAAAATGGCATAGTTATTTTGTGTAGAATTAAACATGGAGTACTTATTCATAATCTTACGGGCATACGAACAGTACTCATTTTTATGATATTCTCACTGATATTTTGAATGATCTGTTAAAGCTGACTACTTATTTCTTAATAATTTGTCAACTTCCCTTAATTTCTCTCTTGTTCTTACATTATTGTTCTTTAGGTGACTCTGAATGGTTACAACCACAAATTAAGGGTTCTATTGGAAACTATAGTTGAAAAAATTGCAAAATTCAGTGTGAAACCTGATAGGTATCTCGTCATCAAGGTATTGTTGCCATTTGTTTGCATAAACTATATAAACATGGAAACCTTATCTTCTTAATTAATTAGAGGTGAAACCTGAATTTTATCTATCAATTAAATTCGGAACCTGAATAATATCTATCAACTGTTGATATATTCAAAATTTCAGTACATAGAAAAAGACTTTGGAGCAGTATATAAATTAAATATTGTGGTAATTAATAATATGTTAAGTCAGGAGATTGCATCACTCGATCAAAGATGATAGAACTAAACTAAACTAGGAAGGAAGGAAAAAAATAGTGACATCACTAAATTTAGGGGTGTATTTGTTCAAAAAGTGTCTTATTTAATGTTCAAATTGTTCTACCAGGAAACTTTGTTGAAGGACTACCAAAATTTCAAGTTTCAGCAGCCCTATCAGCAGGCTTTGTACTATTGTTCGTTAATACTTGAAGATCGGACATGGCCATTAATGGACGAACTTGCAATCCTTCCACACTTGGGGGCTCGAGATCTAGATAAATTTGTTCCCACTTTGCTCTCAAGTGCCTACTTGGAATGTTTCATTGCAGGTCAGTACTATTTTCTCTTTTGTCTTGATATATCTCAGGGATTACAAGCTTTTGGCTTTAATGGTTCATTACCCAGGAAACATTGAAAGGATTGAAGCTGAATCAATGATCGATCACATTGAAGATACGTTCTTCAAGGGGCCAAATCCAATATCACGACCGTTAAATCCATCACAGTATCCAGCCAATAGAATTGTGAAGCTTGAGAGGGGCATTGGTTATTTCTATTCAGCAGAGGGTCTCAATTCAAATGACGAGAATTCCGCTCTTGTTCACTACATTCAGGTTATATAGACAACTACTTTTTTTTCTTCTCTTTTGTGTTTATGTGTTGAAACAAAAATTCAGGTTTTATTTGGAACTGATTTTGAAAACCTTAAGGGTGATTGTGAGAGATTTCTAACTTTTTTAACACTGTAAAATTTGTTGTTTATTAATTTAAATTCATTTATTTTTCCAATCGAGTTGATTTGTAAAATCTGGTTAAGAGCAACTGTTGAAATTGGCTTCGGTAGAAGTTTGGTGTATTCATTCACGAGCTTTTTTGAAGATACATGGTTGACAAGAATTTTAGCAGCTACAAAAATTCCAAACTTAGCTTAAGAGAGTTCATAGCTACTAATGTCGACAATGTTTTGTAAAAAATCAGCTATAATGTTGACACTATACAGTATATGCATAAAGAAGTAAAAAGAAAAGAAAGACAAGGAGGGAACTTTACTTCTCAGCGAAATTACTACTGAACCCTTTTGTTTAAGGTTTGATGCAATTCTCTAAGTATCTTGTCTTTTCAATATTTAGGTGCATCGAGATGAATTTCTACAGAATGTGAAGCTTCAGCTTTTTGCTCATGTGGCAAAACAAGCAGCTTTTCATCAGCTTAGAACTGTTGAACAACTTGGCTATATTACTGTTCTAGCGCAAAGGTTGGAACATTTTTTAACTCTTCTTATTTGGAATATTTACTGTGTAATTAATTTATCTTCAAATGCAGCAATCACTGTGGTATACGTGGAGTTCAATTTATCATTCAATCCACTGTCAAGGTAAGCAAAGCATCATGATCTCATCTGCCATTGTATCCATGGCACCTCCTTAATATTATCCTTATTTTAATGTGGCAGGGTCCTCGAGGTATTGATTTGAGAGTAGAAGCGTTCCTGGACATGTTTGAGAAAAAGCTCGTTGAGATGACCATTGATGAATTCAAGGTGAGAGCAGTAATTAGTCACACTATTAGTATAATACTATATATGCCTTTACACTGGATTTTTGTTTGTGCAGAGCAATGTAAATGCTTTAGTAGATGCGAAGCTTGAGAAATTCAAGAACTTGAAGGAAGAATCTAGATTTTACTGGGGAGAGATTTCTGGAGGGACACTCAAATTCGATAGGAGAGAATCAGAGGTATGATGTTAAATTATTATGCTCAGTTTTTCCTACAATGTTCTGGGCATGATATGTGTTAAATTTTGTACATTATATTGAATAATCAAAATTCATAACCAACCTTTTACAAAGGTGATAGAATAAGTAGACATCAAGAAACCAAGAAAGGAAAATACGTAAGAGGAAGATACCATGAAGGAAACTATAAATTAGTAATAATCCCTAATTCACTTAAACAATAAGCACTGTTGTAATTTTAAATCCACCAAACATTTTATTTTATTTTGCAATTACTAAAAATAAGCTTTTCAGTACTTTTTTAAACAAATAAAAAAATTACTCTCAACAGTTTTAATGTCCTAGTCAAAAGAAAAAAGAAAAGAAAAGAAAAGAAAAAGAAAATAGTTTCAAATGCCTCCCTTTTATTTTTGGATAGTTATGGAGGACTTAAAAGACGAGATAAATTAATAATAATAGCGATGAGAATTTGTGAGCAAACTTTTTATAGAGCAGGGGTTTAATAGGTTAATCAGTAGTAAAGAGAGAAAGTGTTCATTCATCTTCTGCCTTTTAATTTTAGAAAGGAATGTAATGTTGACTAAAAACATTTCCTTCTAACCACAGGTTGCACTCTTAAAGACACTCACACATCAAGATTTGATCAACTTCTTCAACGAACACATAAAAGTTGGTGCGCCTTGTAAAAAGTCTTTAAGTGTTCGGGTTTACGGAAATCTTCATTCCTCAGAGTATTCTGGAGATTTAAATCAACCACTTCAACCCAACACCGTAAAAATAGATGACATTTTCAGCTTCAGAAGATCACAGCCACTTTATGGTTCCTTCAAAGGAGCATATGGTAATGTGAAGTTGTAGTGGGCTTTGAACTCCCTTTTCTCATGATGCATATTTCCACACAGCTCTTGACAAAACTGAGGCTTTGAATGTTAAAATACTTTTAAAAATTTTGTTGAGTTGTGGAGGAGCCATCTTATGTTGTGAATGAGATGAATGGAGCATTGATCTGCAGCAAGTTGGATTCGTTGTGAAGTGAAGAAGATGGGTTTGAATCCATTGGTTGCAAAGTGGTCTTCTTCTGTTGGATAATAAAAGAACCTCTCAATAAAAGCTTTTGCTGATCCCTAAACCTTAGCTATGCTTGAATAATGTTCTGACAATTTTGTTATTTATTTACTAACCCTACTTGTGGGTGACATCATAATTATTTCCTTGATTCAATCACTCTCTCTCTCTCTCTCTCTCTCTCTCTCTCTCTCTATACCTTTTTGTTAAATGCCTCAATCTCATTTGTTGCGCTCTTGCATCTTATTGGCTTCCTTTTCTCACTTGGTTCTCATGACCTCTCACATTTGACTCATGAAAGACTCATCAGCTACTTCTATCAATTTTCATCTTTTTATTTTTTATTGAATCTAATCTACTTGTTTAGACTTTGACTTTTAGATTGGATTGATGAAACGGCACTGTTTTTCAAAATCAATCAATTACAAAATGTTGATGATGGTTTAGCCCGTGCCATGATTGAAGCATGATGTGTTTATTGTAGACAAGTTTTTTTTTAATCAGATCATTGTTCGACAATAAACGACATTGTTCTTTTTCTTGCTAACTTCGTTATATGTTTCAGAAAGACCGAACATGAATAAGTCTAAATTTTAAGGATAAAAAACATATTTTACTCTTTTTTATTTGGATTTTCTCATGCTTGCCATCGTTTTTTCTACAATCGCCCTACTTGATATCTCCCATGGTTCAACACATAGAATGATCACAATGGGGTAATGGGGTAGCACTTCATAACAATATGTTAAAAGAATTGCAAATGTAGAGGAATATATTAGTGATATATTGACATTCATTTGGTAATGTCTATAATTGATAGAATCTATGAGTTGAATCTAAATTTTATTATATCTACTAATATTTTATGTTTGATTGTTGTGTATAGAAATTTTTTCTACAAATAAAAGTTTCAAACATGCAATTTTTGTATATTTTCTTCCAAGCAGCTCACCTAGTTACTCGACTAAAATTTTCCATGGGACAAATATTTATGAAAAAAACATTTCTTGTACTATGGGACCGTTTGAAGCGAAGATTATAAAAGACTATAATAACCCCCTCTAGCCATTTAAAAATTCTTAATTAGCTAAGACTATTTCAAAGTCCTATATTTTCTATAGTATTTACTACTTGCTACCATTTTTACTAGTCATCATTATTATTTGTTGCAATATAGTGATTACTATTTCCTTCTCAAACTAAAATAATATACACCACAAATACATACTATTATAACCTAAACTAAAATAACTCACTCCAACCACAAATTATTATAACTCAATTATAATTACCTAGGGCTATAATAACTCACTCTTTATCCTAAACATTCTCATATATGTGTAACAAAAGAGACCTCCATGAAGTATATCTAATCTTAACAACTATTAAAGTGGTGGCATATTTTTTTTAGTACACACATCTCATGACCTTCTATATTTTAGCTGATAGTTATTAGATATATATGAAATACAAACAATAAGAAGGCATAAGATGATTTGAAGGTAAAAGCATAAAAACATGCTAAAGATGGTTAGCAAAATTGTCTATAAATTGAAATAGTTGATCAATAGAATCAAATATGACTTGTACTATATAATGTATATTAACAATACACACCAAAAAAAAAAAAAAGAAAAAAAAAAAAAGAACTAGAAACAAAGGCTTCTCTTGCAAGCTTGAAAGGGTAGTGAAGTATAATAAGTAAAAGTAAAACTAAAATTCAAATCTTTAACTAACTCTTCAATCAAATCCCCACAAATTTGATTTTGTAAAGTCAATCCTATTCTTCCCAATTCCTTCTTTTGACCCCAAAAAATGTCTTTGAACACTTCTTCTACACTCTCTCTCATTGCCACCTTATTACTTCTACATAGTGAAGGAGATAACTCTTTTGCCTTTTCACTTAATTTCCAGTTACCAATTACTATTTCATGGGTTTTGTTTTTTGTTCTATCAAATTTGCTTACAGTATTCAACATCATCATATGATCCTCCTGATCTTCTTGTTTCTTCCTTTGCATTTGTTGAATTTGCTGTGATTGTATTCTTCCTACAATTGTGTTGTTGAATAACATTCAATTATATTATATATATATTTTGAAATGAATGTATGAGTTATTAAACTTGAAACTAAGAGAGGTTTATTTTGAATATATATGATCAATGTTTTTAGTATGGTGTAGAAATTCAAACCAACATTCATTTTAGTTATGGATAATTAGTGACTATATGTTTTTGGGTTTTTATTTATTTATTAATCAATGCATTTAGATTTGTTCACTAACAAAATTCAAAACCTTTCCATTTATGAATTTATTGACAAAAAGCCTATAACGGTTGTTTTTTTTTAAAAAAAAAAAAAATCCAACTTCAAGGATAAAAAGAATTCTTAGAAAAGTTTCTTCTCTAGAGATGTTTTCTTTATAATTTGATTATTTGTAATTTTTTTCCAACTAAGTTCCCTTAGGTCATAAACTAAATTAGATCTAAACTTAAAACATACTATTGTTACGTATAGGTTGGAGCGGTAGTAGTTTTTTTAAAAAATGTACCATAGATTAGGAAACTATATTCAAATAATAGTAAAATGAACAAAAATATTTACAAAATGTAGCAAAATATTACGATGAAGGACGATAGACTACTATATGTATCCATATGTATCATAATAGACACAAATATTAGTAGCTTCTATATGTCTATCATTAATTATTGTATAGTATAGATTGTAATAGTTGATTAAGCAAAAATTAAAAGGTATTTAGGTTAAAGACAAAATTAAGACATAAATTTAAAACATGATTTTGAAAGTTCTTTCATCAATAATGAGAACTTGTCCTTTTCTATGAGAAACAAACTTAAATGGAAAGCCGAAACCAGAACACCATATTTATGAACCTTGAAAAAGGTTGAACTACAAAATAATTATAACTACTAAGTTCAATTATAAATTCACTCCCTATTTTGGATTCTTTAAAAAATAGAAAAGAAAAAAAGAAAAACATAAAATTCTTTACGCAAATATTTTTAATTTTCTTAAATAATCACAAATATTTCATACAGTTTAAGGCTAAATAATCAGATACAACGTTTATACTTTTATCAATATTAAAAAAAAAAAAAAAAAAACAATTTATCTAATGTTCCATTAGACAAAAATATCTAAAAAGGAAAGATACTAAATTTATAATTTAGTTAAATTGAATCAAAATATTTATAAAATAAATTAAAATATTTATAATATATAAATAATTTTCTTTTTTTTTGTTATATTTATAAATATTTTAAATAATTTTACCTAAAAGGATGATTTTCCTAGTGTTAATGGGATTGAGAATAATTGCAAAAAATAATGAAGGCAATTACATTAATTTTGCCCCCAAAAATCATTATCATTGCATACAAAACATTATAATTGATGTGTTATCATTATACCCTACTTTCATCCATCTTTTCACTTTTTACCAAATTACCTCTAATTATCAAATTCATCACTTCCTTTCTCTCTCTTTTTTTATTTACCCTCCCTTTTCTATTATTCTCAATAATTCTCTACTAGAAAATTATCTATATTTTTGTATTTAAATTCTCATAATTTTTTTAATTTAGTTACAAGTGAATACTTATCCTACACAATTTTCTATATTAATAAATATCTTCGACAATTTTTCTTTCATAGTTTAGGAATTTATTATATACAAAATTAAAAGTTTTGACAATTTATTAAATATGATTGAATGGGTATCACATACATGAAATTTTGATTTTGGTTTTAGTAAATAAGCTTGAAATAAAATTGAAACTTTGCTTTTTCTTTTTGATATTTAAATTATTATTATTAATAATAATAATAAAATTGAAATGATAATATATGAACAGAAAAATGCTAACAGTTTTCTTAGTGTAAAGAACGTACCGGAATTTGCAGACGGCCGGTGGAAGATCATGGAGTTGTTGAAGCCATGGCGGTTAAGCAAATGCCACGGCCAACTCAGCTCTTCCGCCACCGGACTACCCTCCTCCTGCTGTTTCAACACCATCAACTCAATCCTTTTCCCTTCACCAGCCGGAGACAACGATCTAAAACTCTCTGTCGACTCAAACGCATCGATGAACTCCTTCAGCGCCTTAAGATCCCGTTCACATTTCTCCAAAGCTTCCATAACCTGCCTCTGCTTTTCCTCCTCCGCCGTGGAGCTTTCTAGTCCCATCAACCTCACGATCGGACCTCTCGCTCCTCGAAATCTCTCCACCGTCGTTGTCAACATGGTGGAATCGGATCTTTCCGCAATCCGCGATGAATCGGATGAGAAAAACAGGAGATTAGCGGCGGAATCATGTTTTGGAGATGGAGAAGTTTTGGATACGGAAATGGTATCGTCGAGTTCGTGAATGCTGTTGTGGACTGAAACAGAGAGATTTTAGGGTGAAATTAGGTTAAAATTGGAATGAATGGAACTGATCATGGAGATTGTGAAGAAGAAGAGGAATAAATACCGAATGTGATTGATTTGTTGCGGCGCTTGTGGCTGTTAGAGAGGAAATGGAGGAGGCTGGAGACACAGCCGAAGGATCGGGAACGGCGGCTGTGGCTGTGGCGGAGGAGATTATCGGAGGAAATTTGGAGTTGTGAAGAAGAAGAAGATGACAAGAAGCTGTTTTGTCTCTTCATTGATCTCTCAAATAGAAACCCTGTTTTTTTGGAGTTAAAACTATGGCGCCATCATATTATATATATATATATATATATATATATTATATATATATATAAGTCGATTAAGAGGTTAGCCGTTAATTTTATGTATAGAGTTTATATTTTATGTCCGTTGAGTCTATGTTTAGGTCGTTAAGTTTCGACTATATATTTAGAAAATGTTAAAATTGATTTGAAAAATGGAAGAGATAGTGTACACAGCATAGTATTTATAAGTGTTTGGTGGACTTTGTAAATGGATGTCTCATTCTACTTAATTAAATTCTAATTAAACTCGAATCTATACATTTACGAACTTGAATGGATCGGTCTATATTTTTCGATCAAAGTTAAATTAATCTAAAAGGATAGGGAAATAACTTTTATAATGCGATGACTTTTATGAAAGAGAAATGACCAAAAATAGTAAAATGAATAAAAAATTTATATTTCGTAAAAAAATACGTGTAATAGATTTTTTGTCTTAAATTATGTCCTAATTTTTTCTTAATCTTTTTGTATAAAGTCTCATAGTATGTTTCCTAACATTAGCTATTAGTCAAAGTGAACTTAGCTCAACGATGATTAATTTAATTTATATGATGTTTCATTCTAAAGTGGAATATTTGATTCCTTATCTTAATTCACAATTGTTATACTGAAATATTAAATAATAGAGATGAAATTTGAAGTAAAAAAAGAAAAGGAACCAAATCTTGACTTTAGCCAAAAGTTCTTCTTCTTTTTTTTTTTTTTTATAGTTTCTATCATTTAATTAACGCGTTTAATTTTTTCTTCAACCATACGTTCAAATGTTGTTTGCTTTACATTATACAATAAGTGTTTATAAACTTGTCAAATGAGTGATTTTGAAGATAACAACTAACCTATTTGTAGACATTTTTTTCTAGAAATACATATTATTTATAGCCACATTAAAAATTTAATAACGAGATATCCAAATTTATATTAAATTTAAAATATATTTTTAAGATCGAAAGTTTATATTATAATATATGTATAGAGATAAATATGTCTATTTCTTAGTCACTTTTCTCTATTATTTATCTTCACTTTATTACTCTCCTTTCCTTTTCATTTGGGAGCAATTTTTTTTAGAAATGGAATGATTAGTCATCCATTAATTTGATCACCTATATTCTTTCATCTACATCCAAGGAAGAGAGTTTAATTTTAGAGAGACAAATTAGAGGTTTTTTTTTTTCTTTTTTGCGAAAGATTGAGAAAGAATTCATTATTATTCAATGGGATTGTCTCTTTCAACATTATTTAGTGTATGGTCAAAATCCATATTTCTTAAATTGATCAAAAAGTCTTTAGAAAGAAGAAAATGAAGAAAAATATACAAATAAATGTCAAGAACTACAGAGACATTTTTTAAAATAATAAAATATTGAAACTATTTATAAAATATTGCAAAATTCATTCTGTTAGTTCATTTAAGTTTTTTTCTAGATTTTTTAAATAGTTTTTATTTTCTTAATTCTTATTATTATATAATGGGATATAAACTTTTCATTGTAACCTAACTTTCAAAATTACACAAATTGAAAAAAAATATATATAGAATTTAGTAAAAAAGTAATAAAAAATAAACTATTTACTATTGAGAAAAAAAAATCATTAAAGACAGTAACTCATTAAACTTTTATAGGTTGGGTAAATATTTTACTCATTATCTATTTTGTAGTTAAAATTAAAATTATTATTAGAATATAGAAATAAGAAGATGTGCCATATCTCTCATTTATATTGAAATATGTGTTTCCATTACATATTCACACATCTAAACAAACAAAATTGAATAGTGGTAGTAATTAATTAAGATGGCTCCAACTTTACATTTGCATTGAGAAGCCCATATTCATAAATACACCATCTCTCATTTACACAATTAAAAGAGAGAAAAAAAAAAATTAATCCACACCCATATCATTCTCTTTTTATTTCTTAATTTCATATATTTTTAGAAAATAGCTTGTGGATTAAACTATAAAATTCTTAATATTATATATATATATATGTTGATCCAATTGTCCTCACTTCAACAATCTATCCCTATCTTAACATGAAATTTTGAAATAAGATCAACTTACTTTTTCTATCTTTAGATTTTAATCGTAAAATCTGAATTTAATTAAGCAGTGAAACTAATATCAATCATACTAATATTTATAGTAATGTAATTCATAAATAACTCCAAAATGCAACTAATAAGATACCAAAAAAATATGTTGTATATATAAGTAATGCTCACTTTAACCCTAACCGTAAAGATACTTATAATTCTAAACTTTGGATTATATTAACCAGAGCTAATAAGATTTCATAAATTTACCAATTCATACTCCCTTTAATATATATTTGGTTCAATAAAAATCGTAGGTAAGATTTATAATCGTTTCAATTAAACTCCTTATAAATTATTACCATAAATCGATTTAGACTATTTTATAAGATTACACATTAGAGGCATTTTTTAAAAAAAAAAATCTAATGGGAAGTCCAAAGTTAATTCATTGACAAAAAATTTATCCAACAAAAAGGAATAAATTTCTATATTTACAAAAGTTTAAGAATGTAAAATTTAAGATTCTTAATTTTTTTTTAGTGTTAATATATATACGTTTTAACCAGTAAAATGTGACAAATAGGGAGGGGACAAAATTTGGGGAGAAATTTAAAAGTAAGATAATGGAAATCTTAAATTAGAGTAAGTAATTATAAGATTGGAATGTGACATAAAGTTTGTTGACTAATTAAGAACATAAATAAAGAGAGGGCCTTTTTCTTTTGGTGGAATTAATGATGATTGGAATAGACTTTCTTTTTCAACTACACCCAATAAATAGTACACAAAATTAACCCTCATTTATTGCTCTTTCCCTCCATTAGCTTAGTTTGTAGAATTTATGAATATTTACTTTATATATATACTGCTCAAAATAATGATAATAAATATTATTCTCATAGTTTGCTCAAATTTAGTTTTTCCAATTTTAAAAATATTACATTTAGTCTATAATGGTAGTTTATTGTTTATTATTTTCCTTTTTTAAAAAATTGTTATCTATATAACATGTTTGCTATGTATTTTCAAGATACATTTACATTATTGCATTTGATTGTATGAAAATCATCATTATTATTTAATTCATTTCGAAAAAAAATTATTTATGTAAGATTGAATTTAAGATTTATGAAATATTGGAAACCGAAGTTTGTAAATAAACTTCAAAATATATGAGAATTGTTCCATGTAACTTTAAGAAAGAGTGCATTAAAATTCTTATAATATGTTTTTTAAGCTATTGAGGTGTTTGGAGTTAAGGTGTAGAGTTGTTTAAATTTAAGAATGATCTACAACATGCGAAATATATATAATACAAAAGAGTTATGTTTAATGAATTTCTAAAATCTGAGTTACATAGCTTGTAGATTTATCATTCTAGGAGGTTTTTTAGTACAACAATCGTAGGATGAGAGATCGAAACTTCCACATTTAAACTAGAAGGTCGTATCAACCATGCGATCTATATTTTAAGTTGTTCAACAATTAAATATAATACTAATGATAGTTCTGAATAATAAAGACAACATGTCACATGGACATTAATCTAATAAAGTTAATCAATAAAATTAAAACTCTAAAAACTTACTAAAAATTTTGTAGAACGTAAAGACTAAAAAAAGCATGAAAATTCATTATTTTTAAACAATTTTTTTTAGATAAAAAGATTGTCATGTATAGCAAAAAGAAAAATAAATAAATAAATAAATAAAATCAATTTTTTTAAGAATTCCATAGATTTTACTATATATTATAAATAGTTTAAATATTGAACTATTTTTCAAAATTTTCATCTTTATTATACATTTGAATTTTAAGTCAAAATTGAGAAGCAAAATAATTATTCAAACAAGAAATTTGGGCTTGTTTTTTTTTTCTCTTTTTTTATTATTTTATCTTTTGAAATATTCTTACCAAGTAGGTAATAATTTTTTTTTAAAAAAAGAAACTATTGGTAAAAGTAGGTATGAATACAAATTAAAATTTTAAACCTAAGTAAAAAAATAGTTATCAAATAATCTCAACACCTAACTTAATAACTTAACTTAAATTAGGAAATTTACCAAAATAAAAATTAAAAAAAAACTCATGATTTTGGATAAAAATAAAAGAAAACTCACACTTTTACATTTTCTTGTAAAAATAAATAGTGGAAGAAAACATGAATACCACAAATAATAATGCTTATGTTTCCAATTATTTTGTGAGTATATTTGTATATAAAAAATTCTTAGTATCGTAAAAATATTTATATATATTTATATTCAAAAGATTGTAATATTTTTTAATATTAATTATATTATTCTAAATTAATTGTCATTGGTTACATAGATCAGTTGGTTAGAACGTTGCTTTTACGAGCCAAAGATCATTGGTTATTATAAATTAGTTATAGAAAAGTCGTAATGAAAATTGTTAAATTTAGTATAGGTCACTTGACATATAAATATATCAATTAACTTCTTATATCAATTAACTTGTTATGTATATTTGATAAGATTTTGATGACACATAAGTTGTATCAATAGTATATTAATTACACTAATTTTAAATTAAATTTCAATTTAATATATATATCAAGAATCATTCTAAATTTCAATCATAAATCAATTTATTTTGTTAATACGACGTCTAACGGAGTCCACACGTCACACGAGTATGTATAGATGTCTTGATAAATTTCAAAATCGTAATAAATAGTAGCCTAAACTAATTCCCTTATAATATAGTTTAACAATTTAATTAAATTAGTTATAAAACCTCACGTTATATTTTTTGAACAAATCTTATAAGAAAGTTCATAAATTAAATTAATATAGTTATTAGTCTATAAGTTTAATTGATACTATCCAAAAGTTTAGAAAAAATATGAATTGATTTTTCTAAGATAGACGAAAAAATACTTCTATCAATCTCGATCACTTTAAATAGGTAGAATCCACCTCGACAAAAAAAGTTTCATGTATCGCTGATTTATCTTTTTAGGAGTTTTTTTAGTACAACAATTATGAGACGAGAGATCCACCTTTAAGATAGAAGATCGTGTCAATCACTCTTAAATATAACTAAGCTATTTGTATTTTAAGTTGTTTAACACTTATGATAATTCTGAGTAATAAAGACAATATGTCTTGTTACATTAATCTAATAAAATTAGAACTTTAAGAACTTACTATAAAATTTGTAAAACGTGAAGACTAAATCAATAAAAACATAAAAATTAATTGAGATCTCTGATAAGAAACGTTTTGAAGGCAAAGAACTAATTTGATTCGATATTAATTTTTTCTGCATATTATTTCTTCATTATTTTTTAAATAATTTATTTCACAAGTGCTAAGATTGTTATGAATAGCCTATATATATATACGTAGAAAAAAAATTTAAAAACTTTTAAAGAATGGAATGGATTTTACTATATTTTATAAATAAAATTTTAATATTCAACTATTTTTTAAAATTTTCCTCCTCAATACAAGTTTAAATTTTAAGTGAAGATTTTGAGGGAAAATAATTATTTAAAAAAAGAATTTGGGCTTGTTTTTCCTCTCTTTTATTATTTATTATTTTTTATCTTTTGAAATATTCTTACTAAGTAGGTAATAAAGTCTTTTTAAAAAACAAAACTATTGGTAAAATTAGGTAAGAATACAAATTGAAAATTTTAAAACTTAGTAAAAAATAGTTATCAAATGATCTCAACACCAAACTTATAACTCAACTTAAATTAGGAAATTTACCAAAAAAATAAAAAGAAAAAACTTCTCATGATTTTAATTTGGATAAAAAAGACTCACACTTTTACATTTTCTTGTAAAATTAAATAGTGGAAGAAAACATGAATACCACAAATAATAATGCTTATGTTCCTATTATTTTGTGGATATATTTATATATAAAAAATTCTTAGTATCGTACAAATATTTATATATATATATATATTTACATTCAAAAAATGGTAGAAAAACAATATTTTAACATTAATTATATTATTCTTAATTAATTGTTATCGATTAGTTTCCTAGCTTAGTTAGATAGAGCATTGTTTTTATGAGCCGAAGCTCATGGATTATTGTAAATTAATTATAGAAAAATTGTAATGGATAATCATTTAAGAATATTGTTAAATCGTATAGATCAACCGACATACAAATATATTGATAATTATAATATTTGTAGTTTGATTTTCCCTATCTTTAAATATTAAAAAAAAAACAATATATAACTACTTTCCATCTCTAAAATTGCAATCATACAAAAATAATTAATGATTATCAATTAGCTAACATGCTCTATATAAAATATATCATATAGGTAACCAATATACAATGAATGTTGTTATACTTATTGTTTTGTTTTGATATGAGGCTGTTTTCATTCCATTAGTTTGATTTTGGTTTTAGCTTTAGTTTTCTTCTGTTTTCAATTTTTTTTAATATAGTTTTGATAGTACATCTTAATTTGATTAATTGTGTAATCAATATAACTAATATAAAGTATATCAATTAATTTGTTAATATATATTTTCAAAAATTTGATAAGATTTTGATGACACATAAGTTATTGCATGGTGTATCATATCTGTTATATTAATTTTAAATTAAATTTCAATCGGTTGGTGTATTAGTACGTATATCGAAAATCATTCTAAATTCATTTCTAACTATTTTGTTAATTCGATATTTAAAGAAGTCCATCACATGTATATGCATGGATGTCTAATAAATTTTAAAATATTAATAAATAGTAGTTATAATATAATTTAACAATTTAATTAAACCAATTATAAAACATCACGCTATATTTTTCGAACAAATCTAAAGAAGAAGATGATAAATTGATTTGCTTATAAGAAAGTTTATAATTTAAGTTAATATAGTTATTAGTTTAAAGGTTTAATCGATGCTATCTAATATTTAAAAAAGTATATGAACGAATTCTTTTAAGATTGACGAAACTATCTATCTTGATCACTTTAAATACGTGAAATCCACCTCATATATTCACTAATAAAACTAAAAAGGAGGGCACTATACATGGCTACGTCAATTCTTTCATTTCCTTTACTTGCTTGCCTTTTTGGTATATATCTTTTAGTAATTATTTTTCATAGTGTTTAGGGTTTCTACTTTTTTTTTTTTTTCTTTTGACTAAAGTTCCTAGTCAGCTTATAAAAATATATATAATTTTTATTTTATGAATGGTACTCTTCATGTCCTATCTACACTTGTTGAGTAAAATAAACGTAATCAATTATATCACATAATTCAAGTAATGTGTAAAAAAAAGATATGCTTATGCATGAACTCGATCATGAATTACTTTTAGTATATATAATATTATAATAAAAGTATGCTATTTGCTTTGTTGGTTCATTGTTTACCATTTACTCTTTTCCTTCCTCAAGTTGCATTACAATACCTTTTAATTAAAAAAAGATATTATAGTTATAAGTATTAGGGGTCTTTTAAAAAATATAAAAAAACGGTAAGGTATTTACATTGTATTAAACAATTCTGAAAATGGAAAAAGTCCAGAGGTCCACCGTGTAAAATAACAAAAATGCCCCGTTAACAATGCGCGTAATATATTTGGTAACGCGATTTGGTATACGATCGTTTAATAATTGGGTACACAATCGTTTAGATTTGGATACTCCAAATATAAATCATTTTTTTTTTTCAAATTTTGGTATATATTTGGCTACCCGATCGTTTGTTACCCAAATATATATATATATAAAAAAAGAAGATAGAAGAAATCGCATGAATATTTCAGTAGTTTGTTATATTTAAGAAAGTTTCTAGTATTAATTAGATAGAATTGTTTATAAAAAGTACATTGAAATCAATTTTTTTAAATTCTTTTGAATTTCAATTTTTTTTTAAATTCTTTTAAGTGATTCAAAAACGTGTTTTTATTCCATTAAAGCTAATTTTAAAATCACTTTAAAATATATATTAAATTTTGTCACATTTGTTTAAGAAATATCTATATATTATTTGAAATGTTGTAATGGAGGTACCACACACTAACTACATAAAGTTTTACCTAAATCACTTTCAAAGACATCAACGTCTTGTTATTTGAACGAATTTTCCACTTGTTTATTATGTATGAAAAAGTTAATTAAAAGAGGATTATATTATTGCCATTTTTGAAAAAATAAAAGTGTTTTGTTTTGAATTTTAGTGTTAATTAAGATATGCCATTTCTAAATGATATCCAATAGACTTCCATTATTTATGTTACCATTTGTCAAAATATCAATAATTACCATAAAATTAACGAACAAATTTCATAATTAATTAACTAATTAAACACCTAGAAATCCAAAGTCATCATTTGAACCTAATTCAAAAGCTTTAAAATTTTGAAACTTTATGAAATAAATGAGTAGTTACTCTTCTAAAAGTCAAACAAGAAAAAAAATTATTAAATACATTTTAACCAATTTTTTTAATTAGCTAACCTTAATAATCATTATGAATAATTTCGGATGGTTTTTATTTTAATTATTTAGAATTAATTAAAAATTTTGAGTTTTTTTTTGCATATGATTAAACTTGATAGATTGTATTAATTATTATCCTACACTTTTAATTGAACTCTAAGCTTATATTATTTTTGCAAAATTCTGAAATTTGAAGAAATCGTCAAAATTGGCCAAACGTCATCGATCAATAGTCGAACTGAAGCAATTGATATCGTTTTTGTTCATGACAAACTTGACTAGCAATCAAGATGGTTCAAATCAGTCCAAACATGTGCTGTTGCAATTGATATCACTTTCTTCTCTCTTTCAACTTTTTATTTCTCTTTTGTCTTTAGTTTTTTCTATGTTGTCCAGCATCCTCATCACTTACTTTATACACAATTTTATAAAATAGTTAAAAATATTTATAAATATAATAAAATAATTAATACGATTTTTTTAGATAGAAAGTAATTATTTTTCATATTTATAAATATTTTTCAATAATTTTACTATATTAATGTGAAAACAAACCCTTTAGTCAGTCAACACAGTAGACTATTTTGGCCGAATGTCTAGAAAAAAAAACAATTGACCGATGAACAACACTCATGAAAACTCTTAAAACTCATTAATTTAATGTGTATATAATATAATTTAGATTCTCATAAGAATTGTAATGACTTGTTTGAATTTTCATTATTTAAAAATTAGATATTATTCATGAGGTTGAAAGAGAAAATATGATTTTTTGTTCAAATTTAATTTCTATATATATATATATATATAAGAAAGTTTGAATGTGCAATTAATGTAGTAACTAGTCAAAACGAAAGCCAAGCTTATAATTCCATTGACTAGTGAAAAAAGAGGCCAAGTATGACCAAATAATCGAGGGGTCATACTTGGAAGCCTCTTTTTTTTGCAATATATATCTGATCTCCAAGCTAACCCTCTTATATATATATATATATGCTTTAATTTAATTTGTGTAGTTTCATTGTTCCGTTCAATTCAATTTCAATCATTGTAAGCTCTCTCTCCCTCCCTCTTAAATTGATGAATTAATTTTGCTAAAGCTTATATTTATCAATATTATTCTTTGTTTTTGCTATGAGTTCTTTCTCTCTTTTAGTTATAACTCTCTCTCTCTCCTTTCTATCTCTTCAAATTTAATTTGTTTAACACTTCTCTCATCTCATTAATATATCTATATAATCTTGTTGCTTTAATGAATTAGTTTTTTGTATAATTACCGTTTGGATGAGAAATTGAATCTTCGATACATTGAGTCGATGAAGAATTCTTGTCCCTATTATATTAATATTTTTTTTTTTAATTATAGTATTTAAATATGAAGTTGGAATTGAACCACACCCTCAAAACTGAACTCAACTCATAAGAACTAAATTGGAAGAAATTTATAATTTAACCAAATATTAAAATAAGATAACTTAATTATTCATATTTTGAGTTTGCTTCTCTCTGTTAGATTGTATGGAATATCAGTATTTCATTGATGATTCATTGATAATAATGACAGATTACAACCCTATATATAACCATATTAAAACACACTAAAGGAAAGAATATACAAGAATAATATAATATTTCATAAGAATAATATTTCCTAAAAATACTCTAATTATGTCAATATCCTCCCTCAAACTCAAGGTTATCACAAACTTGAGTTTGTTAGAAAAACTTACTAAACAAATCAGTAAATCTAGGATATCAAGAACCCACGAAGAAGAAAAACACAAGGAACTTCTAGGTTGGAGACAGATCCCACAAAGAACAAAACGAAGAACTTCTGGGATGGAGATAGATCCCACGAAGAACAAAAGGAAGAACTTATGGGATGGAGATATAGATCCTCGATCTATAACAGAACCTACAAAGAACATACCGAACTTCTGAGTCGGAGAAATAATTACTGATTTGAAAACAGAATATATATATATATATATATATAGATCGAGATAGCGAAGAAAAGGATCGAGATAGAGACGGAGTGTTATAATGTTGAGGAGGGAACGTCAGTGGAGAGTAGCCAAACCCTAAATGCAAACATGAAGCATAAACAAGTAATGGGATTTGATCCTGAAGAGGAAAGAGGGTGGTGAGGATATTCCGGCTGTTCCACGACGACTTGGAGTTGACGGCTTGGATCGGAGATCTGAACGGAGGTGGGGCGGAGCGGATTTGAAGGGCGGCGATGGTGGCTGATGCGAGAAGCTTCGTGCAGCTGACGTGGGTTGCAAAGGAACGGGCGAGGAATGGCAGATCTGAAGGCAGCGGCAGCGGCGTCTGAAGTTGGGGGCGGCAACGGACGTGGGTCGCAAGCGACTAGCGGCAGATGGATTTTTAGGGAATTGTGGGGGCGGATTTTTTTTTTTCTTCTTCGTATAAAATCATTCTTTCCCATAGTTTTAGCTAAAGCTATATAATCCATATGATAATTTCATAATTATACCGAAGATGGAGTACTCTTTAATTTATTTGTTTTTATAAGTTAAACCAACTTTTGGTATAAAATGACATACTACTTTAGTAATAAATTAACAACATATTCTACCTATTAAATTAGAGTGAAAAAAGTTGACCAAAGATACACGTCCATACCACTTTATTCATCTTTTTGTATTATTTTTTAAGTAGGGCAGCAATTAGAATTTAAGGTTTGGTGTTAATGTAAAAAAATTCGGAGATATAATCTAACTTAAATTTGGTTCGTAATTGATACCCTTAATTATTATTCCTAAAGTGATATAAATTGCAATTAAGGTTTTAGAATAGAATTACGTTTCAATTCTAAAGATTAAAAGAATGTGTCTACAGAAAATGAAGGAAAAATATTATTGCAAATTAAATATAGTAAAATTTTAAATTATATTAATGATAAATAGTATAGTTATATATTTGTAATTGTAATTTTAATATATTTTTAAAACACACAAAAGAGATTAAAAAATTACAAACATATACCGATCATGAAGTCCATATATATCTGTCCTCTCCCTCTAAGCTTGAACTCTCTACGGTGACCAAAAAGAGAGAATGGCTCAAATGGTTGCGACCCAGATAGGAAGAAGCTCCTCATCCATTGAGGAGGACGGCGATGGTGACGTTGAAGATGCTTCACTTTGGGCGGAAATCGAGAGGTTGCCAACATTCGAACGGTTGAGATTATCGTTGTTCGACATTAGCGACGACGAAGGAGAGGTGAAAGAGAAAAGGAGAAGAGTTGCAGATGTTACTAAACTCAGTAACAAGGAGCGCCGTTTATTTATCGAGAAACTCATAAAAAATGTTAAGAAGGATAATCTTAAGCTCTTGACTGAAGTTCGAGATAGAATCCACAAGTAAGCTTTCTTTTTTCTTTGATCATTAAGAAGTAATTAAAAACATAATTTAGTTTTAATCGTGATTATTGTTTGATCATTATCGATGAGATTAGGAAATTAATTAAATTGGTATAGGGTTGGTGAGAAATTTCCAACGGTGGAAGTGAAGTATAAAAATGTGCATATTGAAGCAGAGTGTGAGGTTGTTCATGGGAAAGCCATTCCAACACTTTGGAATTCTCTTCAAAGCAAGCTTTATGTGAGTTTTCATTTTAATTTAATTGGAACAATCAGATTTCTTTTTTTAAATTATGGAATTGGAAATTAATGTATTTAGTTTTTTCTCAATAAATTTATTTTTCAAATAAAGCAAATGTTTTAAGACTTATTATATGTAAATTAACGTTAATAGTGAAAGTGAAAACTATTAAAAAATTGGAGATAGAAACGTGTCTAAAAAAAAATATTAAGCTTAATTCAACGGTAAATAACATATACTCTTTTTCAAGGTCAAAAGTTTATGTTTTTTTTTTTCCTATAAATTATAAGATTCGTAAATTTACTCACTTGAAGAGTATATTAGAAAAAGTCCCGACCATTATTATTATTTTTTAAAATCCTCGTATATATTCTTTTTAAAGGTTGCAAGAATTAAATGTTACCTTTAATTTTTCTTAATATATTTAAAAATTAGTATTGGAGTAGAAATTGATAATTAAAATCGTTGGTTGAAAATTGAAATTAGAACGATGGAGTGATTTAAAATGAAAGGAGTGTTTTAAAATAAAGGTTAATATTCAAAGTAGTTTAAAAAGTGTTGGGAATCCTCACTTTTGTTCCTTGACAGACCATTGATAATTAATTACTAAACCATTCTTATTCTTATTCATTTTTTTTTGTATTAATTGATGTAGGGATATCTAAACTTAAGATCTCTCGTTCTTCTATTCATATAGGTGTTAGTTGAACTATACTCGATTGATTCTTTTTCATTTTTACATCACCAATTATTACAAGATATCTAAATAAAATCTATTTTTCTCATTTTGAGTATCCTTTCTACCTATTTTCATCATTCAAAATATTTTCATATTTTTTATCATTATTGTTTTTTTAATCTTTGAAAAAAAAGCCTAAAATGTCGATTTGGTTGGACAGTGAAAAAAAAATAAAAACAAGTAATTAAGATCAAACAAAAATCACATCTCAAATATACATTAAAATGGGTTTTTTTTTTTTTTTCGCTTCTAATTTAAGATTACAATTCAAACCTTATATAGAAATTCAAATTAAGATATAGTTATAAGCTAAGAATAAAAATAATGTAAATTAATTTAATTTAATTTACGACTTGAACATATTAATTAATAGAGCTTTTGTTAAAATTGAAAGTCTATATTTAATCTATGTTGCTTTTATTAATTTGCGAAAATTAAAATACCAATAAATTTGAATTTTTGGGTATTTATTTTTGGATAGGACATCATCAAATTTTGTGGTGTAAAGTCTCATAAAGCCAAAATTGACATAATCGAGGATGTGAGTGGAATTATAAAGCCTGGAAGGTAGCCTTTTCACTTCGATTAATTATCTGATTAAATTACATTACTTTATAATTAATTTTACATCTTCAGTACGTATGCTCTTTTTAATTATTAGATTCTTGTAACTTTTAAAAAAGTTTCTTTATAAGTTCTATAATTTTTTTCAATTTTGTATGTTGAAATGTGTAATAAATAATTGAAACTTAATTCCAACTTGGTTTCTACGTTTTTTCTTTTTACCAATTGATTTGCTAATTAAGAAAAAGAAAATGATGTGTCCGTCAATTCAATATTTTAAAATTTAAAGAATATTAGACAAGAAGATAAAAAATTTAGAATGATTTATTATATTATTTTAAAATTCAAATAACTCATTTAGCACGAGCTTAAAAATTAAAGAATGAAACGTGTAACATAAAATATAGATAATAGTGCATAAATAATTTATCATCTAAATATATATATATATATATATATATAAAATTGTTAAAAATAAAACATTTGATAAAACATTTACATTTTGTATCTTAGTGATTTAGTTGACTTTTCATGTTCGATTTTCAGTTTCATAATTAATTTACAAATTTAAAGGTCGATGTTTAAAGAAAGTTGTTACTTTCAGGTTAACTTTGCTACTTGGTCCTCCCGGGTGTGGGAAAACCACACTACTAAAGGCCCTTTCTGGAAATCTTAACAAATCTCTCAAGGTATTTTTATTTTATTTAGTCAAAATTAAAATCAATTATGAGGGACAAAGTTGATAATAATTAAGCATTTTATTATAAGTTTCTTTTTTTAAAAAAAAAAAAGTTTATTTGATTTTATTTAATTGTCTCCTTCCATAAAAAAGTTTAGTGGAGAAATTTGTTACAATGGACATAAACTTGAAGAATTTGTCCCCCAAAAAACTTCAGCATATGTTAGTCAGCATGACCTACATATTCCTCAAATGACCGTAAGGGAAACCCTAGATTTTTCGGCCAGGTGTCAAGGCATCGGAAGTCGAGCAGGTGAGCTTCTGTATATCTAATTTCGGGTCATGTGTACCAACTGATCTTTCAATTTTTCGTTCTTTATTAAACAAATATCTAAATAGGTCGATGAATTTTTATATATACTTTCAATTAAGTGAGTGTCCAACATACTTTGTAGATATCGAAAACTTTTAAGAAATTCATTGACCTCTTAGATATAATTAGAACTTTGTGTCTAATAAAATCTTGTATGTTCAATTTTACTTTCATAATCCATTGTTTAGCTTTTTAAAATATCTAATAGGGTCAATGATCTACTATATATATATATATATATATATATATATATATATATATAAATAATTGATTTAAGTTGTCTTATTTAATAACTATTTGACTTTTGGTTTTTAGTTCTTGTGTGACGGTTTTCTCCCCATTTATTATAATGATTTTCACGTTTCTTTTAAATTAAGAAAAGTTAAACTTTTATCTTAGAAAAAAAAAGTTACATTTTTAGTAAAAAAAATAAAAGTTTCAAAAACTACTTTTTTTTCTTTAAGTACATAACTTAGATTATTGATTCAAAATTGAACTTAATTCCAAAACTTAGATTTCCAAAACTTGTATTAATCTATTATAAGAGGTGGATGGGTACTTTCGAAAAATTGAAAATCTAAGTTTTGGATTAGTACAACTTTCACAGGTCTAAAAAGATTAAAAAAAAATTCAAATAAATAAATAAATATTTGAGAGATATTTAGTTAGCAATAAAAACAAATAGTTGAGTTAATAATAATTAGAGATCAGTAATTAGAATAATTGACATCCATAAAGAAAGAAACATGAGAAATGTGAGTATTTTAGTAAAAAGTATGAGTCAATGTGAATAACTATGTAATAAATCTATTTAATTATTTGTGAACTAATAGGTGAATTGGTTTTTTACTCACCAAGTCCAACTTTTTCCAAATTACTCAAGTTGTCAAACACTCCGAGTATTCTTTTTTGTTTTTATTATATGTGTGTGTATATATATATATATATATATATATATATATATATATATATATATATATATATATATATATATATTATGATTTATAATTTTAAAGTTTAATAGTGCTTATTTTCAAAGAGATATTAATTAAAAAAAAAATTGTGCATGGTGATTTGTTCTTGGAATGAAGATATTATGAAGGAGATTATCAAAAAGGAGAAGGAACAAGGGATTATTCCAAATCCTGATATTGATATTTACATGAAGGTAAAAGAACAAAATATATATTTTCCTTTTACTCTAAAAGTAAAATATATATATATATATATATATCTTTTGTCAATTATTTCTATTTTTCCTTATTTAATATACATGTTTATAATGGTATTTTAAACAGGCCATTTCCATTGAAGGACTAAAACACAGTCTTCAAACTGATTACATACTCAAGGTGATGATTCTAACTCTTTAATTTCAAATTTCAGTTAGAAAATTTTGATATCGAAGTTTAGCGTTCAAGCTTAATAGGAAGATCAAAAGAGAATTGGACTTTAATTCTATACCCTATGTTTATAATTGTCATAAATAAAGAAAAATGTACAAATTTCTTTTTCCATTTTGTCAGATATTTGGACTTGATGTTTGTGGTGACACTCTAGTAGGGGATGCCATGAGGAGAGGTATTTCAGGGGGTCAAAAGAAAAGATTAACTACAGGTAATGTGGAAAACTATATATACATATATATTAATTTTCAAAATTATTTAGATTGGTTTTTTAAACTATGAGGTAAAAATTAGATAAGAAAGGAATTTAGATATAAAAAGGGTGCTTAGAGGCATAATTTTAAAAACACCTAACAAAAATAAGAAACCAAATTAAATGGTTATTACTAGAGATGAGGTTTAGTTTTTCGAATTTATGTCTAATTTGGACTTAAACTTTTAAACGTTCAGAACAAAATTCATAAAAAAAAATATGACTGGAGAAACAAAATTTATGCAGGAGAAATGATGGTTGGTCCAAACAAAGCTTTGTTCATGGATGAAATCACAAATGGATTAGACAGTTCCACTGCCTTCCAAATCATTTCATGCCTACAAAACTTAGCTCATCTTACAAATGCTACAATTCTTATCTCTCTTCTTCAACCAGCTCCCGAAACCTTCGAACTTTTTGATGATTTGATCTTGATGGCACAAAAAAAGATTGTATATCAAGGTCGTCGTGACCGAGTTCTCGACTTCTTTGAACACTGTGGATTCAAATGCCCCAAAAGGAAAAGCACTGCAGATTTTCTTCAAGAGGTGCTTTCAAGGAAAGATCAACCACAATTTTGGTATCGTAACCAAACTCCTTATGCATATGTTTCTATTGACACATTGAGTACAAAGTTCAAGCATTGGAATAACAATAATAATTTAGAAAGAAAGGCGGAAGAGGAGATTTTGAAACCCTATGATAATGATGATCAAGAAGATCAATATTATTCAAAAGATGATGATGGTATTTTGTTGAATATTGGGAAGATCAATAATTATAGTGTTTCTAAATGGCAAGTGTTTAAAGCTTGTGCATCAAGGGAATTCCTCCTCATGAGAAGAAATTCATTTGTTTACGTCTTCAAAATAAGTCAGGTTAGTAACATTTTGTTACTTTTTCTTTTCATGCATGTTTTGTAGATTTTTATGTTATAACAGAAGAAATGTCCATCAGCTCTTCTTGTTGAGTCAAACCCATGAAAACGTAAAAATATCGTTAAAAATATCAGAATTATAGATGAAAATTAAATAAATATATTGATAGTTATTCCAATTTTCTAATTATAATAACAAATATTCTCTATTTTGTTGAGCAGCTTTTCTTGATTGCTTCAATCACAATGACAGTGTTTATAAGGACAGAAATGAAAATAGATGTTGAACATGGAAACTACTACATGGGAGCCTTATTCTATTCTCTCCTTATGCTCCTAGTTGATGCATTGCCTGAATTGGCAATGACTATCCAAAGACTTGAAGTTTTCTACAAACAAAAACAGTTACTGTTTTATCCACCTTGGGCTTATGTAATTCCACCTGCCATTTTGAAGCTCCCTCTCTCACTTCTTCAATCCTTTGTATGGACTTCTCTTACTTATTATGTCATCGGTTACACCCCCGAGGTCTCCAGGTAACTAGTCGTTTCACCTTTGATCAACTTCCTATCGATCTGTCGTTGTAGCTAATTTTATGTTTTAGGCTTCATTTGACAATAATGGTTTTCTGGGTTTTAGTGTTTACAGTTGGCTTTTTTCTGCTTCTATGTTCTCAATTTCTAAATTATTAAGTTAACGTGCATAATGATATTTATTTCTTAGGTTCTTTCGACATTTTCTTGTGTTGTTTGCGCTGCACGTATCTTCATTATCCATGTTTCGAATGATGGCTTTAGTCAATCAACAAATTGTTGCTTCTACAGTTAGCAGTTTTGTAATATTACAAATCATGATATTTGGTGGTTTCATCATCTCTCATCGTAAGTTTCTCTCTTGGTCTCTTCATTCAACTCATCTTGTATTGATTACTACTAGAGAAAGATCCTACAAGTAAATCACTGTTTTTTATAACGTCTTTGTTTTTAAAGAATAAACTTTGTATTCTTCTGATTTTCTTGCCCTTGTTTTCAACTATTTTTTCATTTCAATTCTTAACTAAACGTAAAAACAACTAAGTTAATATTTATCGTATTGGTGTTTTTGGAAATTTTGCAGCCTCAATGTCAGCTTGGTTGCGATGGGGATTTTGGGTTTCACCAATTAGCTATGGAGAAATTGGGCTTTCTATCAATGAATTTCTTGCTCCAAGATGGCAGAAGGTCTCCCATTATTCTTTTCTTATAATATTATATTTTGATTGTCATCGTTGGTTGGCTTGATGATAAAAAAAAGACGTTCTCAATAAATGACTAAGAACCAAGGTTGAAAGAATCAATCTACGAATATCACTCATTCATAAGTTAATTTTCTATAAATTGTGTTGCCACTCAAATATGGTAGAATTAGTGGCGGTCGGCGACTAATTAATTGATATTTGTCTTTAATATTAGTATTATTTGAGCGAAGAATTTGGCGGGTGTTTGGTTGTGTAGATTCAAGGTTCGAACGTTACAATAGGACATATAATTCTTCAAAGTCGAGGACTCGATTATCATCAATACTTCTACTGGATTTCACTCGCAGCTTTGTTTGGATTTGCTCTCCTTTTCAATTTTGGATTTGCCTTAGCTCTTACTTTCCTCAATCGTAAGTTTCATTTTTCCTTCATTCAATTTTCTAATTTGAATTTCTTACTACAAAGATTCATCAACAATTTTCACTTTCAGCTCCTGGATCTTCCACTGCCATTATCTCATATGAAAAGCTCTCACAATCTAACATCAATGCCGATGCTAATTCTGCCCAAAGCCCTCTTTCTTCTCCTAAGACCTCCATAGAATCGACCAAAGGTAACATTTTTCTGAATTTCACAGTACGTTTATTGATGGGTTTTCCTTTTTGATTCTCTTGAATTATCTGGTTGCTTCTATAAAATCAGGTGGAATAGCATTGCCTTTCAGACCTTTAACAGTAGTGTTTCGAGATTTGCAGTATTATGTGGACATGCCATCGGTAATAGTCTCAAGACTCTTGGATTTTTTCTAAAATGGGGATGTTATTTGTTTTTTCAAGGGATTAAGTTATGGGCAGTTGTTTTACTCAATTTTTATTCTGGGAAGTGAAGAATTGTGTTGAGAATGGTCTCTCAGATAAGCTGGATTTTTATGGTTGAAGCACTGAAGGCCATTGTTATACATCACCATTAACTTTTTGCTTGGAATCTTAGGGAATGAGAGAGAGGGGTTTTACTCAGAAGAAACTCCAGCTTCTTTCTGATATTACAGGGGCTATAAGGCCTGGGATACTCACAGCCCTGATGGGTGTCAGTGGAGCTGGGAAAACAACTTTGCTTGATGTTCTTGCAGGAAGAAAAACAAGTGGATACATCGAAGGAGAAATCAAAATCGGTGGTTTTCCAAAAGTTCAAGAAACATTTGCTAGGGTATCTGGTTACTGTGAACAAACTGATGTACATTCTTCTCAAATAACTGTTGAAGAATCTCTGTTCTTCTCTGCTTGGCTCCGTTTGGCACCTGAAATTGACTCAAAAACAAAAGCAGTATGTTTTCTGTTGTTTCCTTCAAAGGATAAAATTTAAATGGCCATTGATTATACTCACCAAGGATAACCAGTAATTTAGATTGACATTAGTTTCTTTTTTTATAGCAATTTGTGAATGAAGTCCTTGAGACCATTGAACTTGATAGCATAAAGGATTCCTTAGTTGGGATACCTGGTGTCAGTGGTCTATCAACCGAGCAGCGTAAACGTTTAACCATAGCTGTGGAGCTTGTTTCCAACCCCTCTATCATTTTCATGGATGAGCCTACCACTGGTTTAGATGCAAGAGCAGCTGCAATTGTCATGCGAGCAGTCAAGAATGTGGCTGATACTGGAAGAACGATCGTTTGTACCATCCATCAGCCAAGTATTGACATATTTGAATCTTTTGATGAGGTAAAACTCTTACTCTTTGCTGTAATGCTTAGTTCTGACACGAGGCATTTCTAGAAATTTAAAACTATGGTAAGTGACACAAACAAGCTTGTTTAGTTTATGTTGACAAGATGGGAAGCAAAATATTTGTTTTCAATTTTCTTTCACAATACTGTGAATTATTTCTGAGTTTGTTTACAAAAATGATTTATGTTTTTGTTTTGAAATTGTTTACAACAACTATTATCAAGTAGCTTGATTAAACAAACAAGTAAAAACTACGATCACAGGTCCAAATGTTTACATGGTAGCATTCATAAAAACAAACAAGGGAAATTGACTTCTAAAAAGCACTAACCTGTGCGTTCTTACTTTCGTTAAATGTTTGTTATGAAAGCATAAAACTGTTTATGAACATTGTCTCAATTTAGGCTGTTTTGGCTTTCTATGTAGTTAATTCTTCTGAAAACTGGCGGTCGTATGATCTACTATGGACCATTGGGACAAGATTCAAATCAGGTCATAGAATATTTCGAGGTCAGTCTACTCTGGAACTAGCATTTGTGACTGACTATATATTCCATTTTCTTTGTTTCTAAACACCTCAATCTTCTTAATACAGCATGTTCCCGGGGTTTCAAGGATTAGAGAAAACTACAATCCTGCAACTTGGATATTAGAGATTACCTCTTCAGCTGCAGAAGCTAAACTTGGCATAGATTTTGCTCTAGTGTATAAGAACTCTTCTCTGTATGAGTGAGTTAAGCTCTACCTTTTTTTTCCTTCGTTTTTTCTTTTATTTCGTCCAAGTACAAAGTTGATTTTATTTGTTTTTTTTTTTTTTTTCCGTTAGACAAGCAAATAAGAAGCTAATTTATTGGGTATTGTATATGAGATCTATGGACTTTTAGAAGAAAAACATAAATATAACTTTTCCACAATTTTTGTTCTGCAGGAACAACAAAGAACTTGTTAAGCAGCTGAGTGCTCCATCTCCTGGTTCAAGAGATTTGCACTTTTCAAATGTCTTTGCACAAAATTTCGCTAGACAGTTCGGGGCTTGCCTTTGGAAACAAAACTTGTCTTATTGGAGGAATCCTCGCTATAACTTGCTGCGTATCTTGCATACTGTTGCGTCATCTTTGATTTTTGGGGTACTATTTTGGAAGAAAGGAAAAAAGCTGCAAGTATTTCTATTTTATGCATTTATGCAATATCTAATTCTCGGAATGTGAAAGTTTGTGGAGACCTTCCATTTCAGTTTTCAAAATATAATTAGGAGGCTGAACCGTATGTGCAACATTTTTCTTCTTTTTGCATGCATGTTTGAAGAGAAAACCAACAGGACTTGTTCAACAACTTTGGCGTAATGTACTCTAGCGTTGTTTTCATGGGCATTTACAATTGTTCATCAGTCTTTCCTAATGTATCAAGGGAGAGAACTGTCATGTACAGGGAAAGGTTTGCTGGAATGTATTCCCCATGGGCTTATTCACTTGCACAGGTACATATTCATCTTAAACTTTTCAATCTTTATAATATAAACCTATATTCAAAAGATGAAAATATTAAAGCGAGGCCAAACAAGAAACCGACCTCCAATTGTATATAATATATATGCATGTGTGTACTCCTAGACATTTAGAGACATTATTAAAACAGGTTAAACTTCGTACTAAGTACAAAGAACCTTCAGCACTCATAAAAGTAGCAAAGAAAGTAGCCTTATGATCGACTCACTGTTTTATTTCTGTTTATGTCTTGAAGCTTCATACCACCAGAAGCCCTGTCATGAGATTGAGCTATTAAACTTCAATAATTTATTTCACTCTGCAGGTGATTATTGAGGTTCCCTACGTATTTGTACAAGCAGCTATCTATGTTATTATCACCTATCCAATGATTGGATTCTACGGCTCTGCATGGAAAATATTTTGGTGTTTCTACTCAATGTTCTTTGCCCTTCTCTATTTCAAAAGTCTTGGGCTGCTGCTTGTGTCCATCACCCCAAACTATCACATTGCTACCATTTTGTCCTCTGCTTTCTATGTCACATTCAATCTCTTTGCTGGCTTTTTAGTTCCGAAACCGGTAAGCCATTTCTGACCGAGGAAGGAAACTAAGTTCCTGTTTGATGTTTATTTTGATTGAGTTTGAGACTAAATCAAATACCAGCTTTAAACCGAAAGGGACTGGAGCTATAATTTCTTTGAAATATGGAAGCTAAAATTTACCTTTGAGCTGAATTCTATATTGAAAAATGGGTTTAATCTTATTTTTATTTCTAAACTTCTAAAAGAGAAGTACAGAGGCTAAAGGTATAATAAGTGTAGGCTATTAACCATACAACAAAAGAGCATAAAAGCTACTCGATAGTAAATTTCTTCTTCTTTATGCAGAGAATTCCAAGGTGGTGGATATGGTTTTATTATATAACCCCAACATCATGGACGTTGAATTGTTTGCTAACTTCACAATATGGAGATATAGACAAGACAATAGTGGCGTTTGGAGAAAATACAACAGTATCAACTTTCTTGAGAGATTATTTTGGGTTTCACTACAATCAACTTCCTCTTGTGAGGTTCATTCTCATCCTCTTCCCTGTTGTATTTGCATGTATTTTTGGATTTTGTATAGGGAGATTAAACTTCCAAAAAAGATGAATAAACCAATCTTCTGACGTTCCTGGATAGCAAATAAAAAGCTAAATATATGATTATGTCTATCGTAGTTGGATCATTTTTGTCGCATATGCAAGACGTATATAATCAACCAAGAGTTAGAGGATTGGATCTTCTGATCATACTTGGATTGTTTCTTAATTTCTTCCATTATTTTTTACGAGTTTAAAATGATACACTCTTACTTCACATGAGTCCTTGCCAAACTCACTCTTATATGAATATAAATGTTGACAACCATAGGAGAGATTTGTTTTGTTGCTTTGTTGAAGAATGGTAGCATCTTTTGTCATCAGTCCATTTTGAGTATGCTAATATCTGCTGGGACATTTCTAATAGAGGCATTGTCAGTATTAAGGATTTGATAGGAGTATTATGAAATGTCAATTTAGTTAAGATATCATGGTGAACCTACTGATCGTACATCGTTTTTGTTTCTTGTACTTTGTACGTAGAGACTTTGTCTCAATGAAAAGTATGTTTGGTTCTAAAAAGAAAAAGATATCATCATTGTGAAAAGAGAGACATTGTTATCGTTAAGTTCAAGATTAGGATAATATCTCTCAAACCACCTTTACTCTACATAGTTTCATTTACTGTTCTGAAAGTTAGTTAATATTTATTTTAAGTTAATTTATTCCCTATATAGTTAGTTAATATGGTTTATAAATAACCGTATCAATAATATTTTAAACCAATGGTTAAAATAGGATTTAATTTATGAATCCACTATCAAATACAATATAAAATACAGCTCTAGTTTTATTTAATCGCTTGTTTTCAAATTTCTTACAAAACAAACCCGTAATTACCTTATTTTAAATTTTTGTTACAATAAATTTATTATACAATTGAAAAAATTAAATCTTTTAACCCCGGAGATGGATAATAAATACATATTCTATTTTAATTGAACTATGCTTATTTTAACATAAAAATCAAACAATATTGTCGAAAGATTAGACACGTGGTCAACCTCTAAAATTTTTAAAAATAATAATAATAAAAGAAAAAAAAAAAAAGCAAGGATTAGAGATGTGCACATCACGATTCATGCTGTAACCATGCATATGCTTCAATATATTTTCAAGTTTAGTGTTATCTCATCCCTTTGATTTTTTGCAACTTTTATATAATATTCCTTAAGAAAACTAAGCCTTTTTTTTTCTTTTTGAGGAAAAAAAAAGAGGTAAAAAGCTAGTTAAATGCTCTTTTTAAAACTACTTTAGGGACATTTGTTTTACAAGTTTAAAGTTATTTTTTATGTAAAAGAAAAAAAAAATTTACACTTTTAAGGAACATACAAAGATTAAGACTACAATGGAATATATTTTAAAGGTTAAACAATATGATAAAATAAATAAAAATTTGAATGAATGATGATATCCCACGTCATTTTGTTGGCATTTTGGATTTTCTTCGTGATGCCCAATAAAACCCTTTTAATTATTAAAAGGCCAAATGCACTCAAATTTGACTTTTAAATTCCAAGTTTTATAATTTTAGTTATCATATATATATATATATATATATATATATATATATATATAATCATTTAAAACTACTAGCTAATTTGTTATTGATTCATTTTGATCAAACTTTGAAATGGCCATTTCAATATTTGAAATTCAGTGACAACTATTTTATCCTCTACTTTCTCATAATAATAATAAAAAAAAAAAGGTGAAGATTAGAACTAATTTTCCATAAGTATTCAAATCGTGGTTAACCTTTTTTTAAGTTACAAATCATCCAATAATGTGAGTATGGTATTGATGATTTAAACATACCTATCTTTTTTTGGTTAAATGGTTTATGATTAAGTTAAAGATGAAAATGTGCAAATATTAATAATTATGAGTAACAAAATGTAATATAAATTTCAATGTTTTAATTTTTTTTATTTTTAATTTTAGCAAAACGTAGATATGATTTATTTCTTTTTATAAGATTTTTATTACTAGTACTTATATTCACATTTGTTGTTCTATTTTATATATATATATATATATATATATATATATATATATATATATATATATATTTGATTCATATATAATTGCATGATGTGTACAGTACATAACTAAGTTCTAATATATATATTTATCACAAGTTGTTTGATTTACCAAAGCTACAATGGCATTCAAAGTGCCTTCAATGACATTTTAAAAAAATAATAATTATAGAAACTAAATTGTAATAAATTTAGAATAATAAACACAAAATTTTTAGTTATTATATTTTAGTATAACAATTACGAGAATGAGATATCCGACCTACAATTTTAAAAAAAAAAAATCACACCAATTACTATTGAGTTTAACCTTATTCTAACTATTTAAATTTTTATTTAAGAAAGTTTAGAAACTAAGTGAAATTATGTATTTAATTACTATTTCAAAACTTAATCGTTTTTTATATATATTTGAAGATATTATGTTATTTTAGAACTCAATCTAATCGTACTTTATAATTTGTACAATTTAATTTATATCATGAAAAATGTTATTAAGATTTAATAAAAAAATTTATATATGTAAATCTTCATTAGAAAACTATTGTAGATCAAGAATGTCAATAAAAATTGAAGTGCATTGACATACAATAAAAATTCGCACTTAGTTGTTAAGATTCTTTTTTTTACGAGATAGAAAATACTTGTTAAAAAATCTAAATATGTAAGAACTAAATTGTTATCGATTTTAAGTTGACAGACCATATCATTTACTTTTCCGACGTTAATCTTTTTGAAGTCGATAAAAAAAAGAAAAAAAAAGAGATAATCTTAAGTTATATTCTCTTCAATAGTTTAGTTTTTTCACCTTTTTTCGAATTTGAATTTTGCATGTTAAAAATTTATTCGATATGTTTCGTAAAACTTTTTATTTTATTTTATTTTTTTGCTTTGCAAAAACAGAAAGTCAAATACGTTTGCTTAACGTTTTTAGTCTTTTATTTTTCTTGAAAAATTAAAACCATAGGCATGATTTGATACATGTTTTCTTAGGTCATGTGTTTGCATAATTTATTTTTAAAATGTAACGAATTATTTTTACTATATAATAAAATGAATCAAAATATTTATAAAATACATTTAAATTTTATATTTGATTGGTCTAGAATTTTAATATATTTTATAAATATTTTGTCTATTTTTCTTTTTTTTTACCATTTCTTTGTAACTTTGTACTTTAAAATAACTAAAAAAAATTTGTTTTTAGTTTTATTTTTCTAGAAAAGAATTCCCTATGCATGATTTGACACATGTTTATGTTAACCTTTTGTTTTTCTTTTTCCTTTTGAAACTAAAAAACAAAAAATTTTGGTAAAACATTGTTATAATGGAAATAAATTTTCCAATGGTTTAATCTTATTATTGTAATATTCTTCCATATATATTTCCAATTGCTTTTCTTCTTAATTTTCTTCCCTATTCTATATATTATTTTCTTTCACATAGTATTTTAATTTACTCGTTAACACGTTCTTTAATTTATTTTTTTTTCTCTTTAAATTAGTTTCCTTTTTCTCCTTCTAATATTTTAAAAACATACTAATGAAATTATTATTTCTTTGAAAAATGTGTTGGGAAAATAATAGAGATCAACAATAAATAAAAATATATATCTTGATTTTTCTAATGGTTTGCTTGGTCCAAATAAATTTTCGACTAAAGATTATACATATATCTTTAGAACATTAGAATAATATATGAAAAAGAAGAATATAAAAAATTTTAACAAAAAATAATTGCATTTCTATTTTCTTTTCAAATACTTTTATTCGTCTTGGCTATAATCCACATCGTTAATGGAATATTAATATGCCAATTAGCATAAGCACATATAATTTATCGAATGTAGTATGTTATATTTCCTTTTCTCTGTTTGTGATTTGTTTTCGAATACACCAAAATGAATCAAAATAGTTATAAATATAGCAAAGCATCATTGTTAGATATCGATAGGCTACTATCATTTATTACTTATAAACGTATATTAGTGTCTATCACCAATTTAGTAAATTGAAATTTTACTATATGTGTAAATATTTTCAGTAATTTTGACATAAAAAATTATCTTTTAAAATAAATAAAATTTTATATATTTTAAGCATATCGTATCATTTAATATTCTTGATAAATATTAAAGTTCAGATTTTCTTTAATGTTTAGAGATGTAATCGATATTTCTTTTTAATTCAAAAAAGGAAATAATGTGAGGTTTAAAAGTTTCGAGTAAATTTAATATTTTTTATATTCTTTTATACTTTTAGAAAACAGTACAATTTTTCTTTTTCCTTTTTTTTTTTTTTGGATATTTTCAAACATAGGATCAAAATATAACATAATTTTATATCATAATAAAATCTGAAAATTTGCAATATTATTTATTTTATTATTGCGGTTTTTAAGAGATGGATTACATGTTAAGAATAAAAAACATATATACATTTTGACAGCACAAACATATTGATTTTTAGTGTATATAATAATAATGAGATCGGATGCACATGTTTATATACTGATTTGTTTTGATTTACATACAATGTTTGTTTAATTATAAAATCTAAAAAATTTTCTTGGTCTTTGGGAACACACAGTTGGACCAAATTATATTTTTTGATGTACGTGTGTATATATATATATATATGAAAATTATCAAGAAAAAATTAAATATTTGATAAAATATTTACGTTTTATGATAAATAAAAATTAAATATAATTAATTTTTTTAATGTTTTTTTCTGTAGAATAGAAATAATTTGTTAATTGTTCTGTAGAATAGAAATAATTTGTTAATTGTTATATTTTTTTTGAAAAAATTCCATATATTTATATTGTTATTATTTTTCATTTAAAGAAAACATAATCAAAATAAGAAGTAAACAACAAAATCTATATATATACAAAACATGATTTTGTTTTATTTAAGTAAAAAATTGGATTTATGTATTATTTTATTTAGAAATGAAGAAACTAATACCTTTGTTGAAAAGGTCATAAAAAGAAGTTTGGTGTATTGGTTGATACCTTATCCCTTTGTCGTTAAATTGATTTTGTCTAATTAAAAGTGATTCGAACGATATTTTATATCGATGAATGAAAACTAATAACTTTGTCGAAAAATAAACTAAGAATGTATATATACTTAAAATTTATTTTAAACTAATACTAATATATAATTGAAACACAAATTATTATTTTGAATTTATATTTCATATTAATTTGATATATCAACAATCTTTTTCTATTTATAACTTTTTAAAAATTCATTGATTTATATTCTTTTCTATCCATAAAAGATCCTCTAATTCCCCTTATAGTCTTTTGTGTTTTTATTTTATTGTTAAGTGGTAGTTTTAAATTTTTATTTAGTTTAGCTACTAAAATCTTTTTAGCCTCTTTAAATTGGGATGATATGTAATTAATATCTAACGACTTTGTTATATGACATATGAAAAATTATACATGGATGTATCAATTTAAATTCTCACATTTTTTAAATCAATCGATCAAAATTAATTGACTTTTATTATTATTATTTTACTTGAGTTGTTTTAGTTTTGTCTTCTATTTGCACAAACAACGTTATATTGAAACAAAAATAAAACACAGCTAAAAATATTGGCGATGCCGTAACTTATTGTGGCTAGGATTGTCGCAATATTCGTCCAACTAAAAAATTTAATAACGTAACAAACATGTGCCACTAAATGTATACTTTTATTGACATAAACATTATTAAATGCTTACCTTTAGTAACATACTATTTGTCATTATTTAGTTTAAGTGACATCATACATTATTTGTCTCTAAATGTTAAGTTCTATTGATCAATAATATTGTTGCTAAATATTAATTTGTGACTATTACAAACGTCTTTTGTAACATATTAAAATCGATATTTAATACCGCTAAAAATTAGACATTATGTATATATTTTTTCCTAGATGGATAAAAAACATCCTAATGTAGAATAGATTTGTATAAATTTAACGTTGATCAAATTCTCTTCGAACCATTCAAATTTCTACTATAAAAATTTTGACAAATTACAAAACACGGTAATTTGTAAGATAATTTTTACAATTATACAATGATAGAGAACATAAAGAAAAAATGAAATGCAAACATTAATCATATCCATGATTTTAAGGTCATAGAGACTAAATTGAAAAGGAACAAAATGGAAATATTTAGCACCCTTCTTCATTGAACAACCCACATGTGACATGCTCCAACATCATCTTCTGAAACCTCAACTATTAAAAAAACACATGTTGAGTTTAATTTTATATTATCTTATGACTTTATAAATATATAATAAGATTAAAATATTTTTTTTTCTCATTATTACAGTTTCTTTCATATTTTAGTCTCTATAATTAATCTTTTGAATTTATTTTTTTATCATGCAATATATAATACATTAATTATGTGAATATGCTTATTAAAAATGATAATAGAAAATAATTTTGTTTTTTCTTTGAAAAAAAACAACAATGTAAGATAATTAGACTTAGTATCATAATTAGTGCTGACTTTTTTATTTATTAAAAATATATAGATTAAAATTGAAGCTATAAAGAACGTAATGGAAATTAAAGAAGCATGGAAGTAGATGGACAAAATAGTAATTTAACCAATACATTCAAAATAAAAATCTCTCTCTATATATCTTTCAAAGATATAAAGTTATATACTTTCATTGAATATTGCACCCATCTCTCTCTCTCTCTCTCTCTCTCTCTTTTTGTCATGAAACATCATATATCCCTCTATTATCTCAAAAAACAATCAGAAGATTGCAAAGTATTTGAGCCCATATCTCTATCATCTCCATCCTTTTCTTATATCTGACCTTACTTATTATTGGTCTATTAATCTGTTACATATATATTAGAAAATAATGGCTCCAACAACAGAGGAGAGTGAGCCAGTAAGAATGATTGAGGTGGGAGAGATAGGAAGAAGAGCTTCAAGTTTCAGAAATGGGTCGACGACGGCAGAGGACCAGGAGGACGACGATGGCCACGTTGGAGATGCTTCTCTTTGGAAGTTGATCGACAGATTGCCGACGTTTGAACGGTTGAGATTGTCATTGTTCGAGGACGACAATGGTAGGAGAAAAGTTGTCGATGTTACTAAACTAGGAGATGTGGAACGCCATCTCTTTATTCAAAAACTCATCAAGAACATTGAGAATGATAATCTAAAGCTTTTGAGAAAAGTTAATGAGAGAATACACAAGTAAGCCTTACTATATATTTTCTCTATCTCCCCCTCTTCTCATGCTTCAAATCGTCCGATCCATTTTGTTTCAATGTTTTTATTCTATATATTTTTTGTTTTGATTTTTAAGGGTTTTTGAGAAAAGTTAATGAGAGAATACGCAATGTTTTAATAGGTATTTACCGTATAATTTCCATTAATTATTGGATCAAATCTTTCGATTTGTTTGGATATGTGAGTTGAGGAAGATAAGAGGGAGAAAGGAGCCATGACGAAGAGGGTAGTGTTGAAGGAGCTGAATAAGTGTGGGAAGAGGGAAGAGAGAAAGAACACCTGACAAGACCACCATTAAATTGTATTTTAAGCTGACATGCCAACTTTCTTATAAAGTGGAAGAAGAAAAATGGCATTTTAAAAACCAAGGTAAAAACCATTTTTCGAAAGTTTAAGAATAAAAACCTAAAAGATAGTAAAAGCATAAGGATGGAATAAGAATAATATATCTCAATTTTCAATAATCAACTTTTTCTATATTAAAAAAAATCTCAATTTATGTATATATAAATTTTTTTTTAAAAAAAAATAGCAATAAACATGTTATGTGAAGATTTTGTTGATGATATGGATGAAATTAGAATATAATTAATTTAAAATTTGAGGTTGTAATTAAAAATATAAAGAGAAAAAAATGTTAAATTATTAATGAAGGGTAATTGGGTTTTGTATTTTATTATTATAGAGTTGGTGTGAAATTTTCAACCGTTGAAGTGAAGTACAAAAATGTGAATATTGAGGCAAAATGTGAAGTTGTTCGAGGGAAAGCACTTCCAACGCTTTGGAATTCACTTCAAACCAAGCTTTTTGTAAGTACTTTCCTTTCAAAATCACTTCTTTATTTCCCTAATCCAAACTTCTCATATTAAGGCTTCGGTTTAATAATTTTTTAAGTTTTTTTAATTAAAAATTAAACTTATAAACACAACTTGCCCGTAAAAATCTATCTAATTTTTACTTTACATTTTTCAAAACTCAATCGAAGTTTTGAAAATTATATACTCTTTTAAAATGTCTCCTTGTTTTGGTTTGGAATCCAAAAATTGTTTTTAAAATAAAGAATTAAGTAAAAAATGAAAACAATTTTCTTCGAGGACACGTTTTGTTCTAATTTAAATTTTTTAATTCAAAATCCGTATTTGATTTTGAATTTGAAAATGAATTAGTGTATTCTATGTTCGTTAATATACCAAACATGTTTTAATTGTTTTTCTTTTCTAAAAATTATAAAATAAAAAAGAATAACCAATCAAATGCACTTTAGTTTTCAAAATTTTTCTAAAGAATTTGAAAGTTTCAAAAGCTTTTTTTAATAAATGTGAAAATTATAGGTTACATTTTTCGTATAGTAAAATAAACTAAAATATTTACAAATTATAATAAAATTTTAGATTCTATCGGTGATAAATTTGTATCACTGTCTATCAATGCCACTAATAAAAGCATATCAGTGTCTATCAATATCTATTATAAATATTTGGTTAAATTTATTACTTTCGATAATTCTCCAAAATTATAATTGAAAGAATCAAGAAAAAACAAATTGATGAATTTGAAAAGGACTTGTAGAAATACTTTCAATTGATTCAATTAAAGTTGTGGGACCTAACTTAAGAGTTTTTTATTTTGTAATGAAGACATCTTTTAGAATTGGAATGAGATTCTTAAACTTATAAGTTTTAAGAACTCACAAGTTAAAGAATATTTTTTATTTGCAGACATTGTTTTGGATTGATATTAGATATAATATAAACTAATTAATTAATTAATCAATCAATCAATCAGTTAAAATAAACTTAAGTAAATATTTTGAATTAAAGTAATGTTGAAATCAATTTAATTAGTTTAATTACTACTACTTTAATTAATATTTTTTTTACATTGATTTTATTTTGGGCAGGAAATCATCAAATTTTGTGGAGCGAAGTCCCATGAAGCTAAAATTAATATACTTGAGGACGTCAGTGGTGTCATAAAACCAGGAAGGTGTACTTTTCTTTTAATCTTAATTTCTCATTCAATAATCGTTCAATTACAAATTTAATTCAGGATTAAAGGACTAAATGGATGATTTAGCTAGAGGTAACAAAAATTACAAATTTTTTTTAAGTAAAATGATGTTTAAATCAAGCTGTTTGCTTCAGGTTAACTTTGCTTCTTGGTCCTCCAGGATGTGGAAAGACCACACTACTAAAAGCCTTATCTGGAAATCTTAACAAATCTCTCGAGGTTATATATTATTATATATTCTCTTTTTGATTCTCCAATAATAACATCCTTCAAGAGTTTGCTGATCTTGTGTTTGGGCTAAATAGATGAGAGGAGAAATTTGGTACAATGAAAAGAAAGTAGTAGAAGAAATTGAACCACAAAAGATGTGTGCATATATAAGCCAATATGATCTACACATTCCTGAAATGACTGTGAGGGAAACCCTAGACTTTGCAACCCGTTGTCAAGGTATCGGAAGTCGAGCAGGTAATAACAATCTTTTTCGTTTATCATCTGATGCAATTTTTCTAAGTTATATTTATTTTATTTTGATTTAAATTAAATATTATAGTGTAAATAAAATAAATAAATAAACCCATCAAATTTACCAAAATGGTTATCAAAGTATTATCTACTCACAGTAATATGAGTAACATATATATTAAAATGATTCTTAGTCTTAGTCTCAAAACTTCAATTTCAATTGTGTTTTAATAAATCTATAATTTGTACAATTTTTTTTTTTAAATTAAACCTATAATAGTTTGATCAAATTGTATCACTCTCTAAAGTGTTTTTAAAAGATAATTAAATTAAAAAAAAAAAATTGAGAATTAGTAACGTTAGTTTATATGATTTGTTTGGTTCTCTCCATGTGAAGATATGATGAAGGAGATTTGTAAAAGGGAGAGGGAACTAGGAATTACACCCGACCTTGACGTTGATACTTACATGAAGGTACCGATATATACGTTGTTTTTTTTTTTAATATAGCAAAAACAAACTAAAATATTTATAAAAATAACAAAATATATCATTATCTATTAATTATATGTGTTTATTCATGTGACACGTATAGATACAAAGACAACAATACATCGATGTCTATTAGAACCGTGTTATTTTGTAAATATTTTAAGTAATTTTATCCTTTAAAATAATTTCATTTTTGTTAATTTCTTTTAGTTTAAACTAAATTAGAAATGGTTTTAAATAGGCCATTTCTGTTGAAGGACTAAGACAAAGTCTTCAAACTGAGTACATACTCAAGGTCAGTTCTCTTTTAATCTCCCATAAGTTTCTCAAGTGAATCCATTTCATTCCAAATTTAATTTTTTTTTTTATTTATTGAATTTAACCCTTATTTACATTTTAATAAAGTTGGAGATTTCATTAGTTCTAATTAGCATATAATGTTGCGTGTAGCACCCACATTTCCATGCAACTCGACCATGATATTCATTTATCTTGAACGGTTCTTTAATGAAAAATTATCCCCACAAAACAATACAAGATTTCTTAAAGAAACTTTCTAATCGATTTTAAAGTTTTTACGATTAATCCAATAAAAAAAAAATGTAGTTTGTTTGATGCAATTAGTTTAAATTTTATTTCTTAATCATACTTTTGTAACTTTTGGGCTTCAGGTTATTCATGTATATCCGTTCTTTCTTTACTCGGGCAACAAATAATTAATGTTTTTATTACGATAAAATAATTGTAGATCCTTGGGATTGATATTTGTGCGGACACCATGGTTGGTGATGGTATGAGAAGAGGCATTTCAGGAGGACAAAAGAAGAGATTAACTATGGGTAAACTTTACGACTAACTTAATTCATTTACTTAATTCTAAATTTATTTTTAAATATAACAAAATAAATTAAAATATTTATAAAATATAGCAAAATTTTAAATTCTATCCATAATAGATATTAGTTGATTTCTATCACGGTCTATTATTTATAGAAATCTATAATATTCTTTTGAAATTTTAAATAGTGTTCTTCCCTTTATCATAACAAATTAATGTTTCCATTCTATAGTCTTTTTTAGGCATGTAAAATGTTGAATAATGAAAATATTGAAACATTAATGAATCGATAATGTGATCAATGGTTGAATTGAAATGGAAATAAATTAGGGGCTCGCTTTTATAAGTCAAAATCACTCTCATCTCAAATCCTAAACTTCATCGAGAATTGTAAAATATCATTTAGACTACTCCAAGGTTAGTTTTGAAATATTTCATGAAAGGGTCGGGTGTAGTATCAAAAATTTTAAATGTTTAAATTACAAAGATACCCTTAACTATGCCTTTAAAAAAAAAATCAATGCAGGAGAAATGATGGTTGGTCCATACAGAGGGTTGTTCATGGACGAAATTACGAATGGATTAGACAGTTCCACGGCCTTCCAAATAGTATCTTGTCTACAACATTTAGCTCATTTCACAAATGCCACCATTCTTGTTTCTCTTCTCCAACCATCTCCAGAGACCTTCGAACTTTTCGACGATATAATCTTGATGGGACAAAAAAAGATCGTATATCAAGGTCGTCGTGATCGAGTTCTTGAATTCTTCGAGCATTGTGGATTCAAATGCCCCAAGCGAAAAGGGGTTGCCGATTTTCTTCAAGAAGTGATTTCAAGAAAAGATCAACCACAATTTTGGTGTCCCAATAATAATAATAATGAACAAACTCCCTACTCATATGTCTCGGTGGATGAACTGTGTAGGAAGTTCAAGACCTATAATTCAGAAAGGAAATCATTAGTTGATGAAGAAGAAATGATTTCAATAAACTCACCAAATAATAATAATAATAATAATAATAATAATAATAATAATTTTGGTAAAAGTTCCAAAAGTTGCCAAGAAATAGATGAAGTTTCTTCAATTTCTAAATGGGAAGTGTTTAAAGCTTGTGCATCGAGGGAGCTCCTTCTCATGAAAAGAAATTCCTTTCTTTATGTCTTCAAAACTTGCCAGGTTAGTTGCCCATTTTTTAATTTACTTTAACTTACCTAATGAACTACTTTTATTTTTGACAAATATGAAATGGCATATATATATATATATATATATATATATATATATACACTTTTTACTTCTTACCAAATACCGACCTATAACAAAATTCACCTAAATGTCAAATTTTTCTATTTAAAAAAGCATTTATTTATCTTTTTTATTTGTTATAGACCATGCATAGAGATGGGAATAGTTCGACCAATTTGGTCTCAAGTATTACTCGGGTTAGGGTGAAATTAAACTTTTAATTTTGTATAAGTACATCATCTTTTGAGTTCACCATAGTTAAGTTGAATCTAAATTTTGGATCAATACCCTTTTAGATTATGTGATATTGTCTCATGTTATTTAATATATGGTATTAGAGTTCAATACAACTTCAAAAGTACATGCACTTTAAAAAAATTAATTAAAATCTAATTCAAGAGTGATGAACTTAAAGAGAGGCACCGTCTTAAAAATTTAACATGATTATAAAGATGAGAAAACCTTGTAACTTTTATAAAATATTATATACACACATTTAGTTTGATCTTCAAAAAAAAAAAACAGAAGTATATACTGATAAATTAACAAGTGTTTTGTGTTTTTGGTGGGATTATGCAGCTATTTATAATTGGTTTGATGACAATGACTGTGTTTCTAAGAACTAGAATGGAAATTGATATTGAAGATGGCAATTACTTCATGGGAGCCCTTTTTTTTGCTCTCATTTTACTTCTTGTTGATGGGTTTCCAGAATTGGTTATGACTATTCAAAGACTTGAAGTTTTCTATAAACAAAAACAGTTCTATTTCTACCCAGCTTGGGCCTATGCTATTCCAGCTGCCATTCTCAAGATCCCTCTTTCCCTCCTCGAATCCATAGTTTGGACTTCTCTTACTTATTACGTCATTGGCTTCGCTCCTCAACCTGTCAGGTTACCTTTCATGAACTCTAGTTTGTAACCATTTAGTCCATGATTTTCTTATTGATCTGAAAATGCCATAATTTGGATTGAATGCTTAGAACTTCTTTTTTTTTCTTTTTAATTTTTGGTTGTAGGTTCTTTCAACAGTTTTTTATTCTGTTTGGGGTGCATTTATCAGCGTTGTCCATGTTTAGACTGATATCTTCAATTTTCCAAAGCCATGGTGCTTCCATTACAGTAGGCAATTTTGCAATATTATTTGCCTTGTTATTTGGTGGCTTTATCATCTCACATCGTAAGTTTTTCTTAATGATCACTTCTCTATAATAACTCATTATATTAACAAACAATAATAACTATTTATATATATATATATATATATAGAAACATGTGTTCGAATAACTAAGGTCTCTGCTAGATTACGATTTCGCTCTTTAAAACTACGTTTCATTTCTCTCTCACAGCATCCATGCCAGCTTGGTTGGAATGGGGTTTTTGGGTTTCACCAATTAGTTATGGAGAAATTGGCCTTTCACTCAATGAATTTCTCGCACCAAGGTGGCAAAAGGTGAGACCCCCTCATTCTAAAGCAAGATACAAAATTTTCATCTCACATTTCTAACGAATATAATACGTAAGAGATGAATCAAAATTTAATTTTCTTTAAACCACATCGACTAATCAAAAGGTACGTACCTATTTCTAAGCCAAGAGATCAGTTATTTCCAATCATCAAATCTTAACATGCCCCTAAGAAAATCCATACTTGATCATATTCATGACCAAAGCATTGAAAGCTTTACATTTTCTTGAACATGGATATTTTTAAAGGAGTAATACTTGGAAGTGCAATCCAAACTATACGATCAAAGAATAAAAAGGAATAATATTTCCATGAGAGACAACTTGGGATTTTGGACATTTAGGTAAGCCGAAGTAATTTTGTTTTAAATAAAGTTGGTTCCTATGAATGGTTTATGGTTGATTTTTATAGGTACAAGCTACAAACACTACAATAGGTCATGAAGTGCTTAAAAGCCGAGGACTTGATTATCATAAAAGCTTGTATTGGATTTCAGTCGCAGCCTTGTTCGGATTGGCATTCATTTTCAATATTGGATTTGTCTTGGCACTAACTTTCCTCAACCGTAGGTTCCTTTTTTTCATTCAATTATAGGTTTAGTCTCTAAACTTTCGTGTTTCCATCTTAGAAGTATATGGATTTTAAAAATATCTAATAAGGATTAGAACTTATATATGACAAAAAAAAAAAAAAAAGATTGTAATTTAACCTTTCTTATATTTTTTTTGTGCTAATTCAAAGTGAGCATTGCATATTAATATGAATTTTTTTGTTCGTTTTATTCTTATATTATTTAGCTCCTGGATCATCTCGCGCTATTATCTCATATGAAAAGCTTTCCCAATCTAAGAACAATGAAGAATGCGATGGTGGAGCTACTTCTATGGAACAAGGTCCTTTTAAGACCGTCGTAGAATCCAAGAAAGGTAACATATTCAAATTACCTCTTTTTTTTTTTTTTTTTGGTTATCAAAATAAATTTATTTATGGTTTTTTTTTCATGAGGTTTCATTGCTATTTGAAATAACAGGAAGAATAGCATTGCCTTTCAGACCTTTAACAGTAGTGTTTCAAGATTTGCAGTATTATGTGGACATGCCATTGGTAATGCTCTTTAGATCAGCACTCTTAACTAAATTAATTAGCTTATCTAGGGGATTTTTTTAGAATACTTTTCTTTTTGTTTGTTGTATGGCAGGCCTAGAAAACATTGCTTTCCAAAATAAGATTTTCTAATATATTCCTTGTGTCAACAAATTTTTTCTTGAATATTTTCATGTTCGTACTGTTGTTCTCACTCCCGTTCTTGTACTTTTCAGTTTTGTGAGATATGCTTGTCTCGCTCACCGTTGCCTGTAGGAAAAGGAGCGAGAGAGAACTTAGGGAGTGAGAGAGCAAGAGTGTTAGAGCCTGTAAGAAAAGGAGCGAGAGAGAACTTAGGGAGTGAGAGAGCAAGAGTGTTAGAGAGAAAAAAGGATTGGCTTATGCTAACAAGGAGTTGGAAAAACTTATATGGAAAAATCATGTGAAATCTTTGGGGAAATTTATAGGTCGTTCTCTCAAAAGTTTTTTGCTTCTTGATAACTGTTGTTAAGGTTTGTGATAGGTTGGTCCATTCAGAGAGAGACAACAAACTCTCACTTGATTTAAGTCATGGAAAGTAATGAACTGTTTTGAGAACAATCTCTAAGACAATCCCCATATTCTTCATGTTTGAAGTGTTAACCTTCTTTTTTGTAAATATAATTTTGATTCTAGGAAATGAAAGAAAGGGGCTTCACCCAGAAGAAACTCCAACTCCTTTCTGATATTACGGGGGCTTTAAGGCCTGGTGTTCTCACAGCATTGATGGGTGTAAGTGGAGCTGGAAAAACAACTCTGCTTGATGTTCTTGCTGGACGAAAAACGAGTGGATACATCGAAGGAGAAATCAAAATTGGTGGTTTTCCTAAAGTTCAAGAAACATTTGCTCGAATATCTGGTTATTGCGAACAAACTGATATACATTCTCCTAGAATAACAGTGGAAGAATCTCTGATCTTCTCTGCTTGGCTCCGTTTGGCACCTGATATCAACTCGAAAACAAAAGCAGTATGGTCTTCTTTTCCTTCTCTCTTCAGCTAAAACTAATTTGTCTTCTGGTATTGATGTAGTTTATTTCTTGTCTCTTAGCAATTTGTGAATGAAGTCATTGAGACCATTGAACTTGATGGCATAAAAGATATGTTGGTTGGCATACCTGGTGTTAATGGTCTATCAACCGAGCAGCGTAAACGGTTAACCATTGCTGTAGAGCTTGTCTCGAATCCTTCTATCATCTTCATGGATGAGCCAACCACTGGTTTGGATGCAAGAGCAGCTGCCATTGTAATGCGAGCGGTTAAGAATGTGGTTGATACTGGAAGAACAATCGTTTGTACCATCCACCAGCCGAGTATCGACATCTTTGAATCCTTCGATGAGGTAAAAAAATTTCAATTGTCTTAATGCCCAAACCATGCTGATTTTTTTGTTATAAAAGCAAAAAAGAAAAGAATTTTTTTGGGAACCATTACTTTTCTAAGGCTGCTTGTCTTCTTTTAATTTTGTGCAGTTGATTCTTTTGAAAACTGGTGGTCGCATGATCTATTGCGGACCACTCGGACAATGTTCAAGAAAGGTTATAGAATATTTTGAGGTAAGCCTGCCATGAAATTAGAATACTCTGCATGTTCCATATGCTCCATTTTCATATTCTTTGCGAGTATTTTTCATTTTCTATTGTATATACAGCATGTTCCTGGGGTTTCAAAGATAAGAGAAAACTACAATCCTGGAACATGGATGTTGGAAGTTACATCTCCATCGGCCGAAGATGAACTTGGCATAGATTTTGCTCAAGTGTACAAGAACTCTGCTCTATATAAGTGAGTTGACCTCAATTTTTTTTAACTCCACCAAGTATATAATTAAGATCATGACAACAAATAGTGTGTGATGAGACACATTCAGCTGTAGTTTGAACTAAATGTTTTGAGAATGTCGACATAGTTTTCTTGCAGGTGTTTTTTCTCCTCTTTTCAAGGGAAACTTTTTTGAATTTTTCAGACTTTTCAAAGGGAACTTTTTTGTTGCCGATGCTTATGAGTTTTTCTAAAGTCAGCTAAAGTTTCTGTTGGCCACTTCTTTTATAAAAAATATGTTTGTTTATTGTAAGATTGACAAAGAGCTTCATAGTTTAGTTGGAATCCATTGTTGTCACGTCCTAAGTTGAATAAGGTAATTCGGAGAAGGGTATGTCAAGATGACATTTCTATAAAAGCAGGTCTTTCTATAACATTTGTTTTGCAGGAACATCAAAGACCTTGTAAAGCAGTTGAGCAGTCCACCTCCAGGTTCAAGAGATTTGCATTTTTCGAATGTCTTTTCACAAAGTTTCATCGAACAGTTCAAGGCTTGCTTTTGGAAACAAAACTTGTCATATTGGAGAAATCCTTCTTATAACTTACTCCGCTTCCTACGAACAGTTGCATCGTCTTTAATTTTTGGGATACTATTCTGGAAACAAGGGAAAAATCTGTGAGTAATCTATGCAGTTATTATTCATCGTCTAATTTCATTAATGTGAAAGCTTTTTAAAACCATTCCATTTCAGTTCTCATATGACAAGCATGTCACCTTTTAGAGGGCGTTTTAGAGGGGGTTTGAGACCCTAACTCACATTTAACTAGAGTAAAACTTTCTGAAAATTCTCATTGTTTACTGCATCTACTTTTTTGTATTCGTCCTATCTTCCTTTGTAACTCAGATGAAAATAGTCTACACCCAAAATAGACTCCTACAACTCATAGACTACAATAACTACCGACTATAATAACTATCCTCATTCCTTGTTCTCTTTTTGTTTGTGTTTGAAGAGAAAACCAGCAGAACTTGTTCAATGTTTTCGGTTCGATGTACACTGCTGTAATCTTCCTTGGCATTGACAATTGTTCATCAGTCCTTCCTAATGTATCAACGGAGAGAACTGTCATGTACAGAGAAAGGTTTGCTGGGATGTATTCGTCATGGGCTTATTCACTAGCACAGGTATGTATTCATCTTAACTGTTAATGCTGTATCCAATGGGTAACTTAAAATGTTTAATATATAATATTGATCACCACTTGTTGAAGTCCTCTGTTCGAATTCCATGAATGTTATTTCCTCCTCGATTAATATCTATTTCTATTTGTTGGGTATTAAACTTAATATACTATCAAAAGCAAGAGACTTTGTGTTTAAACTCCTAGAATATCACTTTTATCCCCAATTGATAATGTTCTCCACATGTTGGGAATTCAGAATTCCCAAACCCTAAGCATAGGAGAGTGTTAAATCATTAATATAACTAAATTTATCACAACCCATAAACTTAAGTTTTTGCGTCAATCCGTGATTTAACTATGACCAAAATGAATACACAGCTTTATATCTTGAAATCCTCTAAAAAGTTAAACTCAAACTTTCAAAATGTTTTCTTTGTCTACTCTACAGGTGATTGTTGAGGTTCCTTACCTATTTATACAAGCAGCTGCCTATGTCATTATCGTTTACCCAATGATTGGGTACTATGGATCAGCAACCAAAATACTTTGGTGTTTCTACTCATTTTTGTGTGCATTTCTCTGTTACAACTATCTTGGGATGTTGCTTGTCTCCATTACACCAAACTTTCACATTGCTAACATTTTGTCCTCTGCCTTCTACACCGTCTTCAATCTCTTTTCTGGGTTTCTTGTTCCGAATCCGGTAAGCCATGTTTCATTAACTGAAGCTCTTCCTTAATGTTGTTTATTTTCTAGGATAAATTATAAAAAGCAATACCCTTGAACTTCCATTTGTGTCAAAAGTATCCTTGTACTTTAAAAAGTTGTAATATTACTTGTGAACATTTATGCAGCGAATCCCAAAGTGGTGGACGTGGATGTATTACATTACCCCAACATCATGGACTTTGAATTGTTTACTAACTTCACAATATGGAGATATAGACAAGACATTGACGGTGTTTGGAGAAAAGACAACAGTATCAGCTTTCCTAAGAGATTACTTTGGGTTTCAGCACAGTCAACTTCCACTTGTAGCAGTCATTCTCATCCTCTTCCCTCTTGTATTTGCTCTTCTTTTTGGATTTTGTGTAGGAAAATTGAATTTCCAAAAAAGGTAAACAAAACCAATTTCCTTTGTAGAAAATGAAAGACAACTGTATTTTGTCCATAATGTTTATATTTGAAAATTTTTAATATTGTTCATCATTAATCTGTTAAAATTTTGTTTGGTCTCTATTACCATGTTTCTTGATTATCGTTAACTCTCATATTTTGAACAATGGCCTCAAAATAATATTGTTTTCATTTCAAGAAAACTGAAGAAAACTGCTAAGAACATCTAAGAGATAGAAAATGTGAGACCCATGTGGAAATAAGAGTTTTGATTGAAAGGATTTCGAAGAAGTCATTTTGAGAAAGAGGTGTTTTGAAGAAAGCCTATGAGTAGTAGTTCGCATTGAAGCAAGACGACACAAGGAAGGAAAGTTGTGATCAAGATGAAGTAGGCATTTTTGACGTTCAACGCAATATGATGGCAAACTAGAAAATGTCTAATCTTGATTTGACAGCTGCTTAGATGTGATTCTAATGATAGGAACCAAAATAAGTTTTTTTTTTTCAAAAGTTTGGAAATCAAAACAAATTTTTAAAAGTTTAAAAGACCAAAATAAAACCAGATATCTTAAAACAACCACGAACATAGTTCTTAAATTCTTCTTAAAACATGGAAGAAAACTATCATAAATTTTCAAATTAGAAAATAAAATACAAAATTCTTATGAGACAAAACTCCATATCATTTTTTCAACAATATTTTAATATTTATTACGAAATAAGAGAACTCGATATAATTACAAAAATACTTATATATCAATTGAGTTATGTTTAATTTGATCAAAATTATCACCATTGAACTAAAAAGCAATAATAATATTTTTAGTTTTTATTAAATAAATTAAACAAAATTATTAAGACTAAATATGATCTCAGTGAACTGGTTGGTTTTATTTTTAATAAATAAAATATATAACATTACAGTCTTCCCATAATTTGTCAATTTCGCCATATTTGATAATTTCCCAAAAGATTAAACTATAAATGTAATCTCAATAAATTGAGTTAGACTTTTGGGTTGTTATTACTAATTTCTACGATGTTACTATTGACCGTCACTAAATGTACAGCTAAAATCTTATCCACAACCACCACTAAAAATTAGATAACTAATATTTCTTTTCTTATTGATGAATCTATGAGATAGTAAATTTTTTTATAAAAATTAACTTTGAGGTAAGTTAATAATTTTATTTTTTTTTTCTCAAACTTCCAAAATTGTTCTAAAATTATTTGTTAGGTTAAAATGATACAAAATTTTCAAATTCAATTATTCACACAAAACAATCCTTGAAACAAACTGAAATTGAAAACGTAGATAGAGAGTCAATTTCCAGTTCAAGTACTATAGCTTCAATCAAGAGGCCAAAGATTCAAATTTCATTTTAGACTAAAAGGAATCAAACTGAAACTAAAAATTAATAACATTTTTATGTGCATAATTAGAAAATATTTGAAAATTATATTAGACACGGAAGAAAGTATACAAGCCCATAGAAGCAAAACATGGCATTTGGAGGGAAGAAAGCTGCAATTCAATTAAACTATATGTTAGGACTTTTAATTGAGTTGAGTTTTTTTTAATAAGTTTATAAACTTGTAAAATATTTCAACTCGAAGCTTTCAAGTTTAGCATCCCAAATTTGCATTCTCTAAGTTAATGAATCAACCCTTGCACCCCCCTAAATAAGAGAAATAAATATTATGGCTTTCTCTTTTGAATTGCCAGCTACTAGATTGATTGATACCTATGGAACAAACTCAGCAAATGCTACAAAATTTTGAATAGTGCAAAAAGAAATCAACTTCTAACATACATGAAGGCTGAAATGGAGATTTGAAATTGATCGGCACTCCACCATTCCACCCTGCACAATCACGAGGCCATCAGTTGAACCCTAACAAATATTATCGGTTTTTTCACATTTATTTTTTTCTTCTACGAGTGTTTGGGTTTATTTCACATTCATACACTTTAACACGACTAAACTCACGAAACAAAGTCTAATCTTTATTTAATCCCCTTGGATGGTAGGAGATGTAAGGTACCTAAATAAGAATATTGGTAGTGTAAGCCAGTAAGTTTTACAAGGGCGAATGTATAGGATGTTAGTTATGGGGATCTTGTTATCAATAGAAGATGGGTGAGTGTGTGAAAGTAGGCAATTTTTGTATGGTGACGATCTAGGGTTTGGGTGCATACTCAAGCAGGAAGTTTCAAGTGCCTTGGACTTTTTTGTAGTCGTTGATTTTATATTTTAATATATTCCTTCTTCCTAACAATACTTCATTTCCTTCTTATCAAAGAGATCATTGTGTTTTACATATAATAAATAAAAGAGCAAGGAGGTCTACATACCAAAATATTATATAAATTAGAGCTGAACAATTTTTAACTCCCCACGACCAGAGTAATGAAATACCAAAGAATGTCACAAGAAAAATCTTCTGCGGCTTGTATCCATTTCAGGCTAGAATTCAAAGAAAGTAAACAAAAAAACACATTAGATAAACAGTATAGATAATGATCTATTAGTGTCCATTCCATGCATATCTGATAGAGATAGATAGACTCGACTTACCTTATGAACCCATTCATATTCCCCGCCTTTCGAATCGAAAGTTCCATGCTGCAAACTAATCAATTTCATTGTGAACCGAGGACCACATTCCTAAAAATCAAATCTCAGAATCAGTTGTCTACACTAACATTCCTCCCCATCATTATTTAGCCTGTTTTTCTCCAATTATTTCTCATATTTTAGAGTCTACTAATATCACTTTCATTCAAATCTAATCGCAAAAGAAACAAAAATTGGCACAAAGAATAACATGGAAGTTCTGGACACTAAGTGATGACGTGGTCCTTGCTAACCCTCTTGGATGAGCTGCAACTTCTTTATTTTGTCGAAGGAGAAGGAAGACTAAATTCAAAGGGATACAAGACTTAACAATCTGGAAAAAAATGGCAGTACATTATCTCCGAGGATAACATAATCAAAAATTTGGTGTGTTCTGACACAAGTCAATTTTAACCCCACACACTCGTTGGTCAGTTTCCAGATTGATTGAAGAAACAAAAGCTGATAAAAAATAATAATTTTGATGTGTGGGATTAGTGACAGTATAAAACCAAAGGAGTATGCTACACTAAGAAATTTTTGGCTTCCATAGACTATTTCTCACAAAACCCACTCAACGTTTCTAAATTTCCAGAGTTCCTCTGTCGTGGTTCCTTGATTATAAATGAATTGATGTTAATCATCACCCCCAAAAAAATTAGAGGAAGAAAATAAACTGAGTTGTAGAAAGAGAGACAAGATGAAAACAAGTAAACGGTATTGAAGTCTCCAAGTTGCAAAATAAACCACTATAGAAATCATAAAACGTTGTTTGAGTAGTAGGTTAATATCGACCTGAAGACGAGCAATCACTTTCTGCTGAGGAACTTTCTCACCCTTGGTATCCTTGGACTTCTTTTTTGAGTCAGCCTCTTTTTTATTTTCCTTGCTTTCAAAAATGTATCTGAGAAGGTAAAAACATGAATTAATCATAGTCCAACTCACCTAAATACAGAGAAATGTGTATATATATGTGGCAGCATACCGGTGATGCCGAAAAAATATAAAATCTCGTTGGTTATGAAAAGTTACAACCCGGCGACCGCGAAAATTGGGATCTTGAGGGAATAGTGATTGTATTAATCTAAAGAAACAACAAAGCAACAAAAGTCAATGCATTGAAAAAAAAAAACTTGAGATATCATAATTACAGAAACATAAAAAAGAAACAAGAACGCCTAAAAATTAAATGCGGACATCACAAGAGGCGGTATTTGCATATAAAGAAATTAAGGTACAGAAAATAACCTTCCAACACGAAGACCAAGGCGTGTTGTGAAGTTGGTCAATACAAGTTCTGGCTGATGACCCGTTGGATTTCCATGATTCTACAAATCAAGAAAAGATTAAATGGTTATGGGTTCTTGGGAGAACAAATCCTCCAAAAAGCCAGTAGTAGCTAAAATTCAATACATCAGTTCAGAGGTTATTTTATTGACTTGAACCAGCATACCTTAATGTCCTTACGTAAGACAACATTTGAAATCTTGAAATGGGCAGTAGGTCCCTCAGGTAATCCAATAATTAAAAGTCCATCTAAAATTTCGAAACATTGCATTAGATTGAGAAAAGAATCTAATCTATATAGCTAAAGAAAAAAAAAACTAGAAAAAGAGAGAACAAGTTTGAAAGAGACGAATGAACTGCAAGGTTTATGAAGGGCTATCAACTTACCCAATTTTCTCCTACTTGTATGGACAACCATCAAAGAAGTGAAGTCCTTGGCATTTGCATATTCTATAATCTACAAGCAAGAAGAATTGGTATTCAATAAATATTAATATAAACTTCTTTATTTTCTAATTTCCTTTTCCTTCTTCATGTTCATTAGAAAATATAAATATGAGCATAACCTTCTTCAAATCGTTAGTCCCTCTCTTGTAATAATGTGCATTTGGTATCACCGAAAGCAACTCTGATATAAAAGCAGGACCAATCTGCAAACAGTAAGTCACATACAAGCAGAAAATCTAAGTATAAGATACTAAGGCTAATCAACTGCGAATGTTTTAGGTCAGTCTCCATTTAGCCAATGTTGCTCAAAAAATAAATTGCTGCATAACTAGTAATAACAAGAAATCATACGGTAGAATTAAAACGACAAGTAGTAATTAGAACTTTAGGCAAAATGTCGCGCTTTATGATGGAACTAAATTCATCAGCATCATTTCCAGCAAATAGCTGCAGAGTATCAAAAACTAGCCTTATTAAAATTGTGAACTCCAAATAACAAGAATTACAAATAAACAAAAGCTAAAAAATGTCATATACTGGATTTAAAAAGAATAACCTCTTCATCATCAGGTTTGCAAACAGTCTCATCAACCTCCCTGGTGTTCTCAATGGTGCGAGGAATCTTCCTAGGAGGAAGCTACGGGAAAAAAGATATGAAGTCAGAATCTCAGAGATAGAAGACAAACAGAGTAGATGCTGGAGTTGATGGATATACTTCTTCTCCAAGTTCAAGAGCTTGCTTCTCAGCAGCATCACGAGCCTTAGCCCTCTTGCGTTTCTCAAGCTTCTTCTGGTGCTTGAGGTTCGCGTGCACTTCTGCCCTCTTTTCTTTGTTCTTTATCATAGATGGGATTATACCCTTGTTCTTCTTCTCCTCCCCCATTTAGACTCCTTGATCAACTTCTAACATAAATGAAAAATTGGTGAAAGAGAACAAATATGAAAGCAAGCAACTACAGGAGAAAACAATTGTGAGAAGAAAAATAACAAAGTTTTCTCAAATTTTGGAGTCGGGTTGGACAGATTATTAACATATGAAAACAGGGTTCGGGCTTAAAATGTATCAACCCAGAACAAATTGCCAAAATCGAGCTTAAACACAACTGGACAGTCTCAATACTTCAATTCCAGCCTCCTAAATCACAATTAAATCAATAACGAAGCCAAATTGTAGTGGGTATCCAAAACAAAACTCTCAATAAAACCCGTAAACATATCAAATCTTACCAAAAGTAAGACTCTGAAACTGTAGCACCGGCGACGAACAGCAGACAGCAGCGGCGAAAGATGCTAGAGAGAGAAAATCGGCGTAAAGCCTGAGGCAAACGCTAACCGGCGACGAGCGACTGGAGACGGCGGCGGCCGGACGAAGTTCGTCGGAGGGGTGGTCGTGCGTGGCGGCAGACTTGAGCAAAATAGAGGGTAGCGCAGCCGTGCGCGAGAAACAGAAAGTTAAGAGAGAGAGAAGAGAAGGAGGGGTTTAAACCTAACCAATATATATATATATATTTTAAACATATTTCCTCTTTTCGTTTTATCAAAATAATTACTGTTGATTATCTTAATTACGACTCTAACACCAAAATTAAAGAGAATAAAATTCAATAATCTAAAATAATAATGGAAGTATAAAAAGAATGGCCCATGCAGGTCTCGAACCTGCGACCTTCGCGTTATTAGCACGACGCTCTAACCAACTGAGCTAATAGGCCAATTTGAGATTAAAAGTATTTTGTTTTATATAACATCCAATCATTTAAAGAAAAAACAAAAGGTAATTTAATTTTAAGTGTATTTAAACTAAATTTGAGATTTATCGAAAGCATCGAGCTACGTTTAGACCATTACTTTAGTTGAATTGGATTCATCAAATTATCCCATAATTTTTTAGAAAGTTTGTGTAATTCATATTCGAAGTTTTCTAACAGATTTCTCAATAATTAAGATAGTAAACTGATAATGTAAAGGTATAAAATAGATGATTATATGTTAAGAAATTTTGTAAGGTGGAAATTTTAGATATTAATATTGAAGTTTTCTTAGTAAGTCTCACTTTGGTTTTAGCATCTTTCTAAAAATTGGTCCTATCAATGTTTGATATAAATTTATACTTTGGCATCGATACAATTTTTTTGGGTAAAGCGAGGAAATCACAACCTAACCTCGCTCGTCCAGAATGGTGAAAATAATACTACTTGGGTCTTTCAACTAGCTAATTCGACATACTCGAGTTTTTGGGTCGATCCAAGAGAACTTTCAACCTTTATCTAATTCTACTCACATACTCTTTCAGTTGTCAACAATAATATACCTAAACTTATCGATGTATTTATTTTCTATATTAAAATATTCAAAATTTGAATCTTCACTGTATATACGCGTTGACCTTACAAAGATGCTATTTGATTAACACGATATGTGTTGTCACTTCATCCATCCAACAAAATTAACACAACCAAAGAGTAAAACTTAGACAATTCATTGCTAAAATAGAATGGTATGTTGTTGTTTGATAATGGTGGTGAGTTGAACCATCTCAACTAAGCATCCCACTATCATGCCACCAAGAACTTGCACTACTTATCATCCCCATTCCATCCACCTTGTGGAAGGTGGAGTGGTGACACAAAGAGCAAAATGTGTTCTAACATAGAGTCTAAGTGTGTATGGTTTTTTCTCACTATAATACATGTTTAGATGGATTGTGAACAATATCTACATGTTCTACTAAATTGTATAGTTGTAAATTTTTACGTGAAAGATCTTTTTTGTTTTATTTTGAAACACACATTTTTTATTTTGTTTGTATGCATGACAAACGCATAACTTCTTGTCCTCACGAGGATATACAAATGTCAATTGAGCTCAATGTCATGATTTGCTTCAAGTTTTCTTTTTTCAATTTGAAAAATAAATAAAGGACGAATAGATAATAGGAGACGTGAGAAATTTAAGTTTTGGAGGAAAAAAAATGAAATTAGTCTCTAATTTGAGTTTAGTTAATTTAAGTGTGTTAATTATATTTATACGTTTGACATACAATATCTATAGAATAAATTAGTAAATTTTTTTAGTTATTTATCAATTTAATTAGTATAAAAAAACTATAATCTAATTATCCACAAATAAAAATTTACGTTATTCATTCTCTTAAAAAGTTAATGAAATTATAACGGCATAAACCAAATAAATATTTTTAAAAGTTCAGGACCATAATAGAACAATATACAAAATTTAGGAACCAAAATAAGATCTTAACATTTTTATTCTATTATACTTTGTATATCTTAACTCAATAACAATTCATTTTACAAAATAAACAAATGTTAAACAATTAACAACAAGTCGAGTAAACTACGAAGAACAAAATGAGAGAAATATCAAGTACTAATACAACTTTTTAAAAGTTTAGAAGTACTTTTACGATGTGATATTAATAATTTTTGTTCATATATTAACATAAAATGTGTCTTTTTAATAAACTTTTTCCGAGTCTAAGAATATTTTCAAACAAAATATTAAACCTTCCTATCCAAAAACAAACTAATGGTAAAAACATTTTCGATTATTCTAAAGTATAACATTTTTTTCTATTTTTGAAAAAAAAAAAAAAAGACCCTTTACTATATTATATATATTTAACAAAAGTTGTTAAGTAAAAGTACGGTTATACCCACGAGGAAGGAGTTGATTGTTATCCCTCAACCGGTCCTCCTCCCCGCACCTCAATTTCATCGTTGAAAATTCTCTAAATGGGTCCCCCCACTTTCTATCTCTCCAAGTCCAACTCAAACTCATCTACTTACTTCAAGTCAAATAAAAGTTTCTAAATTGTATAAATATAAACCTCATTACCATTTCCATCCATTTTAAATTTTGATATATTGTGTCTATTAGGGCTATCAAATTTAATAGATGATAGTTGTTGCATAATTCTTTGGTCATGCTTGACTTGAAGGCGTGAGAATGATAATATATTTTAAATTCATTAATTATTACTCGTATTGATAATCCAATGATCGATTGATTGAATTGTAATTCGTAATCTATTTTGGTTTGTTTGTGATGTTCGAATGTAGTAGGTTTACATAATACTTTAACCCCAAGTCTATGTTTGGATCGAGCACTTTGTGACTCGCTTGTAATTTGTATTACAAAAAATTTAAAACTTTTAAACTCAACCATGAACCCTCTTTTCCATGAGTTCCACCCTTCATAGTCTATTATCATATAGTTTTTTACATTTTATCTATAGTTATGATTACATTCTACTTATCGACCTAAGTCCTCTAGTTTTGCACCTCTACTAATTGTTTGAATGTAAACTTGAAAAGGTAGTTAAACAAGAGTAGTTGATTTCTTATGATGCAAAGTAAGTAAACTAGAGCACTATGTTTAACTTTTTTTAAAAAAAATAAGTCGATGGATTTGGTATCCCTTCGTTTTGTAATTAATTCTTAGTTATTATATGGATTTACATTCAAATTCAACATTTTTTTACGTCTCTTGCGACCTAGCAAGTTAACATCCAACATCATCTCTACAAGGAAAACATTTTACTTTTCATGTTTTATATAAATTCTTTTTTAGCCATAGCTTAATTAACGTTTGAGTGTGTTAATGACAACGACGTATGTGATTCAAATCTTTCTCTTTCAAATTTATAAATATTTATTAACATAACTTCAGGTTATGAAAATACTTTCCTTTTTGAATGCAATTTAGATATATGTATGTATGATTATGGAACTCAGATGGTATAAATGTTGAAAATAACGTAATGAAACCTTAAAACATAGGTGTTGGTAGATATTTATGACATTCGGGTCGGGTTACGAAACAAAGTGACCCGAAAGTTGTATAAATATCGCCGTCCTTTGCACGCTATCTATCCTCTACACAATTAAAACTCCGTCTCTTATTTATTAACTATTTATTTATTTTTTCTTTTGTATTTAATTTAATCAAAATAAATAAATAAATAAAAGAAAAACAAAATACAAAACAAAGCGAAGAAGAAGAGAGAGAATGAGAGAGAGACCTTCGTCTTGTTCTGACGAACCATCTTGCCAAAATCAGAATTTGCATTCCCTCTTCCCCCCTCCTTTCTCAAAACCCTAGAACAGACAAATTCCAATTCCATTTTGCTCCCCGCTGGCCGCCTTCCTGCCGCCGTATCCCCACCACCACCACCACCACCACCACCACCGTCGCCGGCGCTCCTCACTTTTGTATCAACTACCTCTGAAATTCACCACCATCTGCGTTTCTTTCCCCCTTAAATTTTGGAGACTTTTTTTTGTTTCTGTTGACTTCCGAGATGATGGGTCTGAAGCTAATTCATCGGCCATCATTGGGTTTCTGAGTCTCGTCCAGGTGAAACTTCGTTATTTGACTTTATGGGTTTTTTTTTTTTTTTTTTTTTTTTTTTTTGTTGCTGGGTTTTAATCTTCCTTCTTAATTATGCTCGGACTATCATGTGGAACTTTTCTTTTCTTACTTACATGGTATTGTTTCATTAGTTGATGTGTTCTTCCGTGGAAGTGGGAAGATGGGTTTTTAAGTGCATGGATCTTATCTTTCTAATTTTTGTTGTTATGTATGATGTGGAGGGTTGGTTGTGACTCAAAATTGACTTTGTGGTGAATTTAAGAGATGGGTTCGATTGGTGTGTTTTTTTTTTGTTGTTGTTGGAGTATTGATCAGCTGACTTGTTAAAATCCCTTTCTATTCATTTCTATGAAGGTTTTGAAATATATATTATGATTTTTTTTCAGAAAACGACTTCGAGTTGTATCTCTCCTCATCATGTATCATGCTAAGAAGTTTTCAACTGCGAGCTTAGTTCCACACAAATCTCAAGGTGCTGAACAGAGTGCGAGTGTTGCGGTTCTTGGTGGCTCTACAGCCAAAAGTCCAATGCCACCTGGAGGAGGTGGAAAACAACGCTTGCGATGGACATCAGATCTTCACGATCGTTTTGTGGATGCTATCACACAACTTGGTGGACCAGATAGTGGGTATTTTCTTTGTAGTAATGTTAAAATGCATTTTCTTTCATCTTAATTTTGAGGATTAGATAAGGGAAATTTTTTGAATGAAGCCATGAATCAATTTCTTTTCTGTACTAGCTTTATTAAATGTGGTTCCATGTGTACGGCTAGCTGTGTTCATTTAATGGATTGAGGAGGTTCCAAATGTAGTAGTGTAATTGAAAAGCACGGGAGGGTTAAAGATAATGCCATAAGTTTGGTTATCTCAGCAAAAATGTCTATAAGGTGGAAGTTGTTGTACATGGAGTCTTGAATATTAATTGTGGTCCGCACTAGCTTGATTAAACGTGGTTCTATGTGTATTTGAGCTGTGTCCATTTAATGGATTCGGGGGTTTCAAATGTAGTAGTGTAAATGAAAAGCACAGGAGGGTTAAAATCATGCCATAAGTTTGGTTATCTCAGCAAAAATGTCTATAAGGTGAAAGTTGTTGTACATGGTGTCTTGAATATTAATTGTGGTTCTATCTTATGTCAAGGTTGAGCTGTGTACAAATTGGTCATGGCACTCATTGACAGCTTTTATGGTTGTAGGAGTCAAAAGAAATCACGAATTTGAAAAAGAAAGAATTGCATTCTTGTGTTAGTGTTATATCCCTAGGGATGGAAAAACATTCTCCTGGTCTTATTGGTGTTACTTCGACAAGAAACCACTCCCCACATTAAGTATTTTTTTAAAGAAGGAAACAGTACTTTTCATTGAAATAATGAAATGAGAGGAAGATTATAATAAGACAACAAAGATTCAACGAAAACTGGAAAGATGGCTCCAAAAATGAAAACAAAAGAGACTACCCCAAAACTAAAAAACTAAAATCGAGCCAAACAAACAGTATAAAACTAACAAAATCAAACAACAGTATATTAACACCCCAAAATCCCCATATTAAGTGTTAATAAAAAGTGGAAGGAAAAACAAGGCTTCTGCCTAACTAAGATTATTCCAGTGTGAACAACGCTTCACTTGTGCCAAGCTTATGGAAAAGCTGTTGTAATTGGTATCAACAATGAACAAAAGTAGTTACAATATATTTTAGTCTTTGTAAGAGGAGAGTAATCTTGGCAGTTATGAAGCATGGCTTACACATCGGAACATGTCAATGAAATAATTTTTATATTTTAATTTTTTGGTCACATGCACATTTTAAATGGAAAGCTTTTGTATCTCATCCCGATCCTTCTCGCAATGTTAGAAAGCCATCCTCACATATTGCTAGGTGAAAATTAGTCTATAAACTATGAAGTAGGATGGTAGAGTAAATTTGTCCATGTTGAAAAGTGAACTAGATCAACTGACCGCCACATAATATTTATTGGAAAATAAAAAATGGTAATTCTTTTTGAATGAGAATCAAAAACTCATTTTCTCAAGCATATGATAATATAAAATACATCTTGTTGATATCCTCACGTGCTTGGGCCAACGTGCATCCACCTGACTATTCTCACAGTACAACTACTTGACAATACAATATTTGGTTGTTAAGGTAACTAGTAAGATATTAAATCTTAGGTAGTTTGTCAACACGACAATTAGAAAATTGTATTTTCAAATAAATTTTATTTTTTCTTTTCTTATAAGATAATGAAATATAAAGGAAGAAGTTCATCGATAAAATGAATATGGGACAAAACTTTTCATTATAAGTAGAAAAGAAAAAAAGAGACTAGTGCTCAATAGATACAGAGCTCTACGGGGAAAAGAAAAAAAAGTAGATAAGGGACAATTCAACCATTAAAACATACGTAGAATAACTCCAAAAACAGAGAATACATCAATATAAGTAGAACAAAGGTTGAACCAATAAGAAAAAATGAAGGCTGCCCAATCGAGACTAATATCTGAGAAGATTATCCAACACAGGTTGTAGTGAGAGGGCAACACAGGTTCTTGGTTGGTGTAAATGTTTGTACCATTCTTCTACAAATTATAGACTTGATGATCCTCCCGATGAACTGGCAGGCTTTTTATAATCGTCAGTTGCTTGGGTATTCCCCTTTTTGTATATCTTCTTATCAATGAAATTTCTGTTTATTGTAAAAAAATGTTGCATGTATAGATTGATGAGTTTGTTTGAGCACTTCAACTGTGCATTCATTCAAGAATATACAAGAGCATGATAAAAAACCAGCCCGAACAAAAGGAGTTTGAACTTAACTAGAGAAAAGGACTTCAATTCAAATGAATAAGACCAAACTATACTTGCAAACGGGAAGGGCATAGTGATCAATACCTGTAAAGAGACATTAAACCTAACAGCCTTTCAAACATCCTCATCTGACTCTCAACCTCTCTAAACATTCTACTGCAAGACTACTTGCAAGATATTGACAATTCTATCCATTTTTGATCGCATGGAAATTTGCATATTTCGACTTTTATGCTTAAATGATCTTTGTAGAGTTGGTGTTTCGTTAAAAGGGGATGGATAGTTTACCAAAATTTTTCCATCCCATTTTCTTGTAGGGGCAACTCCAAAAGGTGTTTTAAGAGTGATGGGGGTACCTGGTCTTACCATATATCATGTCAAAAGCCATTTACAGGTGCATCCATTTATTGAATTTATCAGCTATGGTGCAATTTTTAATGGGTGGTAATACGAAATTGATTATTTTTATTCTTCCAGAAGTATCGACTTGCAAAGTATTTGCCAGAATCTCCAGCAGATGGTAAAACAGTCTGTTTATCTTTGTTTCATTCTTTTAGTCAGTAACAACTTGTCTGTCTGCGGAGTGTATTGATTTCAACTTTTATCATCCCTTACTGCATTTAGGTTCTAAGGATGAGAAGAGAAGCTCAGAGAGTCTCTCTGGAACAGATTCCTCTTCGTGAGTATCCATTCCTATTTAGAATTCCTCTTGTGGCTTCTTTTTGTGCTCCAGTTTGTTGTATGACTTGAATCTTTTTATTAAATTTTCTATCCTTCAGGGGCCTGCAAATTAATGAGGCATTGAGGATGCAAATGGAGGTTCAGAAACGTCTGCAAGAACAGCTTGAGGTTTGGCCTCCCTCATCATTTATTACTCTTCCAACTTTCCATTGAAGATTAAAGATCTTTAGGAGAGTCAAATACCCGTTCTCATAAGAGAATTTGTAATAGAAAAGGAGTTTATCCCATATTTTAGGGGGGGGGGGGGGGGGGGGGGGCGTGGGAGTTTGTTAGACTATATCTAGACAAGGGCTTCGAAGGTGGGTCAAAGTGAAGTTGGTTAATAGGCCCTACGAAAGGACGGGCAATGCAAGGAAATAGCATGTAGATAATGAGTGTAGATTTGCGAGAGAAAGTATCCTCTCTAAAGGTTACTGGCATCGTATGTACTTGCCATTCCTATTTTGCTTTATATTGGAAGGAAACCTCTCAATAGGCATCGGATTATTTCTTGAATGGTTCTAAAATTTGAGATTGCTGAAAATTCTTACGATGTTGATGGACGTGAAATGTATTTAGATATTGACTAGTTCGATGACAAAATTAGTTCAGATGAGTACCACATAGAAGCATCCCTGAAGATAAACCTCATTTTCAAGAAGTAGGCTTGACTTTTCATCCTTAAATCATACCAATTCAACCTTGACTTACCCCATGAGAATGCATGATGGGTAATATAGTTAACATTTGATAATGATCTTGTTTTTGTTTTCTATTTTTGAAATTTATGCTTGTTTTTTAAAATATTTCAAACTATGCTTTTCACCTTTGTTAGAAGAAACACATGAATTCCGAGTCATATTCTCAAAACTACTTTATTTTTTTATTTTTACAGTTTTCAATGCCTTACTTGGTTTTTGAAAATATCAGGAAAGGGGAATAACAGGACACAGATGAAGTTTATAAACACTTTTCTCATTTATTGTTTTCCTTGTTTTGTTATCTACGTTTTAGGTGTATTTCAAAAACTAAGCTAAAATGTTGAATACTTAAAATAGTAATTTTTAAAAACTTTGTTTTTGTTTTTATAATTTGGCTAAGAATTCAAGTTTTTTGTTGAGAAAATGAAAATTGGTGGTGGTAAATAAGTGGTAAGAGAACAAGCATAATTTTTGAAAAACCAACCTTAGTGGTTAGAAATTTCTAATGTCAAATAATTTTGTTCTTTTGGCCTTGAGTTGAGCATCTAAAGTAAAGGCAGGGAAATCATTTCTTCTCTTGTTTTTTTTTTAAATCTCAAAAGCTTAAGGCTTGCCTAAAAAGAGTTTGGTTTGCTTGAATCACGTATCAGGTTCAGAGGCAATTACAAATGAGAATAGAAGCCCAGGCGAAATATTTGCAGAAGATCATTGAGGAGCAGCAGAAACTAGGTGGTGAATCGAAAGACTCCGAGGTGGTGCCCTCAGCTGAAGATAATAAGCAAAAAACTTGCCAGTCTGAGTCGTATGGTGATGTGTCTGCAGGACCTTCATCTCCCCGAAAGAAACAACGCATTGATCGAGGATCAACAGACGATTCTGCCCCATCTCCGTCTATTAATTTACCTTAACTTATCTGAATAAATCGGCAGTAAATGGGACTGAATTGTATGAAAAGTAACATTGGGTCGGGTTTGCATCAGAGCTCAAAATCAAATCAATGGGGAGAAGAAGGCAGATCAGCTACATCAAGTGTACCTACAAAGTTAAGATCCATCCAATTTGTGGTTTATGGTCGTCTTCAAGAAGTAGATGATGTTTGTAACCTTTGTATATAAGTCTGCACATTGAACCTATTTGTAAACTTTATTGAAATACTTCTACGTAAGAAGTTTTTACTTCTATTTTGCAGTAAATCGTGCATGTTTTCTGCTGTTCTACCAACCGTGTATTCGACTGTTAGATCGTCATGTTTTCGAGAATATAGTCAAATCCTTATTATTTCTGTTCATGTATCAGTTTTACTTTTTCCAGTAGAATGAAATGAGATTATGAAGAAACCGCACCTTTTTGTGGGATTCTATTCCATATCTTTTTTCTTATGTGCTCTTTATATACATTTATATTCACATAAATTTGTTTTTTTATAGAATTTTTATCTTTTTTGTTACAAATTTTTTTACCATCAATGTTAGGGGTGGGTATCAACAAAGTGCAGATGAGATTTCAAATGATGATCTTTTAAGAGAGATTAAAAAAATTACCAAAAATTCCCAAACATTAAAATAAGAAGAAAAATAATTCCAATTGTAATAATCTTACCACATCTTTGATCAATACTGATGTAATAACTTTGTATTCCACCATCAATCCGAGTTATGACTTCTGAAATTCGATCTTCAATTCCAGATATTGCATAAAACAACCATTTTATTTGAGTTTCAAATCTTGAATATTAATGGTAATGAAATTTTTATCAATTCTATTTGACAGTTGTCTAATATTATACATTAGAAGTACAAATGAATTTCTCGATGCTGATTTAGAAAAAGTAGTGAAAAAGGTACAAAAACAACGTAGAATAATAAATATTATATTTCAATATAGATAAAGGCTTTATCATTCAATGTTAGCTATTAAAACTTGGAACTGATTCTGAAAAAAAGAATATATAATTTGACTATATTTCATATAAAGTAATGTCAATTGAATTATCTATTTTGAAAGGGCATATATCAATTATCTTGAACTAAATTTGCTTAGACGTATTTTTTCAATACAACATGGGGTTTGGAGATATGCCTAAAGAGAAAGACCATGTCAATTACAATTGTCTTAAACTAATTTTATGATTACACCTTATTCAACAAAAATAGGTAAAGTAATACTAAATAGAAAAAAATCCTACTACTTTATCAAATAAATAAATAATAATTCATATTATAAAAGTAAATCGTAAAAATCATATCCTTGAACTATGGTATTAGTTACAATTATATATTTAAATTTTTAGACTTAAAAGTTGAGCTCTCAATTTTATTCGAATGATAAAATTAGACTGTGAAACTCACGCGATGATATAAATTATAATAATTGTATAAATTTAATATTCAATTTTAATTTTTGCAATTTGCCCAATAAAAACATTTTTCATTTCTCTGTTTTTAAAAAGTCTTTTCATTTCTGATAAACACGAGAATGAGAGGACCACGTGGCAGCTTGTAGTTTGTCAAAGAGAGTGGGCTTTCCAACCTGACATAATGTAAAGAGCGGGGAATTGGATGAAAAGAAATTAGGGCTGTAATGGTCAATGAAGATATAAAACTCAGGACTCGACTCTCAGTTCTGAGCTCTCACATTTCCCACTCTCTTTCAATTTCCATGGCATCTTCCGAGCAGGAAGCGGCTCTTGCAGCCGTTCCCTCCGATTCTCCCACCATGTAACCTTCTTTAACCGCCTTCGTCAATCGACATTCTGTTTTTTGCTATGTTTGTTTTATATCCCCCTGTAATTGGTCTTTTTTGTGGTTTTATATATGGCTCACTTTTATGTCACATGCACAAAATTTGTGGTTTCATGGCTGTTGAGTAATCAGACGGGGAATGGAATTGTTGATTTTTCTTTTAATTGTGTTTATGTGTTTTTGGATGTTTAGTGCTTGGAGCGTATGCAATCTATTAGAGAGTAATGAAACTGCAGCAGCTTATTAGTATTATTTTCTTTAAAAGAAAAGAAAAGAAAAACCTTGAAGTGGACTATGGATTAACACTTCATCAAGGAGAAGCTTGCTATATGAGTCATATCTAGGTTTCCGGCAAAAGACCAAATTGCTAACGTATTTGCGATTGTGTGTGTGTTTTGGAGATTAGTGGCTCGATTTGATTACTTTTTCTGGCTGTATGGTACTATTTTTTGTGGAATTGATTTTTCTGATCAGGACGGGATTCTTTCTGATTTAATTGTAACATTTTATCATTGAGACCTATCACTATATTACCGATTTATGTTTGTTGCTTAGTTTGGTAGTTTCATTGATCAATATTGCCATTTTTGTGGTTTTATATTGAATATTGTTTAGTTGAATTTCATTGGATTTATTGGCAAGTTCATCATTAAATTGTTAATTTAGTTTTGAAGAGGCAATAATTGCACGATTTATTCAAGTGTTTGGGCTTGATGAAATTGATAGGTACAGGCTATGAGGTACTGAGCGAAGTAAGGTGGTAAAAGCTTGAGGTGTTCCTCAAAAGAATTAGTTGTCATTATCCTTTTTTAGTACAAATTGGGGGTGAGGGAATTTAAACACGGGATTTCTTGTCATTAGGTACATAGAAGTGCTATCTGAGCTAAGCTCTTATTGGCTAGTTGTCATTGTTGAATATTAAGGAAGAGAAGAAGCTATCAATATTTATTTTTACCTTTTTCCTATTGGAGTTAGTTGGTTATATTGGAGTTAGTTGGGTTCTATACACTCCTTTGTGGAGACCGTGTAACTATTCTCTAGTAGAGACAAAAAATCATTACATTTAGCGAAAAACCCATTTCAGGTTGCAACTAATGTTTTTGGTTTGTCACTTTTGCAGATTTGACAAAATCATTAACAAGGAAATTCCATCTACGGTGGTTTTTGAGGATGACAAGGTTCCTTTAAATTATTACCCTAAACCACTCATTTTGTTTTACAGATCTTGCTTGGATGTAGTAATGAGATGAATACTTAGAATTAAAGTTATTCCCTGTCATTGTGATTTCAATTAATTTATGTTTCAATGTCACTATAATGGCAGGTCCTTGCTTTCAGGGACATAGCACCCCAAGCTCCTACACATATTCTAATCATTCCAAGAGTTAAGGATGGATTATCTGGATTATCTAAGGTACTACTTTACTGGGTACTTTACTCTCTGCTTTAGTGTCCATTGACTTCGTTCTTCCGGCAGTTCCTTTTTGAGTTCATTTTGATCTCATATTTTGACTTATCCGCTACATACATGACATGATGATTGAGAAATAGACTTATCTTTAGAATGAAGGGAAGGATTTGAGTGGCTATTTGGTAGTCCAACCATGGCAAGAAAATCTCTAATAGGAGTGTTTACTATTTGGTTTGGGTTTAGTTTAGTTTAGGGGCTTTTCCGGCTTTACTCAATTGTTTGGTTGGCATATTTGTCCCATCCAAATGATTGTAGTTAGATGTTTGGTCCCGAATAATTGAAGTTATTTATTCAACCAAAACTGAGTTTGAATTGTTCTTTAAGTCATGGATTCAAATTTGTTACAGTAATAATGAAAATGATAGTATTTTATGTATTATTTAACTGTTCAATACATTTACACATCAACTAAATTGAGCAACTCGCTTTGTTTTACTATTTTACGGAAAATACGCCTGAGGACCTCGGGAATCAATTTCCACAACATTTTGCCAGTTGTGGGTAGAACTTCAAAAGAGATTGATTGAAATAAAATCTAAATACATATACAGCAGAAGTATTTTTTTTCATTAGTAAAAAGAGATTTTTCAATTAATTAGGTTTGCTTGGTTTTTGGAAATTGAGCTATAAATGCTACTTCCGCCCTTGAGTTTCTTTGTTTTGTTAACTAAATTTGAAAACCTAAAAAAAAGTAGTTTCTATGAAGTTTTTATTTTTAGAATTTGGTTGAGAATTGAAAGAATTGGTGAGAAAAAAACACAATTTTTCGAAAGATAAAATAAAAATCAATTACTAGGCTTTTTAAAATTTCAAAGGCGTATCCAGACTGCAATGATTAGGTTTCTCAAATGATACGAAGCTAAACTTTTAAAAACCTACAAGACATATCGCTCGTTCACTTGGACCGTTCCATAACATATAGCATATCTGTATATTATGTAATTGTTTAGTTGGAATTTGTGTTTTCATTAAGCTGGTTGATAGCTTGCTGATTTCAATGGTCTGTTCAAAGTTATGCGTTGATGCTAGAAAAGATCATTTGAAGCGCATGCGCACAGACACCCACACATGTTTGCTATGACTTTTCCGAAAATTAGAACATCTAGCTTGAGGAAAATGGGAGGACCTCTAGGAGGTGGAGAGATCTCAATAGGAACTTTGGTTTACAGCAGAACCTCTCTTTGGGTGTCTGGCCAGAGAGTTCTGTATTATCTTTGTTTCTTAGTCTTCGAACGATGAATTTGAAGCCCTTTCATTTAGCAGTGTTTTGTCTTTTCGTGGTTTGTCCTTTTTTTTTTTTTTTTTTTTTTTTTTTTTTTTTTTTTAAATTCTTTTTCGGAAATTGCCCGGTTGTGTATCGCCTTTCATTTAATACCATTTCACACCACTGAACCGAACGTGAAGCACAAAATTCGGACACCTCAAGTAGCCATACGACAAGGAAATTTTTGGGGTTCCTCCTCAATCTGCCTCGTGGGGAAGGGCGCTTTTTGTGGTTAGCTGGTGTGTGCAACTCGTGGGTTTGTGGGGTGAGCGCATTGTGCGGTAAGATTTTCATAGGGGTGGATAAGGACCGTCCTGAGGTTTGGTCCATTTTTCATTTTCATGTTTGTTTCTGGAATTCAGTTTCAAAGACCTTTTGTAACTATTCTTTTAGGTGTTATTTTGCATGGTTGGACCCCTATTTGTAGAGTTGTTTTTGTAAGTTTAGTTTTGTGTTGTGTGTCCATGTATTCTTTCATTTTTTTTTTATCAGTGAAAGATGTTAATTTTATATTAAAAAAACGAAAGGGAAATTGTTACTTTTCATTTGTATTTCCATTGAATATTTCATATGCTTCGTAGGCTGAGGAGAGGCACACGGAGATTCTTGGCCACCTTCTTTACACTGCCAAGCTCATTGCCAAACAAGAAGGACTGGACGATGGCTTTAGGGTCGTAATTAACGACGGACCAAGTGGATGTGAGCACTCCAATCTCTATCTTTTACCCTCGGTAACAATTATCTTCTATTATTATTTAAATTATCAAGCCATTTGATTCCTACTACTTTCTTGCAGGTCAATCGGTTTATCATCTTCATGTTCACCTTTTGGGGGGACGACAAATGAATTGGCCCCCAGGTTAAGATAGAGACTTTTATTAACGTTGAAATATAGAGCTAATAAACCTATATTATCATTTACCTATTCAAGAACTTTGTGGACTACTGCACGTGCCTTGTGGTGTCTAAGATCCTATTGAATATGGTTAATTGATGTAAGTTTGATGACTATTGTTTTGTTTTTCTTGAATGTCTAATTGAAAATGGATGGCTATCTTTCCTCAGAAAGGGAAATGTATGTATGTGGGTTTATATCAGAATGATGTTGAGTTAAAAGGAAAGAAAAGAAAGATTGGGCCTCATTTTGGCATCAAGAAAGTTGTACTAGTAGCAAGTAATTCTAAATGATGTTAATTGATAAAAGAACAAAATGATTTTATGTATTTAATTTTGTTTATAATGACATATTATTTCACATATATGCGATTTTGTCCGTATGTCAAATTTCATAAGGCACGTAAGGATTTTTTTTTTGATATAAGTTAGGGTTTTGATACATCATTGATTCAAAGTACTTTGATAACTCAAGGAATATACAAACATGTACATACGTTTGTGTATATATATGTAGTATATATATATAGGTCTTTGTGTGTGTATATATATATGTATGAAAAGTAATATATTTTTTGTTTTCTTATTATTGTTTGATTACATTGAGGTTGAGGAGATTTGGTTGGGAATTCGATGACCTCTAACACAAGATAACATATTTTTATTACCGAACTTTCAAGATACATTTCTTTTCTTTAATTTTGATAAGTACAATTAGTTGGTTATTTATGAATTTGATGTAAATTATTTTGGCACATGATTAACATAGATTGTGAAGGTTCATCAATGCACCAAAATGTGCATGTATTTATTGAAGTTACATTGATTGATTGATGGAGGTGGGCAATAGGATTGGTGGGTGTCAATTCTCATGAGACAACCAATTGTTGATTTTTGAGTTCCTAATGATAATTATTTTTCAAGATTAGAAAATTGATTTAAAGAACCTATCGTTTGTGTGTATAGAAACCTAACGTTAGTTTGATGAATATAACTTGATAGAGTTAGAGAATATTGTGAATAGTAAAATATTAGTATGGTTATTAAAAATGCCATATCATTGAATAGCTACGAAGTTTGTTAATATTTTGTGGTGGTAAATAAATGAAGTGAGATTAGGAGGAAATGGCGAAGATTTTAGTATAATTTTTAGTACGGGGATTTTAGGAGAGTAGCCCTCTCGAAAGGCTAATTTTGATATTGCGATATATCTTTCTATCTTTGAGTGTTATTTTGTTTATGTTAAATGGTAACCTAACAAGCATACAAAAAGTTTAACATCAAATAACCAAATAAACTATTGAAAGAAAGATCAACAAAGTAGAGTATTTTGGCCTAGATATATGAAAATGACGATTAAATGTCAAGGATTTAAAAAAGGAACAATATTTATAAATTTCACTGTAGATCTCGAAAGCTATGGATGTCTAAAGATGCGTAGTGCAATAAAGGTGAAAGATTTTATGATCATGAGCTTTAGTCAATCGAGAGAATCATATGCGTGCCTCTGAACGTTGCATGAATGAATTGATCAAATTGGATATAGTACTACTTAAACAACTAATCTATTTTTTTTTTCTCTCATTTGAAAACAATAATAACTAAAACAAATATTGATCTACTACATGCATCTATACGATCAAAACATTTAGTACATAATTTCTAGACAACAAAAATGAAATACCCAAAATATTCCCATTGTTCCCTATAAACAAGATATGCTAATATATCACATGTTGCTCTCTATAGGATCATGGCTTCATTAAGAAGATTAAATAATTGCAATGCCATATCTTGGTCCTTGGTGTCACATCCCTATCCTCAAAAGGAAATGAAGAAAAGGGGAAGGCAAAAATCCAACTAGACTTTTTTGGTTGCTTATAGAACCAACCATGTTCTTTGCCCATAATAAATTTGGCACAAGAACACTTCTTATAATTCATACACCTATTTGTGTTGGAATAGTTATACTTGGTTCTATTAGCCTACAATGTCAAATATATCATCATGGTATATCGTCCCATTCTTTGATTTTAATTTCTTCGATTTCGGTTGCTATACTCTCACGTTTAAGCTTATTTTTACTCTCTTTTTTAACGTTCATAAGGTTTAAGTTCCTAACTTTGTGTAAAAACTATCTTAATATATATTCCTTCATATTCATCTATTTTGAATTCCTTTGATTTTCAAAGTTTATAAATTTTACACAAAATATTATACACTTCTAGTTATTTTTCTCCTAATAAAATTAGTTCATGAAAGTGTTTCGAATCAGTAAAAATCTGTATAGACAAATTTACACATATCTTGAAGTTTTGAAAAGTTTCCTTTTAACTTTGAAAAAGAATAGTTTAAGTTTGCTTATGTGCATAAATAATTTGATCAATACACACGAAGTAAACTTAGTGGTAAGAATAAAAGGTTCAAGGAAGGAAGATGAAAATAAGCCATATGTGTTTTTTATTTTTTCATATACGAGTTTAGATTTATTCACAAAAGCATATACAAAATTAATTTTCTGTTCTTGAATTTTATAACAGTAGCCTTGAAGATTGTTTTGAAATAAAATTCAAATCTCAGATGTTAAAATGACAAATTTCAAAGTTTGAAAAATTATATATAATTGATTTGAAACCAACCCACAGTTTTGAAGTACATTCAACGACGGAATACAATGAAATTTTTTTAATATAATGTTTAAAAATATAAATATATAAATGAGTTTAGAACTTGATATAAAATATGATAGGATCAACCAACACTCTCTTTATTCATTTTTTATACTCTAACCTTATGATTTTCCTTTTTGGTATAATAATATGTAGAGGTAGTGAAAATTAAAATTTCCAAACTTTTTTCTTTAAACTATATTTAAGTTAATTAACACTTCAACAATTCTAAAAAAAATGTGCTTCATATGTCTTTCTAATATATACATCTTCATAATTAATGACACATAGCTTATAAATATAAATAATGATTGGCATGGTGGTGGGTCAACTCATAAGAAGGAAAAACAAAAGAAAGGTCTAAATGAATAGTAGTAATGAATGAACATGAGCAAACCTAATTTGACAAATAACAATTTTCTTTTTTTTGATATATTTGTAATTAGTCACTTCTATGCATCCTGTTTTTTTCCCTCAATAATAAAATCACTAGTTAAAGAGTATATTATTAAAATAATAGTACCCGATCGAAGTCGATTTTTGAACTAAATTATCACTGCATTAACCATGGTTGGTTCAATAAATATTCAAACGAATCTTGATCATCGAGATTAGTCAATTAGTTAGTTTTATTCTTTAAATATTAATTTTAATTTTTTTTCAAACCGACTTCTCTTCTTCTTTCGACCGACCGCCTTAGATTCATTTAGTAAACTTAATTTTTTTGGTCTATCCTTTCTCACCGTTAATTGAGAATATTAATCAAAATAGAGGATAAGATTTATCAACATTGATTATTGCGAAGAAAATTAACGTTTTAATTCTTTTAAGACTTTCAACTTAGAAAAAAAAACTGATAAGATTTTATATTTATGCTGAATGTACTTAAAGGAGTAGTTCTTCCTTCTAATCATAAAGTAGAGTAGAGATAGATTTGTTGGTCATGAAAGTTTGTAGAAAGATTATTATTCATTCTCTCCATCAATAGAATAATTCTAAAAAAAGAAAGAAAAAAAAACATTATTGGTTTCTTGGTGGTACCTTCACATTTGTTTATTTGGATATAAAATATAATTTTCTACTTACTTTTGAATCATAAGTTGTGGGGGAGTTTTGTCATTAATGCAACAAATTGAAACCAAACCATCAATTATTTTGCAAATGATTATATAGATATTAAACCCTAAGCTATAATAAGATACAAAGATATTGAATGTGTTTAGATTTTAGGAATCGAGATGTGTAACTCTCTAAGTTAAAAAACTGTTCCCAAGAACGGATACTATATCTCCACAAACCAACTTGGATCCTTTTAGCATTTTTTAGAAAATTTTCAAAGAGTTCATCTACCGTTAAAATGGTCCAAGCTAGCTAAGCATGTTTAGGTTTAGCTTTCTTATTACGATCTCATATTTACGTGCATTCCCTTTGCAATATAACACAACATCAATGTTCTTACTTGTTTTGAATGGCTTATAAGAGTGAAGTTAAGCTACACTCAAATCAAACAGGTTATTTTAACATGTTTTGTCTTCACTCACATATTTTAATTTTTAGAAGAATTTCAAGGAAGTCACCCAACATAGAACAATTGCTCTAAGTTAATTAAGCACATTAAACTTTGAAATTCTTATGATTGAGTCATTGAAAAAAAAAAATCACACCAATAGCCTTTAATTCTTGTATATCTTTCTTTATCAATGCACCTTTCTTGAACCCGGGTATTAGAGATGGTTCAACCATTAGTTTCTAATTTGTCATGAATTTTTGTTGATAGGTTAACATCTCGATTGTGTATGATTTGAAATCGACAATAAGAAATGAAATTGATATTTCTACTGCATCATCATAAAAAAAAAATCAATGAAATATAAATAAAGTATCAACAAAACATTTCTATATATTTGGACCTTATAATATATTAATAATAACAAAATTGAACATTTTAAAAAAGTGAACTTTCAAATTCAAATCTCCACACATCAACTAAAAAATAAACAAGATGATAACCCATCTTATCAAAAACATTTTTTCCTTTGTAACACTATAATTACACAATAATTAAATATTTGGATAAGTTAGAGACAGTTTGGTGGTTTTGAATTGTTTTTAGAAGATGCAACCACTGGCACAAAACACACAAAGTACATATTAGTTGGAATTTTTTGGAATTGGCTTTTCATCCTTTCAAATTTTTATATGCATTTCAATCTCAGAGTTTGATCCAAGAAAATAATGACAAAAAGAAAAAAGGGTAGCAGGCATTAATGTTTTTGTTACCTCTCAATCTGATTTTGGCTTCACTAAATTAATTATGTAGGCCATTGATTGTACCGATTTGGATTTAAGATTAACGTTAAATAGTTTCAATTCTATGAAAACATCGACCATATATGTCTATCGATGTTAACAAATTAAAATATCAATTATTTATATTAAGTTAAAATAATCCTAGCTAGCTAGCATGATTTTTCATTAATTCTTATAATTGATTCCCCAACTTAAACAACACATACTTACTTTGTCCTCTAAAAAACACAAATTTTATTTTATTCACTCAATTTTTTTTTTACATTTTATTTATTTATTATGAATTATAGATGTTGAATAAAAATTTTGGGTTTGATATATATGCTTTCATATTATTGTTTATATAATATGGTTTTAAAGATTTGAAAAAAGTTGGTAGAACACACAAGTCTATGTATATGTGCTTTATCTAAAAGAACAAAACCACATATTTGTTCTACAAGTGAAAAAGAAGAGAATAGCTTTGATATAATGTGTTCTCTTCACACTTAATTAATTAAACGGACCAATTATATATATATATATATATATATATATATATATATATAGCCTTATTATTAAATGGGCATACCATACCCCTAAAATATTTTTTAGATTGATATCTACAATTATTATTTTTAATAGGGACCACCAAATCCAAGAGTAGAATCATAGACTTTATATGTTATAAACTAATGATTTAGTTTATTATTTCTTTTAAATAAACATTGATATAAACTATATAATTAAATTCTCGAATTGTGTTGGCAGAACATTAGTCTCTAAAGATTTAGATGTTCAATTTCTTTGTAACTTGGAAAAACTATATATAACAGTTGGAATTGGAGATGAAGTTTTAGAATGAGAGATTATATCAATTACTGTTGAACTAAACTCACTTGAATAAAATTTTTAATTGATTTAAACATACATCCCTCGATCAAAGAGTCGAAGATTTAAACGTATTCACTTCTCAAGTTGTGCATTTAAAAAACCTTAATATATAATAACCAATTATAGCAACATTTAATTTAATTTCATAGTTCTTAGTGTTTGGAAATTAAATGCTTGAAACCTAATGAAGTATATCTATATCGTTAAATAACAACTAAAAATTTAGTTTAAGAATTTTGATTTAAAATTTTGTAGTTAATAATAAATACAAGTTTAAAAGCTAAGAAAAAATGATAGTTAAAAAAGCCAGACAACAACAAATCACTCTATAATTACTTTTACTATAGTTAAAATCAACCTTAGCAATTATGTTATACGAAGATTATTATAAATATTTTAAAAAGCTATAAGTTTTAATTTTTTTTTCTTTAAATTCTAACTTAATATCTTTTAGTTAAAGATATATTTCTTAATAAACTTTTTCACAAATATAAATTCATTATATTACTATAAAAACGATGATAGATAGAAATATTTTTTTTTTTTCCTTTTAAAAAGAAAGTTATGGTGATGAAAAGATTTGAGAATTTAATTGGAGAAAAGAAAAAAAAGATGAGAAGTAACATCAATTAAAAGGGTCTAAAATTAAATAAATGGAATAGATCAATAATAGTATGATCACCAAATCCAAGCCTTTAAGAAAGAGAACAAAATTTGGTCCAAGTAGGGGATGCTAAGTCTTGTCCAATTAATAATTTTTGCCCCCACATTAACATTATCATCATTTATTATTTACAAAACTATATCTAAAATACTTTACCAAAATTTTAATTTTTCACCCCCTTTATCCTCATACAACAAAACACCATCCACATAATATAATTATCATATATATATAGCATGAATTAATCATAGTTCATCACCCTTAATTATCTCGAACATGTTGTGTATTTTTTGTGAGTGTCACTTCTATCTCATTTGTTTGAAATAACAATGAACACGTGTGACATAAATCAAAGGTTTAAAATTAAATAGAAATTGTAAGGTTTGGTTAATAGAGAAGTAGAGATTGAAGATATAATTAGAATTTATTTATTTTCACCAACCAATAAGAGAAGAGAAGTTGAAAAGAGACAGTGACGTTGATTTGTTGAAGTGATTTTTGGTTGATGTTCTTCAAGAAATTTAATCAACCCGTCACCAAATCCATCAACCAATAAATGGAAAGAAGAAATATTATTTTATCACTTCAAAATCCCTAACTAAAATTCAAATCAAATAAATAAAAAAAAATGTTTTTCGTTTTGATTATACTATAAGTTTCAAAAGGTTATATTTTCGCTTTTTATTATCTTAATTTTTTATTTAGTTTCTATTTGGATTAAAATATTATTAAATTTTGAATTTTATTTTAATTTTATCATCATCTGATCTTCAATAATAGAAAAAAAAAATCTTATTTACCTTTATGAAAAAAAAAAAAAACACTAAAAAACAAAATTCACTATACTGTAAATTTTTATTGCTAATTTTTCTATTTTTGATTATTTCCAATCATTTCATAAGTTTAAGATTTAGACATTTTTAATTAGTCCTTGATTTTTTAGTAAGTTGAAGCTATCGAGTAAAAATATATTATTTTGAAACGGTAAAAATGTTGAAAAATCTTAGATATTGCGAGGAGAAAATACCTTTTTGTCCTTGGAGTTTTTATGTGAAGGTGGGGAATATTGCTTTTATGTGAAATTGTAGTTTCACATATGCTATAATTCATTCATTCATTGGAGCATAGGCAAATACAAAAGTACTACTCATGTGGGTATGATAAGTTTTCACTCTTTGAAAAGAAAGATCTCTTTTTTTTTTTTTCCTTTTGAAATGACCACCAAGTTAATCATTTTCTTTTTATTAATTTGCCTATCAATTTTAAGTTAACACCATCTCATCTCAATTTAACTACTCGTGATGTAATTTTATTTATCCGAAATTTTTAATTTAATGAAACTAAAATTTAATCATATGTCGTTGATGTCAGATAGTTGCATTCAGTCGTGAGTTTTTTGTGGAATTTTGTTGGTGTAATTTTGCTTTTAGAGCTTTCCTTGCGTAAGAGATATTTGCACTAGTGTGACATCAAGTCTACTATACTAAGATGTATAAGTTAATATAGGGAGTGTATAGCTCAACTGTATAATACACTAAAATAAGATCAGACTTCTCTCCTTAAGAAAAAACTTACATTTTCTCCCCATAAGGTTGTCGAATCCGACAATTTCTTATGCCCTTCTTCTTTCATGCACCTATGGTTACATGTAATTTTGATGATGTCAAGGTTGTTGAGATGTTGTGAGTCTCACATTGAAAAAACCAAAGAGATTCACACACACCTTATAAGATAGATAGGCTAATACTCTCATCGCTAATTGATTTTTGAGATGAAACCTCGTATTATTAAATAAAGGTGCAATAATGTTGAAGTGATTTTTGGTTGATGTTCTTCAAATCCATCATGTTTGGTTATTATTGTATATATACATTCACCAACTCAATTGGATGACCCAAAATTTGAAGCTCATACTTTTTCCTCTTGGAACACACATTTCTTATATCTCTGGCTAATCTTCCTTGAACTTGAATCCTACATGCTAATAAATACAACACACTCAAGGGTGAACGTTTAATGAACAGAAGAATCGATGGCTTAGTAATAGAGTTGGTGAATGTATAAATGTGGCTAGAGGATGCCCCTACATCAATTCCCTACATCTTTATAAACTAAAAATAAATAAAATAAAAACTATATATATAGTTTGTGGTCTACAATATTGAAACGTCACCTATATACCCAAAAACAATACATAATAAGAAACTATATAAAAAAAAATGTGATAGGTAGGAGGATAGTGTTCTCTTAAAAAAAAAATAATTTGATATTTGTTGTTAGTATATAAATGATATGACTTTTAACTATTTTACACTAATGGTATTAAAAAGATTACGATCTTCAATTTTAACCAACTATAACGTATCACAAAAATATCTAATTATCAAACCTAAGCTCTAATTTAATACTCTTAATTTTCTAAACTAATAATTATACACATCTAGTTATAACCTTATAGTTTCAATTTTTAGTATATACTCATGACATTTTAATTTTTTAAAATGATATGAAAACAACCTAAATTAACTCATCCATTTCTTAATTATCTTTATATATATACCCTTTTTCCCTCTAGATAACGTTTGTGTATAGATAGATATTCATATGCAAAAAGTTACATATTACATATATATATATTAAAAATTATAATGTTTATAATTATTTAATCTATAACATATTTTGATGTGATGGCTTGGTCACTTAAAAAATAGATGGCTAAGCTGTCAATGGCATGAAGTGCATTAGGTCACATCATACAACTATGATATTTGAAAGATGAAATTAAATCTTCTTCTTCTTCTTCTTCTTTATTTGAAAAATTATATATCTTTTCCCACTTTTTCATCAAAAGAAAGACCACAATATAAGATTTGCTCCTATACATTTCAGTGTGTGATTGCAACTCTATACCTAATTTATGAAATGATCAACTTCAAAAATTTCAATTATACTTTCTGATTTGACAAAAATCATGAACCATTGATAGCTTTCTTTTTCTTTTTCTTTCTTTTTTTCCCTTTTTTGATGAGATATCTTGACTTATTTATAAAATATTTAAATACTTTCATTGTACATATTTTCTTTTTCAAAAAATACACTTTATGTGACTTTATCATATTTAATAACTTTTATTTTAATTTGGGGCCTCCTAGTTAATTACCATTTAGTTTTAGATTTTTATTTCACAATAATTTATGCACTATGATTCTTTTACAGACAAAAACATTCTAATTTAAAACCAAATTCTAAAATTTATTTGAATTTTGAGAACATCCTTGAAAAGAATAAATAACAAAACAATGAAATTCATAAATCAAAACCATAAAAAACAAGTCATGTTATTATCATACATGAAACAAAGAAGTTGTTGTTATATATATCTTTTAATTATGTTCATTGTCTTTCTATTATCGATTTTATAGTCTATTTTCAAAATTAAAATAAAATTTAAACGTTATCTTTATTTCTTCGAATTAAATTTGATTTTAAAATATGGATAAAAAGTAGACAACTACAAAACAAAATATCTTAAAAAATAGTAAAGTTCTACGTTCCTTTAAGTTTGATTTGGTAATCATTTCGTATTTTTTGTTTTGGTTTTTGAAAATTAATCCTATTTTTTCATTTAGTTTTTATCTTAACTTGCTTCTTTCTTAGATATAAGGATGAAATTCTAAAAGCAAAAACAAGTTTCTAGAGCCTTTTTTTTCTTTTTTTTTACTTTTCAAGATTATTTAACTTGACTTTTTAAACCATCGGAAAAAAATGTAGATAATAAAAGAAAATGAAATTTAGGGTGGAAGTAATGTTTTTCAACAATAAAAAACTAAAAAACCAAAGGGTAATCTTAATATTTATGGAAAGTGATAGAAAAGAGAAAACAAACCTATAATTTGAAAACCAAAAACCAAAAACGAAATGATCCGATATTGCCATCATCATCTAACAGCTGGATAGGTTTAGTCTTCCTTTTAGAGGCATCACTATCCATGTTCCATTATATGACATTTGCCTAAAGGATGTTGTTGTGGGGAAGCACATCAACAAAATAAGGCCATTTTGGATGATGTATATATATATATACACACATATGATTATTATAATTGTCTTCTTCTTCCCCACCCAATTAAATTTATACAATTATTTTCATTAATGTATATACTTTTTATGATTATTTTGAATGACTCAAACATTTTTGGTTGTCTATGTTTTTTGATTATTATCAATATTACCCTTGAGTATATTATTGGTTTACACCATTTTAATTTCCATTTTCCCACCATAGTGATCTAGAATGTTTAATTATCAATAAGAGGGATAATAGTTTGTGTTAGAAGAAATAACAAATGATAATAAGAATCTTCGAATTCAAAGGGTATTTGACACAATATATTTTTACGTGATACAAAAATGAAGTTACGTAAAAGAGAGAAGAATAATGGAACATGAAAAAGAGAAAACTTGCATATCATCAACAGATTTATTTATAAGAAAAATTCTCCAAATTTATAAGAAAATGAAATGATCAAATGAAAGGTTTCCATACAAAGGAAGAATCTAGATATTGTTGGTCCAATTTTTTTTAATACATTATTATGATTATTGAAAGATTTGGAATTTGTGAATGTTAAAGTGAATGGAATCTTGCAAAAATGTCCCACATCCTTCATAAGTTGATATCCAAATTGGCCACTCATAACTCCCAACAGTCTTTTTTTCTCCCATTAATAAAGCCTCTTAAAGTAGCAAAAATATTAGATATCTAATAATATACATGAGAAAAAGAACCTTAGCTTTTAACCCCCTCTTCCTATTGCATCATTATTTTTCCCTCTACAAAGATTATATATTTCTTCTCTCTCTCTCTCTCTCATATGATTGATTCATATATATATACCATACATGTATTTATATATATATATATTTCATATTGAGGGTGAAGTTTCTTTCTAAGGGTTTTTTTTTCTTATGGAAATGGAAAGAAGAGCAACTTCCAAGATGAGTGTTATTAATAGAGGCTTATCTGAGAAAACAGTCTTTGGCTACAACAACAATAATGATATGAAAGAGAAAAGAGAGACTGCTAATACTAATTCTATTCCATCTTATATTACTCATTCTGATCACCAACATCACCATTTTCTTGCTCGTTGCACCATTGTTGATGATTCTTCTGAGTTGAGTATTTTTGATGCCAAGAAGTATTTCAATGAAGTTTCAGCCAACAATAATATCAACAAGGTTTCTCCGATAATGAACATTGAGTCGATGTCGATGACAGAGCAATGTATGGATGATTCAGTAGCGTCATCTCAAGATCAGGATTCAGATAAGGATTATGAATTATCCAAGTCAAAGCCTTGGACTTGTGGTGTTGCGCACCCGTCGTCTGGGGTGGTTTCTAAATTTTCACCTACTACTGCCTCTATAGATGGTCATCATCGTCGGAGTTACCGAGCTCGATCTTTCCATTCTGCAACGCCAACTGCCTCGTCGGAGGCTAGTTGGAATAGCCAGACGGGGTTGCTCTCGAACCCTCCTGGAGCAATCTCGGTGTCAGTTTTGCGCGGGGATTCTGATCATCATTCTGGGAGGAAAACGCGAAAGCCTCCCTCTTCATCCTCTTTGGCAGCGAGATGGATTTTTAGAAGTTCTAAATGCCCTTGTACTGGGAAGAAATCGGTTCAAGTTCAGGAATCTAAAGTGGTACTAGACCCAAAAACAAGTCCTTATATCAACAACACAACCGTTGGTGGCCATTCCCAATCTCAATCAGAGTCTCCGCCATCTGAAAAAACCTCTGGAGAAAACACAATGCTTTTGCCACATCCAGACAAGGACGTCGTTTGGAGTAGTCAAAGGCGTTTTCCTCCAAATTTGCTTCTTCAAGGACACACAACGCAACGAGTAATAGCCTCCACGGGCTTCACTTTTCCCATCTTGAAAAACAACAATAACAACAATGGAGATATTCCAACCAGACCTATAGGTCATGTTTTAATTCAAGACCCTCCTCGAGATTCTCTGGAAGTTTTCAACCCAAGCACTGCTAGAGACAGTGGCAACAGTGGTTGTAGTAGTCTAAAATCACGAATTCTAGCCAGTGTAGCAGCATCTGGCGGCAACGCCACCATCGTGAACGACATCGATGATGTAGCAAGTGATGCTAGCTCAGACTTATTTGAAATCGAAAGTTTCTCCACTCAAACTGCCAGCACAACCACTGCCTCATACCCTGCAATGTTCCACCGACGAGACTCAATGGAACTAGAAGCAAGAAGACTTGGGTTAGCCTCTGCAGCCACACGTCGCAGCCTCGACGAGCCAATGACACCATCAACCGATTGGTATGAACCAAGCGAGGCAAGCATCGACTGGAGCGTTACCACAGCCGAAGGCTTCGATCGGGCGAGCATTGCCAACATGTCAGAGGCCGAGGAGTCCTGGACTGAGAAAAACAACAACAATAACAACAATAACAACAGACGAAGATCATCATCGGGAAATGGATTGTTAAGTTGTCGGTCAGAGAAGGCGGTGAGTGTGGGTCCACAGCCGGTGACGAAGCATGTGAGTAGTAGGCCACCATTGGGAAAGAAGCCACCACTAGCAAGGTCTAATTCAGCTCACCTCTCGCTTACTTTTGCTGCCTGATTTGGGAGCACTCTTTTCTCTCTTATGACTGTGATGGAAAGATGATACATGATTTTTCTCCAACACCCTCTCTCCCAACACACCATTTCTTGATTTTCTTATCTTGTCTCTTCAAAATTTCTTTTCTTTTTCATTTTTCCCCTCTTCATTATAGTGCTGTGTCTCTCTAATAATTGTGCCAACCAGAAGTTTGGTGTACTTTTCTATTCTTTTACACGTTCTCCTGTTTTCTCCCCCTCCATCATTCAATTATTTCACTTATTACATTGAATAAACTCAGTTAAATCTATAGATAAATTGTCGGCCTATTTTGGTAGTTTTGTTCTTTGTTTCCTATTTATAGTACTCTTTCAAAGTTTCAATTTAGTTGGAAGGTTTAATTAGGTTTTGTAGGTAGAGATTGACTGATGTGTAGAGTGAACCTAATCTGAGAGATTTCATTAAAGCATAGGTGTTATATTAATAGAGCAAACTAACAAAGCAATAATGACTAAAATGGTAACTAAATTTGAATTTATTTACTACATTACTCTCAGGCTTGATGGAATAAATGAGTAATAAAATGCCATAAATTTATTACAAGATCTATATGTATTAGTATCATACCAGATGTAAGGAGACTTCATATACAATAATGGATTGATGGATACACCTCACATGTGTCCGCAAACTTACGATACGTTGGTAGGAGACAGAAGTTTGGAAGGCAAGAGTTTCAAGGCATTCAATACACTGAGACTTGGTTAATCACTCAGTTGGAAACATATCGGAGTCGTACATCTTTAAACTACTGGTTCCCGAACAAAGTGAAGTTCAAATTTTACATGCCTGGTCTGGTCCAAGCATGGAAAACCGGATTGAAAGCCAGTTGAATGGAGATTGATTATCATGCCAAAATGAAATCCTTGTAAAGTTGACGAAACTGAGATAATTCAGCAGCAGTGGTAGGATACCCAATTTTCTGCATATTCTATAATCTGCAAGCAAGAGAAGAAAAGCACACACACACGCAAACAAGAACATGTTAACACTGGAGTCTTTCATTTTTTAGTTTTTTGAGTATGAGTCTTTCTTGGTCTATACAATTCTTGTTTATTCATAATTTTCTAATTTTTGTTTTCCTTCTGTTCTCTGAGTTCATCAGAACAGAAGATTCATTAGGGATCTTTGAAAGCAACTCTGAAACAGAAGCAGGTCCAATATGCAAATAGTAAGTCACATACAAGCAGAAGATCGAAACACAAGGAACAAAGTCTCGAAAAATGTGAAAACTTTAGATTGGTTTCAATCAAGAGTGAATCATCATGAGTCGATCTAGTAGTAAAAAAGAAGACATGATCTATCGCTTCTTAGAAATTATTTTCCTATAAGTTTCCTCGACACCCAAAAATGTTGTAGAGTCATGCGGGTTTTCCCCGTGATTGGTCGAAGTATGCATAAGTTAGTCCGGATACTCACGGATAAAAAAAAAAAAACTAGAAGCGAATTTACTTTATAACCTAATAACGGAGCATCTTACAATAGAAAAGTAGCAAATAAATCTTTCGGGAAAATTTTGCACTTTACGATGGAACTAAATTCATTGGCATTATTTCGATTCCAGCAAATATCTGCAGCCTGCAGAGAATCAATTCTGGACATATTACAAGTGTGTACTCTAAATGAAAAGAGTTACAGAATACAAACACATATACTTAAACAAAAGTGACAAAAAGTCCTATTTTTGCATTCGTTCTTAACTATTATATTGCCCAACTTCAAGTATAAACATATAATCAATAGAATATACTTAGAGAAGATAAGAAGCTAACTTTACTTTTAAATGAAGTCGACGTAACTATGTGAGTATGATGTCCAACAATAATATCCATTATGTAAGCATTTGGCTGGGAATTGTGAAAAATCATTAACCAAAGCCTAAAATCTTCAACTCAAGAGAACTTCTTTTAAGGGAGCAAAAAGATAACCCCATTGACAAAAATGTGAACTATGGATACAAGTGAAGTTAAAAAGCAAATCATATACACAGTCCAAAGTTTATGAGGATTTCACCCACAGTTGGGCCTAGACCAAGGCTCTGCTACCAATTATTAGGGAAACAGATTTACAAACTAGTCCGGATTTTCCTAGAAAAAAATGACCAGTAGAAGCAACAATATGTGAAGATTACGGTGAAAAGCAAGTTGATTCTCGGGAGTTGAAAAGAAAAAGATGAGCAGAATTCAACAGAAAGAATATAATGATGGATTTAATGAAAATCAATAGTGTATGAAACACAGGGTTCAAGCTTACAAAAACAAATCAAACCTGGAACAACACAACAGTTAGATTTTTCTGCAGCTATAACACCATAACCATTAATCCCTAACCCTTAGAGAAAATAACAGCTGGTGTTCTACTTGTATTAAACTTAGTTAATTTCATAATTGCAAAAAGAAGACACCAAGGGAAATACAAAAAAAAAAAAAATGGCCCATGCAGGTTTCGAACCTGCGACCTTCGCGTTATTAGCACGACGCTCTAACCAACTGAGCTAATAGGCCAACTTGTTCAAGAAATTAAACTATTTTTGATTTGTAATTGTTTTGTTTTAAGATTGGAAAAATCACCTTGGCCACAATAGTTTGAATTTTATTAGAAATTCATAAACTAAAACATTGTCTACATAAATTAACATGAATTCTTTGGAATAGTGGCAGGTTCCAAATAATTTTATTTTAGGATTATATCTTTTGATGAACAAATTAATTCACATCCCACAATTTTTAGTGGCGTTGGATAGATTATGTTTTTGATGCTCAAATTTGATGAATTAGTAATAGTAACATGTCTTCATTTCCTTCTTCACTTCCCTACGCCTAACGGAATTTTGAAAATCGATGCAGTATTCCCCGTTACGATTTTTGATCCTCACAGCTCCATGAATTGATAACCGTTCAAGTGATTTGTATGATTTGAACTCATCATCCTTCAATTCGATGGGACAATCGATGATTTCCAAAACTCTTAGACTTTCGGTGAATCTTTGAATCCATTCCGGCAACTTTCTCACTCTTGGAAGCTCTCTGATTGTGAATCTTCGAAGCCTGAATTCGACTCCTTTCAACGTCAGTGTAAGTTGTTTGCAACTCCAAATCACCAAATTCTTTAGTGATATAAGCGCTCCTATCTCGTTTGGCAACAATTTCAATGTTTTGGAATCGTAAATCATTAGGGTTTCTAGGCGTACGAGGCATGAGGGCTGTTCGAATAGATCTTGTAGGTTTTCGCACCCTCCAATTGCGAGAAATCGAAGAGAAGTCATGGTTCCAACTCCATTTTTGTGCAGACGGAGGTTGTTTGCTGTTACCCAGAGGTATCTCAGGTTGATCAATTGCTTAATATGGTTGGGCAGTTCTTCAAGTGCGGAACAAGATGCAAGTATCAAGGTTTGTAAATTTTTTAGATTGAAGATTGAATTTGGAAGCCGCTTGAGTCTCTTATTCCCTTGCAAGTCTAGGTATCTGAGCTGTACCAGTTTTTCTACAGCATTTGGAATTTCCCGTAGGTTTGCATTGCCTAAATACAGTAGTCTTAAGTATTTGAACTTGTCGATGCATGTATTGGCTAGGAATGCACTAGGGGGCACCTTATCTCTTACTGTGAAGGCTATACATTTGGTGTTTGCGACTGGGAAGACCTGTTTTTGTGTGAGTATACGTGCAAGTTTTTCAATGAGAGGGTGCAATTTAAACCAATAGCCAAGACCATATTCCTCAAGTTCTTGTAGGAAACATCTTGAGCATAGTTCCTTGAAATAATTCTCTCCTATTTTTTCCAAAGATAAGTAATTCTCTTTGGGTAGGAGGTCGCTTGCGATCCATAATTGAATCACATCATTCGAAGACAATATGCGATCTTTTGTTAATTGGGAACAATAAAGAAAACAACGTTGTAGGTGTGAAGGCATTCGATCATAGCATAATCTAAGCACAGGTAAAATACTCTTATTCCCATCCTCCCCTTCTTCATGTTCCCATAACTTGTCGATGACACCATTCCACTCAGCTATACTAGTTTTCGATAGCAGACCCCCCAGGCACTTTATTGCCAAAGGAACCCCGTGACATTTCTGCTCAATTACTTCTTGTATTTTTGTGAGATTTGGGATTTGTGCTTCCTGTGTTTCTGTGAAAGCATGAACTTTGAATAAAGACAATGAATTTTCCTTTGACAACCTCTCAACTTCAAAAATTTTTTGATATGTCATATTATCCTTGTATGCTTCGTCATTGTTAACATCTGAGGGTTCTGTGGCTTCTGGGGACGGAACTTCCTGGCTCTCGTTCTTGCAGAGTTTTCCTAGCCTGATAGCTTCAGCAATTTCCTCATTCTGAGTGGTCACTATGATTTTGCTGCCAGGGTTTCCCATCCCCAATAAGCTTTTAAATATGGAACAATCACCTAGGTTCTTGATTGAAATATCTTGAAAAACAAGCAGAAATGTTTTATCCCTCAGAAATTGTTGAACTGCAAAGCACAATTGTTTCTCAGTCAAGTTATCACATGTTGCTTGACAATGTGAAAAATCAAGCATCTCTTTTATCAATCTCCGTGGATCAAATTCCTCTTTCACGCAAATCCACAATCTTGATGGAAACGTTTTCACCACTTCTGGATCGTTGTAAAAGAATTTGGCAAGTGTGGTCTTACCTATACCTGGCTCTCCAACTATGTGGAAGAATCCGAGAGTAGATTTTTTGAAATGATCCAGAAAGTTACTATATCGTTTGTCATGGAAAACTTTGGGAGCATTAGTCAACGGGTAAAGCAATTGCCAACTTGGTTTCATGAGTCTCGTCGAAACTTCAGTAGCACTAAGAAAGGAGTGTGTTGTCTCCATGTTTGTTAGATTGAAGTCATACATTTGGGATGCAATTTCATCCAAATCGTCGCATAGTTTCATCATTTTTTTAGTTTGCTCAATTCGACTGGAGTTAAAGGAAAGAACAAATACCCATTTTCCAGTAGCCTCTTGTTTTTTGACTTCCCCATTGAATTCATATAGCAATCCCTCGATTTGAGAAAATACATTTTGAAGTTCCTGTAGCCAATCATTTAGATGATGACTATATTCTTCCTTTTCAGCATCCATAAGAATTGTTTTAAGGCTCAACATGGTATACTGCATTCGTCTCAGGTACTTTGGGAATTTTTTTAGCTCTGTCAAGATATTTTCTGCTTGGTTATAGATGCGACAAGCCATATGTATATATTTGGAATGTGTCGTTTCTCTTCCTTTCAATTTGTTGAGTTTGAATGATCTAAGAATGAAGTTATATAGCACCTACCCCATGGATTCGTTGCATTTTCTAAAAGCAAAATAGCACAAGAACCTTACTTTGGGGAAATGTATATATTAGAATAGGGACACTTATGCAAGTATGTACAAAAACCTTTACTCGTACATTAAAACTATTAATAAAGCCCATTAGAAATAGTTTCTTTAAAATTGAAATCAGATTGTAAGTATTTAACTTAATTTGTTACTAGAAAATTAAAATATGAAAGGCGTAGATTAGTAATTTACCAGAAATTTAGTCGAGTTTTTAAAGCAAAACTAGAAAATGATTTTAATTTAAGAGATAACAAAAAAAAATGTTAAAATTCATTCAAATTTAAAATCTCTAAAAATCTTAAGAAAATAACCTAAGTTTATATTTTCTTTATGTTTTTATTCATTTCTTACTTTTAATTTGGATGCCTTCAATACAAAACCTTTGGATGGTTTTTTCTTCTCTTCTCTACTTTGCCCATTTTTATTCTTTCATTTATACAGAGTATATATAATCAATTTTCAAGAAAATAACAAATAACGCTCTTCTTGTTTCTTGTATTTTTAGAAACAAAAGCATTTGATTGTTCCTATTTCTCATTTCTGAATCATTTCCAAATTCTTTTGAAAACAACGAAAGGCAAGTCGGCTTTTTTTTTTTTTTGTGTTCTTATTTCTAATTTCCCCCCTCAAATATAGTTTTGAACCAATATGTATTTTTCAATAAAAGAAGAGAGAAAAGATAGTTACTAAATGCATTTCGATTTTTCAAATCTTGATATGAAATTAAAAAAAATTAAAGGATAAATTTCAAAAACCACCTTTGAAGTACAGTGACAGTTGTAATTAGACATTCAAACTTCCATTTGTAAAAATTGAACTCCTAAACTTTTACAAGTGTAAAAATTGGACCATTGTAGAAATTAGATCTACAAATGATAACAGTTGAACTCTTAATCTTTACATGAAGATTTAATTTTTAAAATTGAAAGTTTAAGGATGTAATTACAACTATTAGGGATGGTTTTTGTAATTTGTCCAAAATTAAATGTTACTGAACAAGTTTGTAGATACTCCTCTTTCCTCCAAAGAACAAAGCTAATACCTTTCTTGATTCGTTTATATTAGCTTGATTCGTTTATAGAATTAATTCAAAACTCAAGTGTTATGTAACCGTATATTCTTTGCTTTGATCGTGGAGTCGAGAACATTCTTAATATTCTTAAAGGTAACAATCCTTCCCTTTACAAATTACAAGTTCTTGTAACTTGTTATCTCCAAGGAACAAAAGTTATATTCTTCCTGTGCTCAATCATTACGAGATACCTTTTTTTGTTGTTATTTTAAAGGTAATTCACTTGTTAGTTGAAAAAACTTAGGACTTATGCTACTAAGAGAAGAAAATTTGATATTCATACCAACTCTTTGAAGATTAAGAAAGAACTGAACATTCGATTCTTAAGAAAAGAAAACATGTCAAAGTACCGGACTGGGCTTCTTTCCCCTGTACTCTGGACCAATTGAGATGTCTTTTATAATTCCTCTAGTCTGGGATTCAATTCATTTTGTAATTTCATACATCAATGAAATTGTCTCTTCTCTTATATAAAAATGTACAATTAAAAAATATATGTATACATTTTGGGCTAAATTGAGAACACACATAAAATTAGACACAACCCTCGTGAATTTTCTTATATCTGTCTTTTTCTTGTCTTGTCTTTTTCTCTCTCTTTTTAAACGCACCATCATTTCTAGGTTAAGATGTTGATGTATCTTCTGGAGAAAAAAAGTTTCATACAGGAACTTTTTGGAAAAAGAACACGTTTCTGAATCTTGAGGTTTGACTTGCATTGCATCTGAGTTCCAATTTTCAAACTGATGAGGAGCAGGAAATGTAAGAAATTTTGTGGTGGCTAATGTAGCATTTATTATAGGAAATGGTGTTTTTCAAACCTTGGAGCCCATTCCTCTCTTTCTTCATTCTTAAATTTATCTCCCATCTCAAGAAGCTTTGGTCCCTCGTTCATTTTCATATTTCCCTTTGAGTTTCGATTTCAAATACCTTAATCTATTGGCGTGATTTCACATGGATGGAGTTCCCTTTTTCTAGAGGGGGGCGGCCGGTGTGTTCTTTCATTTTTTTTTTCAATGACAGCCGTTATTTTCATTAAAAAAGGAAAAACAAAAATTACCTCCCATCTTGATCAACTTCCAAGTTGCAACTGACTGTTGTCTACAAGAAATATGTTCACAAACATTGTTGTTATATCCAAAGGATGCTTGGAATATGTGTCTCCCCTTAAGTTGGTAAGTTCTCTGTAAAGGAAGTGAAGAAATTTCGATGCATTTATTCTTTCTTTTTGTCCTTTTTATATGGCTGCATTTAGAAAGACCTACTATAAGTTTACAACTTTGATTTGTGTTGGTCTAGCAAAGCTATTTGGTCTAAATTCTAATGAGGTTTTTGCGCTCCTTTCGGGCAGCTATGGTGCAAAGAAACTTGTCACTCCTTTTGAACACCAAACCAAGGGAGATGTTGTGAAATCTTCACTCTTTGTCTATTCCTGGTTAATTATTTTGTAATTTTAGCTTATCTCAAATTGTCCCTAGTTTGGCATCATTTTTGTAACCCTTTTGATGTGAGGAGATATCTCCTCTCTCCCTCTTTTTGTAAATCACCTTTTGATAATGAAAAGTTTGTTTCTTATATAATATATAAAAAAAGGAACATTTTTGATGGATGAATGGCGTATAACTTCATACTCCATAACAGTGTTCTCAAAGCGCAAGGCGCACTCTAAGACAGACAAACTTTTTAATTGCCTCGCAACTAATAAAATAATTAATAACAGTAATATAAATAAAGAATACATCAGATTAGAAGGAAATTAACTCAAATAATCTTGAGGAAAGAAATATTTGAAAATAATATAGAAATAAAAATGATTTTGTTTATGCTTTCGACTCTTTTTCTTCTTCAATTCTCCTTCCTTTCTTTGATTTTTCTTTAATTTTACCTTTACAAACTTTGAGACTTCCTTTTAATCCTATTACATAAGAACATATTTATTTGCTTAAAAAAAGAAGTTGAGCAATTGAGCAAGGCAAGCGCCAAGCGCCTGGTCACCTTCAACACGTTCAAGGCGACTGAAAGGGGCAAAATGCGAGCACCTTATTAAAGGTGCTCACCTTGGGTACTTGCAAGGAGTTAAGGCCTCGGCTCGCTTCTCTCCTTAGGTGAGCACCCGGCTGTGCCTTACCAACACTACATAAGATGTCAAATGTAGCGCACAACTAACATCACAGTATAGGGTTACTCTGGTCTACAAGCTCGTTTGATAAGTTCGATCATAAACAAATTAGAGAACCTTTGGTGAAGACAGTTGATCTTTTATCAGCTCATCTTTTCAGGAGGCCATCCCAGGAAGGGGTTGAGATAGTTTGAGTTTAGAAATTTTGTTTAAGATTCAGTTTTATGAAGTTTCGGTATAGAAAATTTGTGTTTGGGTTAAGCTTGGGGTCGCTGTTCAAATTTAGAAATCTTGAATGTGTGAAATTTTGAATCATATTCAAGACTTCATATTGGTTTAAAATAGAATAAGCTAAAAATAAATATCTTTCTTTTCTTTTAGGGTAATTAGAATGGATAGCAATTGTTAGAATAATTATTAACTATCTAGCAACATTCTAAAAAAATTGCAAATATAGCAAAATCTATCGGTGATAGACTTCTATCGTTGATAGACTCCTATGGTTTATCAGTGATAAACCAACATTTGCTACATGGTCTATCGGTGATAGACTCCTATCATTGATAGATTTTGACAAATTTTGCTATATTTGCAATTTTTTTAAAATGTTGCTATATACTTAATTATTTTGAATATAATTGCTACATTTGCAACTATCCCTTTCTTTTAAGGAATAGTGTTTTCTTATTTTTATTTTTTAGATATAAATAAATTCAAAATTAGAATTATTTCTTATATTTTGTTTCTTAAAAAAAAAAAAGAAACGAGCATCTTCATTAAAAAAATAAAATAGATAATATAAAGATATAAATTGCAAAGAAGAGACAAGACCTAAGGATTTGTGAGCATTTGAGCATCTCAAGTAGGTTGACACCCTCCGTAATACTCTCATCTTGTATTTTGTTATGTTAAATTGATTAACTTAATTATTTAGAAATATCTAACTTAAAAATCAAATTCTTTGGATAAGATTCTTAAAATGGCTACCTAGAAAATGTAATTTGCAATATATAAAATTAATTCATATCGAGCACTTGGAAGGGACATTTAATAAGGTAGAACATCATTTTAGATGTTTGAATGCATTAAGAATGAAGATACATATGGTGAAAGATAGATGTTGAAGAGAATGATACCAGTGTAGCCTTGAAGTTCGAAAAATCATAGATAATGACCATGAAGGTGTAGGACACACTTTCCCATTTTATTATCATTATTTTTTTTAAATACATAATTGAAAGTGGAGGGACTTCTTCTTACATATTGATCAAGAGTGTTTTGTTTTTGATTTGAGCACAATCCTTTTAAGAGATTGAAGCTACATAAAAGAGTAAATAACTAATGTTTGGAGCAAGGGGTGGAATATTGAACTTCGAAGAGCTGTGAAGTCCGGGGAATTGTGTACTCTTATGACCCATAGTATAAGAAGTTAATAAAGTATTCTATGATCTTTTTAGTAGCGTGGCTTACGAACTCTTTAGGCCAAATAAGAAGTGGGGTTCACGTACTCCCCAACTTCTACTCTCAACTACTTGGTTCAAACACTTAGCTTTAAGTTCTAGGTGTTGAATTTGTGTGGGTTCTACTACTAAAAAATATTATATATATTTTTGTTCTCTTTAACTCTTTGCATTATAGACCATAGAAGTTCACAATTCCGCTCTATAGAAGTTCACAATTCCGCTCTTTCTTCTCAATCGCTCAGGCATTTGAATGGAGGACTTAATAGTAGTTACCTATCTTCTGTACGTTCTTCGCTACCATTGGACTTCGCCATACCAAATTCCTAGTGACGTCTACAGCTCCTTGAATTATCTTACTTTCAACTGCTTTGTACATTTTGATTCCCTCTTCCTCCACTCTGATGGGACAATCAATGATTTCCAGGACTCTTAGAGTTTCGGTTGACCTTTGAAGCCATTCAGGCAATTTATTAACTTTTGGAAGCTCTCTGATTGTGAATCTTTGGAGGCTGAAGTCGACTTTCTCTAAACCCTTCAGTGTAAGTTGTTCGCAACTCCATATCACCAAATTTTGTAATGAGATTAGAGACCCCATCTCATTTGGCAACAACTGCAAAGATTTACAATTGTAAATCATTAGGGTTTCAAGGCGTACAAGGCATGATGGCTGTTCGAATAGATCTTGAAGTTTGTCACATCCTCCAATTGCGAGGAATCTTAGAGAATTCATGGTTCCTACTCCATTTTTGTGCAAATGAAGATTGTTTGATGTTACCCACAGGTATCTGAGCTTGCTCAATTTCCATATATCTTTTGGCAATTCTTGAAGTGCAAAACAAGATGCAAGAATCAAGGTCTGCAAATATTGTAGATTACAGATTGCATTTGGTAGCCGCTTGATTTTCTTATTTCCCTGCAAGTCTAGGTATCTTAGGTGCTTCAGTGTTTCTATAGTATTTGGAATTTCCTGTAGATCTGTGTAGCCTAAATGCAATAATCTTAAGTATTGGAACTTTGATATGCATTTTTCAGCTAGAAATGAACTAGATGGTACCTCATCTCTTACTGGGAAGGCTATAGATGTGACCTTAGTGACTGGTTTAATGCATATCAAGTCCTTAGTTTGTTCTTGTATGAGTATTCGTGCAAGTTTTCGAATGAGAGGGTGCATTTTAAACCAATAGCCAAGACCATATTCTTCAACATCTTGAAGGAAACATCTTGAGCATAGTTCTTTGAAATAAATCTCACCTATGTCTTCCAAGGATAAGTAATTCTCTTGGCGTGAATGGAGAAGTCCGTTTGCCATCCATAACTGAATGACATCATTTGAAGAGAGTATGCTATCGGTTTGTAATTGAGAACAATAAAGAAAACAAGGCTTCAGGTGTGAGGGCATCTGATTGTAGCATAGTTTAAGTATACTAAATGTACTGGAAGACTCATTAACTTCCTCTTGTTGGTTAGTGTCCTCCATCCATTTAGTTGCTGAAGTTTCCAAAGATAACATGCTCCCCAGACACTTTATTGCCAATGGTACTCCATTACATTTCTCCAGAGTTTCCATTATACCTTCTTTGTCATCTTCAACTATAGAAGCATAATCTTTGAATAAAGAAAGGGAATCTTTTTCTGACAGCCTTTTAACTTTGAATATTGTTTGATATGTGATAGATTGATCTAGCTTATCCAGAGGGTTAGCTTGAGTGGACTCGCCAGCATTGTTAACATTTGAAGTCTCTATAGTAACTGTGTCTAGGGCTGTCTGACTCTCATTTTGCTCTGATTGTTGCTCAACCTTGTTGACCTCAACCATGACCTTTGGTAGTTTTATAGCATTTGCAATTTCCTCATTCTGAGTGGTCACTATGATTTTGCTACCAGGCTTTCCCATCCTCAATAAACTTGTAAACAGGGAAGAATTATCTAGGTTCTTGATTGAAAGGTCTTGAAAAACAAGCAGAAAAGTTTTCTCTCTCAGATATTGTTGAACTTGAACTGTGGGGCACGATTTTGTCTCAGTCAAATTGTCACAAGTTGCTGGAGAATATGAAAAGTTGAGTATCTCTGTCATCAATCTCTGCGTATCAAATTCCTCTTTCACACAAACCCACAATCTTGATGTAAACATTTCCTCTACTTCTGGATCATTGTAAATGAATTTGGCAAGTGTGCTCTTACCTATACCTGCTTCTCCAACTATGTGGAAGAACCCTAAAGTAGATTCTTTGAAATCATTCAGAATCTCTCGATACCGCTCGTGCTGATAAGACTTCGGAGCACTAGTCGAGGGGTAAAGTACTTTCCAGCTTGGTTTCATGAGACTTGTTGAAACTTCAGTGGCAGTAAGGAAAGAGTCTGTTGTCTCCATTTTTATGGCACCAGTGTGCCTTTCTTTAAGATCAAATTCATACATTTTTGCCACAACTGCATCTAAATGGTCAAATAGTTTCTCCATTTTTTGAGTACGTGCTCTTTGACAAATGGAGAACGAGAAAGGAGCAAGTACCTGTTTACCAATACCCTCGGTTTTATAGACTTCCTCTTTGAGTTCATCTATGAAGCCCTCAATTTGGAAAAATACATTTTGAAGCTCCTTTAGCCAATTACGTAGATGACGACTATGTTCTTGCTTCTCTTCCGCATCCATAAGAATTGATTTAAGACTCAACATGGTATACTCAATTCTTCTTGGGTAGTTTGGGCAGTTTTTTAGTTCACTCAAGATGTTTTCAGCCCGGTAATAGATGCAATAAGCCATATTCTTTAGGGGAAATGCTGTTTCTGTTGGAATTTAAAATGGCTAACAATGTAGATAGTTATATTGCCCTTTGGATTCGTTGCATTTTCGTTAAGTAAGATAACTTTAAATGTTCTCTAAGCAACTCAACTTTTAGGGAAATGTGTATTAGAATAGGAGCACTCTTGAATGTTCTCTAAGCAACTCAATTTTTATGGAAATGTGTATTTAGATTAGCTCTTAAATGTTATCTAAGCAAGCTTCTTTACAAGTGAGTTCAAAAAATTCTACACACAATTTGGAACAAATAAAATTCAAGATATATCTTGGAGGTTAAATGAGATTTTTGGTTCCTCAAATTTTTTTAACTTAGTTTGTAACTTTATTCATGCACTTTTAAATTTGTAATAACTTAGGTCTTTTTTGGTAACTATTTGGTTTTTAGAAATTGAGTTTGTTTTCTCACAATTTCTTATGCATGATTTTTATATTTACTATCATTTGAATTCTTAGCTAATTTACAAGTTTTGAGAACTTTTTATATTAGTTCGAAGGTTTGATTTGCAAAACACTTTTAAAATGTAGACAACAAAATGTAGAAATCAATAGGTTTATACAACAAAATGTAGAAATCAATAGGTTGACGTGGAGTTTATAGACTTAATTGTCGAAAATAAAATTGAATAACGAAATAGTTTTCCTATTTGATTTTAGTTTTTCAATTTTAGTAATCTAACAGTAGTGTTTTAAATATGTAACAACTTATCTTTATTATAAAACATCTCATGAAAATTGTCGATTTTTATTGCGTAATGATTTAGCCTTTATGGTTTATAATAAATTTTACCCCCGATTAAGTCATCAATCTTTATGCAAACTCTGTAAATTTTTAAATAATAAATGTTGATAGCATAGAAAGTTGTTCATAGTAAACTTTATTCATTATTGATTTTTTACATTTTATGCGATATAATTATATATACATATATATATAAATTACTTCTTGTTTGTTCCAAAATGTTGGATTAATACCACTTTAGAATTAATTCAAAACTCAAGTCTTAGGTAATTGCATATTCTTTCCCTTGATAGTGAAAATAAAGTTAGCAGCACTTTTAATATACTTAAAAGTTATCCCTTCCTTTACAAAATCTTAAGTTCTTAAAAGCATAACAAGAATAATGAATGAGCTTCCCTTTTTGCATTTGCATGTAGGAGTACAACAAGAGAAAATAAAAACCGACGAATCAGAGCGAATCGATGCTATCTATTGGTTTGGGCTTTCCTTTTCCTCTTCAACCTCGAGGCAAAAAAGGTAAATGGATAGGACTTGGCACAAAAAAAATTCTCATTAATATACTCCCTTTATGCCTTTCCTTAACAAGCCAAGTCTCCTTACCTCTTCACTCGGCTTTCTTGGGAAGGTTCTTGTTTGTCCACAAAATATCAAAACTTTCCAATAGGAGCTTGCCCAAGCAGCTATGAACACCCTGGATGTGATGCGAAAAAGCACTCAATTATGCTTTATGTCCAGTTTAGTGCCTTATTTGGACTATAGGTTTAGAGTCTCAGCCTCATTTATTCATTCAAGCGGTAATTGCAAATATCACCTTTAAGTAGAGAAAGTTGGTATTACACCCTAAAATTTGTAATTATGAAATTAAGCCCTCTAACTTGTATAGTTGATAAAATTAGTGTTATCTTAGTAGTTCCCTTTTTATATATATATAACTTTTACTATTATGATATTGAACACAAAAATTTGAGGGTGTGCTAACTTAAACCCATGAAGCTTTGTAGGTCGTTCACTATACTCAATTGATTGAGTTGGACCTTTACCCCTACTCTAAAATAGTTGGGTTCAGTCCATGGTGATCATCTACTTGAGAATTAATTTCTCATGGGTTCTTTGATACATAATGTTTTAGAGTCAAGTGAATCATTCTATATGATTAGTTGAGATGTGCATAAACTGATCTAAAAACTCATGAATATAAAAAAAGAACAAAGTTTGGGTACTAATTTTAGTTAAATACCTCTTTTGTATTCTCTAGTTTGATAGTGGAGACAAGGGCATGTGCATAGTGGATTTCTTTCTAGTGGTCGCCGGAGTTTCTCCAATTTTGGATTTCTTTGTGTAAATGAGTGTTCCCATTTATTTTGTTGTTTTTCTTTTAATTCCTCAATGCCTATTCATGTGATAGTATTGAAAGGTTTTTCCCAACGCATTCATTGCCCCCACCTTTATTGTTTTGTACTTCCATCCTCTTTTTGGAGAAGATAAAGATGAGCATGGAACTTTAAGGATTCAAAAACGTCGGTCTCTAAGGTTGGTTGTCTGATTGCTTTGTATGGCCTCCAACAACTCCAAGAACTCAATAGAACCGTTGAACTTTGGATTGAAGTTTAGTTACAGTAATCTCTAGATTGAATGCCACTCTTTTTCTGTTTCAATCTCTTTATGGTTAACAAAGCATTCCTTCAAATGAGAGATGATTGAATGATTGAACCAGGGACGATTGGAAGCACTAGAATCAAATGACCCAAAAAGAATGGGTTCTTGGTGTGAGATAATGTAATGCTTTGGATGGGTAAGAACTAAAGTTTATTGTTGGGGCAACAAGTACTTAGAAAGATCCAATGACCCAAGAATTGATCTATCCAACCTAACTTGTATCCTGGGCGGGTTGTGGTTTCACATAATGAAAATTTTATAGGTTGAGTTAGTTTATGTGTTTACCTAAAATAATTTCAATTACATGAACCAACTTGAACTTTTTTATTTTAAAATGTATAGGTATTTTTTATTTTTACTTAGGATACAATTATATATTTTTATTTCATTATTTTTTTATATTTATCCTCTAACGATTAGAAATAGTTTTTTTTATCAATTTGAAAAGAAAATTTTTGTTATGTAAATTGAAGCTAGCTTGAATTAAAATATATGAAAATAATTTAACCAACTTTTTACATACTAACATTTTACTTGGAGCAAAAAATAAATAAATGATTCGAGTTATCCAAACAACCCAATTCAATGTTTCATGGTTCAATGATTTTGAGTTGTAACGATTTTTGAACAAGTCTATTGACAATTGAACGATGGAAAAAATAAAATAAAGAGGTTTGAGGAAACAATATTTAGAAAGTCGAACAATCTTGAAAGGAAACATTTTCATTGATGTACGAATCCCATGGAGAACAAAAACACAATCCAAAAAAGTTACAAATTACAATAAACATCTTTAGTCAAACAATCTAAATTGACACATTTACATATACATTAACATTTTAAATTTATCACACTTGACTACATAAACATTGTAAGTTCCAAAAATTAATAGCAATAACTAATAACGTATATTCATCTCATTACCACGAAAGATTGTCAAATTCCGGTGTTCAAAGTCGTAACCTGGCATTGTATCAAACCTTACCGAACCATGAATTAAGAAAATTTCAAGTGCTCTGTACTTTTTATCTACCGGTAGTTCCATTAATCTTATGGGACAATTGATGATCTGCAAGGTTCTCAAAGTCTCTATCGAATTTTCAAGCCATCGAGGTAAGCTTTCCACTTTTGGAAGCTCCTTGACCGTGAATCTTTGAAGCTTGAATTCGACTTCTTCTAAGTTTAGTGTAAGTTGCTTGCATCTCCAAATCATCAAATTTTGTAGTGATTTTAGATACCTCATCTCGTTTGGCAACAATTTCAAGGTATTGCAATTATATATCATTAGGGTTTCAAGGCCTGCAAGGCAATCTGGCCGTTCAAATAGATTTTCTAGGTTCTTGCACCCTCCAATGGCAAGAAATCGCAGAGAGGTCATGGTTCCAACTCCGTTTTTGTGCAGATGAAGCTTGTTTGTTGTTACCCACAAGTATCTCAGGCTGATCAAATTCCTTATATCCTTCGGCAGGTCTTCAAGTGCGGAACAAGAATCAAGAATTAAGGTTTGCAAACTTTGTAGATCACATATTGAGTCTGGTAGATGCTTGATTTTCTGATTGCCATGCAAGTCGAGGTATCTCAGGTACTTGAGTGTTCCTATGGAATTTGGAATTTCCTGAAGGTCTGCATTGCCTAAATACAACAATCTTAAGCATTTGTACCTCCAGATGCACTTTTCAGTTAGGGATGCATTAGGTAGCACCATATTTCTTTCTTGAAAGGCTATGGATCTTATTTCAGTGATTTCTTTGGAATGATTGTTGCCCCACGAGCCCTCAGATTGTTCTTGTGTGATTTTGTGTGCAAGTTTTTGGATGAGAGGGTGCAATTTAATCCAGTAGCCAAGCCCATGTTCTTCAATTTCTTGAATGAAACATCTTGACCATAGCTCCATGAAGTACTTCTTACCTATATTTTCCATAGCTAAGTTCTTCTCTTCAGGTGAATGGAGGAGCCCATTTGCCATCCATAACTGAATCATATCATTTGAAGAAAATATGCGATCGTTTGGTAATTGAGAACAATACAGGAAACAAGGCTTCAATTGTGAGGGCATTTGATCATAGCAAACTCTGAGTACATGTAAAATACCGTCTTCCTTTTTCTCTTGGGGCATCAACTTTTTCTCGATGTTTTTCCATTCAGCTATGCTAGTTTTTGAAGATAGCAAGCTTCCCAGACACTTTATTGCCAAAGGAACTCCCATGCATTTCTCCAAAAGTTGATCAACTATTTTAGTGAGTTCTGGATTTTGTACTTCTGGACTGTTTCTGAAAGCATATTCTTTGAATAAAAGAGATGAACTTTGCTTTGACAGCTTCTTAAGTTTGAAAATTGTTTGATATCCCCTATCAGGTTCACATTCTGTAACTTGTGGAATTGAAACGTCTAGATTCTGAGCATCTTTTGTTATCAATCGGCTGCTTTCAGATTCTCTGTCACCAGCCACCGGATTTTTCTCTAAGTTTTTCTCAGTCTCATAGATCATGTTTGCTATAGCGCCTGCAGTTTCCTCAGTTTGTGAACCTGGAACTGCTTGGTTCTGAGTATTTTTTGTTAGTGACTGTTTGTCTGCAGATACTTCGTCACCATTCGCCAGATTTTTCTTTGATTGTATCTCAGTCTTGTAGCCATGGACATCTATATCTTTGGCAATTTCCTCAGTTTGTGTGGTCACTATGATCTTGCTGTCATGGTGTCCCATCTCCAATAATTTAATTAACACTGAAGTGGAACACTTATCCAAGTTGGTGATTGAAAGGTCTTGAAAGACGAGCAAAAAGGTTTCCTCTCTCTGAAGTCGTATAAACTTAGAAAGCAATTGTTCTGTCGTCAAGTCCTCCCGAGTTTCTTCATTGTCTGCATGACTGTAAACCTCTTTCACCAATCTATGTGTATTAAAGCCTTCTTCCACACAAACCCAGTATCTTCTAGTATACCTATCAACTACATTTTCATGATTGTACAAGAATCTGGCCATTGTGCTCTTACCTATACCTGCTTCCCCAACTATGTGGAAGAACCCATGAGTATATTTATTGAAAACATTCAAAATGCCATCATATGCTTCGTCATAATTTCTGGAAGCATGTTTTAAAGGGTAAAGCAATTGCCAACTTGGTTTCAGGTGTCTTGTTGAAATTTCTGAAGCACTAGGGAAAGAGTGTGTTGTCTCCATACTTATGGAACCGATGTGCTTTACTTTGAGATGAAATTCATACATTTTGGCTGCAATTTTATTGAGCTCGTCGCATACTTTGTTCCTTTTAAAATTCTGTTTCAATTTATTTGCAGAAATTCGACTAGAGCACGAGAAATGGGCAAGTACCTGTTTTCCAGTGTCCTTTTGTTTGAAGAATTCCCATTTGAATTCATCTATGGAGTCCTCAACTTGGTAAAAGACATTTTGAAGTTCCTTTAACCAATCATGTAGACGTTGATTTTGTTCTTGCTTCTCTTCAGCATCCAAAAGAATTGCTTTGAGGCTCGACATCGTATACTCTATTCTTTTTTGGTAGGCTGGGCAATCTTTTAGCTTAGTCAAGATATTTTCAGCTTGGGTGTAGATGCAATAAGCCATATTATTTTTGGAAAATATCGCTCCTCACAGTTTGTTGAGTTTGGAATGGTAAAAATGGGGCTAGTTGATATAAGCACCTACTCCATGGATTCTCTTTGTTTTTGTGAAGCAAGATAGCTTCAAAAACTCAACTCTTTGGAAAGGTATCTTCTTCCCTTCCATTCTCAAGAATAGAATAGGATTACTCTTAGGTTTTGTTAATTACATAGACAATAATTTAAATAAAAGTTTTAGAGAAGTTGAAATTAATTTATATTTGCTAGGTGCTGTATTTCTGAACATTGCTCAATTAGTATAAAACTTGAAATATCAACTTCAAGATCTTTCCTACCCACTTATGGAAATTGATAAATTGGATCCCTCTATCTACGTAATCTATAAGTTTTGGTTTGTTTATACATTTTTTTTCCCCTGTTTCTGTCTTCTATCTTAGTGGAAATATGAGTCATGTTTGTTAGAGAATCTGAAAACTAAAATTTAAAAATTAGGAATTAAATGAAAAATAGATATGTGTTTAGGTTTTCACATGTGTTTGTAGCAAAATTCAGGAATTGTAACCATTAGAAATTAGTTGCAAGTATTTACCAAAGATTAGTCGACAATAATCTATTATTAATGAACATCTTTTATGTTAAAAGAAAATTATAGAATTATTATTTTATAATATTATATAATTTATAGGATACTTGAAATTTAGTGAAATTTTGTCTATCTTTTCATAACAAACTATGGAGGCAAAGGATTTAAAATCTAAATTTTAACAAACATAAGGACTAACTTTTAACTTTAACAAAATCATAAGACAAACTTTGGAATTTAACCTATAAATTATACTTATTTTATTTTTTAGTTTATTTTACCTCATTAATGATGTTAGACACTGATGTATCAGTTCTATTTTATTTTTTATTCTACCAATGTCAATGTCATTTTTTTATTTGCTTCATATTTTCAATTTAATAAATAAATAAAGGGTTGCGAGTCGGAAGGAGATTTGGAGATTTCAGTGTTGGAGAAAAAGAATAAAATTAGTTTTAAATTTGGGTTTATTTAATTAAATTACATTAATTATATTTGTACGTTGGCATAAAAGATATAAACAATAAATTAACAAGATTTTTTTAGCTATTTATTAATTTAAATAATACGATGAATTTAGAATCTAATCATTCAAGTATAGATAGTCTCGTCATCATTCCCTATTTTGTTAGAGAGTTGATAGAATTTTAAAAGAAATATTTTTCAAAATTTCTAGGACTAAAATAGATAGTTTTAAAAATTCAGGAATTAAAATAGAACAATACGGCAGAGTTTAAGGATCAAAAGATATTAATCTAACTTTTTTTATGATTTTAAAGATTGAATTGAGTTTCGAACGTGGTATACTATATTTTAAATTTAACAAGATTACGTAGTTTTAAATTTAAAATTCAAATTCAAGATAAAACATAAAAAAAAAAAGTATTGTTTTCAAAAACAAAATTTAGATGGTCTATTAAATACATATTTGTTGATATTCGTTGAATTCATTAAGCTTATTGAATTTAGAAATATAAAATGTAATTTTGATTGCTAACTAAACGTGCCTTGGTTTTTATGAAAAGACCAAAAGTGTTCATTCTCCTCCTTTCTTTAATGAACAAATCAATTTATTCTTACTTTGTTATAGCCTATCTTGCTACATATACATATATTTATACAATCCAAAACTTGACTCTTCGGAAAATGTATATTCTTTCCCCTCGTAATGAAGAACAGTGTAGCAGAAGAGGTGTTGGTACCCTCTAAGCTAGTAGTTTTCAAGATGTAAGTAGGGTAAATTTGAAACTTACCAAAATCTAGAAAAAGTTTAGGAGTATTTTGTACGATTTAACATTTTAATATTTAAAAAACTAAGTTAAGGAGATGTTTGATCTATTCAATTGATATGGGTGAAGTTAATTACAATAAGAGTTTTCGTAACGAGTAACAAACAATTGTTAGAATTTTATATCACCAATAAACTTTTAACAAACATATGATGCGCTGATAAATTTAAAAGTTGGATCAAAATTTTACCAAAAGAGTTTAATTTAAATACGAATTTTGTAAAAACATTTTTTTATTAAGTAAATCCAAATGGAACTTTAATACTTCAAGTTAAGCAATTTTTGCATCTCAAATATTAAATTATTCTAATTTTACAAAATATTGACTTCTTTCGCAACTCGCACTCTAAACTCTAAACCCCAAATTCCATTGACAAACTTTTCTGCAAAGTTTAATCCATATTTTTTGAATCATCTATGAAACCAAACAAAAAATTTGGTAAAATTATAAAACAAACAAATAAATAAAAAGAGTATTTTGAGTTTACCCTATATCTAGTTGTCATTAAATAATGCATATTACCCTATATTTATTTGGTTTCTATTTTTAATAATAATGTATAACATATTACACCACCTATAGGAAAAAAATGGAAAAAGTGATAATAAAAAGAAAGCTACTTAGATTAGTTCAAGTTCTACCCTAATAAGATTAAGTTGTAAGCTTTTTTATTTTAGTTGGTAGGAAAAACTTATATACAAAATGTACTATGTTCCACAATCCCATAGCTCTTTAAATGAGTAGCAATTCCTTCCAATACAAAGTATATAACTTTGCTTCTGGGATGTGATTTGTCACCCTTTCGAAATTCATGAACGACACCATCAACTTCAATCGAACTACATCCAGGGGTCTTTCTCATCTTCTTAATTTTCATTGTCTTTCTTAATTTCGATGCATCTTTCCATCTATGAACAGAAGAATATAAATTTGTCATAAGAATGTACGTACCATCTTCATCCGGATCTATCTCCGTCAACTTTTGCATCACACTTTCACCAATATCGACATTTCCATGAATCCTGCACGCACCTAATAACGCTCCACAAGCAAAGACATCGGGCCTGATTTCCATTTTGTGAACAATCTCTTCTGCTTCCTTCACCAACCCTACACGACCAAGAAGGTCAATCATGCAACCGTAATGTTCTGATTGAGGTCTAAGCTTATATTTATCTGACATCTCAAAAAAATACTTCCTCCCTTCAGCAACCAATCCGCCATGGCTACAAGCCATAAGAAGACCTAAAAATGTTACTTCGTTCGGCTCGATACCAACTCTAAACATCTCGGAGAAGACCTGGAATGCCCAGTTTGCTTCACCATGCAAGGCTAAACCAACAATCATGGCAGTGTATGAATAAACATCCCTCTTTTTCATGCTCTCAAACACCCTAAAAGCTTCATCTATACTTCCACATTTTGCATACATATCAAGAAGCGCATTACCAACAAATTCGTCGGCTAAAATATGATTTCTACGCATGTATGCATGAACCCACTTACCTATTTCAAGGACTCCAAGGTTTGCACAAGAATTCAAAACCCCCACTAAGGTCACTTCATCTGGCTTGACCCCTTTGTTTTGCATGATACGGAACGTATCGAGAGCTTCCCTGTACCGACCTTGGTAAGCCAATCCCGAAATCATAGCATTCCAGGTAACAACATTTCTCACAGGCATTTCGTCGAACACTTTGTTAGCAGAGTTCAGATCATCACATTTCAAGTACATATCTATCAGAGCATTGCCCACAAATACATCTGCATTCATGTCAATGTAATAGCAGATGTAGGAATGCACCTTTTGACCCAAATTCAGGTCTCCCAAGTTGGAGCAAGCAGAGAGGACAACCACCAGAGTCCGCCCATCAGCTCTTAGCCTCAAATCACACATTTCCATAAAAGCTTCTATTGCTCTGCTGTATAGCCCGGCCTTCGTAAACGCTTGAATGAGTGTAGTCCAAGACACTAAGTCTCGGTGAGGACATTCGTCGAACACCTTCTGGACATCGTGGATAGAGCCACAGACGGAATAAAGTCTCATCAGTGTATTAGTCACATAAACGTTTAACCCCACCATTCCAGTCTTGATTGAACGAGCATGAATCTGTTGGCCTTCTCTAATCCCTCGAGTCCGAGCCAATGCCTTGAGAACAAGTGGTAATGTGAACCCATCTGGTTCGAGGCCGATGAGAAGCATTTCGTTCAAGAATTCCATGGGCGTGAGATTGGTGGAGTTGCGAGAAATGCTGCGGACGATGGCGTTGCAGAGATTAAGGCGGAATTGAGCATCATGGGAGTGAGTAAGAAGGATAGAGCGAATGTAGAAAAGGTCAGGGGAGGAGGAGGAGGAGGAGGAGAGAAAGATGAGCTTGGGAATGAGGTTGGGGAGAGAGAGAGAGGGTGTTTTAATGGCGACGCCATGGATTTGCTTGAGGTGAGATAAGGATTTGCAGGAATGAAGGGAGTGAGGAAAAAGATGGAGTTCTAGGGAATTCATACACCGATTTGGATATGGCTGTTGTAATGTTATGGAATGGGAATGTTTCCTACTATTTTCTATTACTATAAGAACAACAACAATTCAAGAATTTGTTTTGGAGACATTTCATCGAACACTTGAAGAGCAAACACCAAACACCCACCCTAAAGTAGCAGCAATCTAGACCACCATTCAAAGAACGCAAAAAACTAGAGAGAACATCTTTAAGAATTAACCTCAAATCAAACACCTTGTCAACATAACCTCATCTTTCAAATCTCTTCACACCAAAACACCATATCCAATAACAGAAATTCAAACCACATCTAAGAAACACAGGGAACTAAAACAAGAAAAAGAGCCCCTAACAGAAGAATAGATCGAAAAAACTTAATTGAAGTCTGTCAGACCGCCTTGAGGCCATCCCAGCAGGTTGAAGCCTGCCAAGAACGATCCTCTACAGCCGCCAGACCAAGGTCTGTTTGAACCGTTAATCACGCTCTAACCTCAAGGCAAGAAACTCATCCACCAGACTTTGGTTCTTGTCTCCTTAGAACTCAAGGACACAGATGTACAACCTATAGAACAGATCCTGTTCAAGTAAGGTCGTGACACTTGAAGTCCATATTCATATTTAAATAGTGCAGAATCATAGTGTAAATTTTCGATGTGGTTCAAGGTTGGCCATTTTGCTATTAGGTAAAAAGAAAGTTCATTATTACTATTATTATTTAATGTGTAAATTTGAGATTTTATTTTATTTTTTCTTTTAACACGAATTTAAGATCGTAGAGATAAAATATTATTATTTATATATTTTTTTAAGTGAATGAGTACGAATAAAATGTGATTTTTTTTTCATAAAGTTAAGATATGTTCTTAAAATAGAAAAATCAACGTGAATGAATAAAAATAAGATAGATGGTCTGTCATCTTTTATTATTTTTCAAAAAAATATTTTAGATTTGATAGTATAATTTTTCAAAAAATATTTTAGAATTAGATAGTATTTTTTTTTTCCTTCCCGAGAAGATTTTTTTTTTTGGACAACACAAACAAACTAAAAATTAGTACCAAAAATTGGAAAAAAGTAAGATAGGGAGAATAAGAGAAAGAAATAAACCTACCCTACAAAAATCGAAAGCAAAAACCTAAGCCATGGATTTGCTTGAGGTGAGACATATGGATTTGCAGGAATGGAAGAGAGTGCTCCTCAATAATTTGACCCATTTCATCAAACACTTTTAAGAGCAAAAACCAAATACCCACTCATCCAAGTAAAATCCCCCATCTTTCAAATCTCTTCATTCACACAAACACCTTATGAGCAAATCAAACACCCACTCATCTAAGTCTCTCATCTTTCAAATCCCTTAGGAGCAAAAACCAAATGTACCCACCCACCTAAGTAACACCCTCATCTTCCAAATCTCTTCACACTTCACACAAAAGGCAGCTATTCATCTTTCTTGTCTCCTTAGAATTCAAGGACACAAATGTACAACCTATAGAACAAATCCTATTCAAGTGAGGTTATATTAATTCACCTTCATCTTTCTATTTAAATAGGGTGGATTTTTCTGCTAAATTTTCAATGTGTGGGACGTTGCTGTCAATATGGTATAGGCATTTTTAGTGTGTGGATTGGGATTGCAATTAGGTCAAAAGATGTTATTAAATCTTGAATTATTGAAATCATAATAGTTGAATAAAGTTATAAAAAAAAAACTTACACATGGAAAGAAAGGAAAAAAAGGTAAAACTTATATTCAATTACAGATATGTATTTTAAGATCTTGTTGTCACACTGCTTGTTTCAAGATACCAATAAAACAAGGACAGAAGGATATAAGATGCATGATCTTGTACACGATATTGCAATGGAAATTTCAAGGGATCAAAATTTGCAACTAAATCCTAGAATATATTAGAGTAGGAACTTTAGAAGAAGGAGATTAAAAATGTTGAATGCAAGTCATGCACGATTGATTTCTTTCAAAAGATTCCTCACAATATATATGAGACACTTTTTTAATGTTAAGATAAGAACTTTGTTTGTTTGCGTGTTTCGAAGATATCTAGTGATAAGTTACCGAAGTCAATTGGTCAATTGAAATACTTGAGATATCTAGAGATTTCAAATTATTTAATGAGATCAAAGTTTCCAAAGTCTATTGTTTCGCTTCATAATTTGCAAACACCTAAGTTTTTTCATTTAATTTGTTCTTAATTATTGAAGAATTACCGACGAACTTTACAAATGTGGTTAATTTAAGACACTTGAAATTCAATATGATTGGTTACAAAACGCCTCCACACTTAAAGTCAATTGACTCAACTTCAAACATCGTCTCATTTTGCAGTCGAGTTTGAAAAAGGTCGTAAGATTACTTAGTTGGGTTCATTGAAAAACTTGCAAGCTAGTTTAATTCTTTTTTGTTCGGAGAAAGTTGAAAGTAAAGAGGAAGCAAATGGAGAAGATTTGGGCAGCGAAGGAGAATTTGAAAGAGTGGCCCATGGAAAGAAAAGGTAACAACAGGTACAATGATTTGAAAGTATCGGAAAGACTTGAACCAAACAAAAATCTCCAATCATTAAGAATTCATTACTTCGGAAGAAGACGTTTGCCTAACAATATTTTTGTTGAGAATTTAAAAGAAATATATTTGTATGGTTGTAATAGTTGTGAAAAGCTTCCAAAGCTTGGGCAATTGAACAAACCTAAAGGAACTTGAGATTTACAGATTCGAAGGCCTCCAAATTATAGACAGCGAGTTCTATGGTAATGATTCAAACCAAAGAAGGCTCTTCCCAAAGCTTGAGAATTTTGCAACGTGTAGTATGATCAACTTAGAGCAGTGGGAATGGGAAGAAGTAATGACAAATTATGCATCATCAAATGTTACAATTTTTCTCAATCTTAAATGCTTGGAGATATATAGATGTCCCAAATAATTAAACATTCCAAAAGTTTTTGATGAGAATAATGTACATCTTGAATCCTTGATCGTTTCACACCGTAACAAATTAACAAAACTTCCAAATGGACTACACTTTTGTAGTTTCATTTGACATGTGAAAATAGATCATTGTTCAAATTTGAGCATAAATTTGAGAAATAAGTCGTAATTATGTTATTTAAACATTGGTCCGTTAGACAAGCTGCCAGAAGATTTTTGTCATATCATGAATTTGAGGGGAATGGAAATTGTTGGAAATATGCAGAAAACAGCACCTCCCCCTTCACTTAAACAAATTTATTTAGTGGAGGATGAGTAGAGCAATCATAGTGTACCACAAATTCCTCATAAACTTCAACACCACACTGCCTTGAAATTTCTGTCCAGTCAAAATTTTAGAAGCATTGAAGCTTTGCCAGAATGGTTAGGAAATTTTGTATGTTTACAGACACTAAAAATTGCAAGAATTTGAAAAAGCTACCTTCTACAAAAGCAATCCTACGTCTCTCCAAATTAAATCAATTGCATGCTTATCGATGTCTACAACTACTACTTGATAAAGGTGACATGGAGCGGGCGAAACTTTCCCACCTTCCAGAAATTAAGATTTATCTCTCGATATATAGTTATGCGAATTGGATTTAGTTTTTTATTTTCATTTTTATTTTTGTTGGTGTTGAATGCAAATGTGTACTAAACTTTTCATAGTTGAACTCTGTTAGCTTTCCATTTGTGAAAACTATGTACAAATTATTGTTTCAATGGATGCAAGTAGTGATTCAGAATCCTAAATTCCTAATCTTTGTTTATCAACTTCATTCTGATCTCTCTTGTGGTTTTTAATTAATTAACCACTTCCATTTTACTATTATGAATATGAGCGCACACAAACTTCATACAAGCTATCATAAAACAAATAAACAACTTAACATATATATACACATTAAAATTTTAGGTTTTGGTGAAAAAAAATGGGTTTCTTAAAATGGGTTTTCCAGTTTTTAGAAACAGGCTAATTAAAGAAATTATGATTTTAAATCCGAGTGTTATGGTGACAATCGCATAGTCTCAAACCCACATTTATTCCACACCACAATCTCTCTCCCCAAGAAAAGCGCATGGTTTGCTTTTCTTCTCTACCATCTTCAATATGTAGAGATCAGTAGGATCAATGTACCTGCAAAATCATTTTAAAAAGAAACTGTATCAAAAGTAGAAAGGAATTATATTAAATAATCATTAAGGGAGTATACGTTTAAACTTTAAAATTATAAAATTACTAATTGCAAAAACCTATGCCATGGATTTGCTCGAGGTGAGATATGGATTTGCAGGAATGGAGGGAGTGAGGAGAAAGATGGAGTTAATGGGAATTCATACACGGAGATGGATATGGCTGTTGTAATGTTATGGGATGCGAATGGTTCCTACTATTTTTTATTACTATAAGAACAAAAGCAACTCAAGAATTTGTTTTGGAGACTTTTCATCAAACACTTTGGGAGCAAAAACCAAATACCCACCCATCTAAATAAAATACCGCATCTTTCATATCTCTTCACACAAACAACATATGGTAGCAGCAGAAATCCAAACCCCATTCAAGGAACTCAAAAAACGAGAGAAAACATCTTTTAAGAATTAACCTCAAATTTTCTAGACATACATCAAACAACTTGTGAGCATAAACCAAATACCCACCCTCTAAGTCTCCCATATTTCAAATCTCTTCACACCAAAAACACCATATACCAATAACAGAAATTCAAACCACATCTAAGAAACACAAAAGCCAAAACAAAAAAACACCAAGGTAGCCCAAAGGCTGGCTCATAATAAATTGAAAGAGGCTAACAAACAAAAAAGCTATTTGTGAAGTCTGTCAGACCGCCTTGTGGCCATCCCAGCAAGTTGAAGCCTGCCAAGAACGATCCTCTACAGCCGCCAGACCAAGGTCTGTTTGAACCGTTAATCACGCTCTAACCTCAAGGCAAGAAACTCATCCACCAGACTTTGGTTCTTGTCTCCTTAGAATTCAAGGACACAGATGTACAACCTATAGAACAGATCCTGTTCAAGTAAGGTCGTGACACATGAAGTCCATATTCATATTTAAATAGTGCAGAATCATAGTGTAAATTTTCAATATGGGAGTTGGGGTTGCAATTAGGTCAAAAGAGGATTCTTTTTTATTATTATTAAATTTAATTCAAGGAATCGTATTGTTATTCAATATATTATTATTATACTTAATTCAAAGTACATCATATAAAAGTATTTACTGCTGCTTCTTTGAGTGCTATTATTTCGAGGTTCTTCACGATATCGCTCAAACTTGTTTCGATCAGGGGCATTTTACTAAGCTCTTTCTTGATCGATTAACTCCAACCTTTTTTCGATACGTGTTTGAACCATATTTACTCCAGGATCGCTTCTCTAGTACCAAATTGATAGAACTCTATCCTCAGTATGAATTTCTTCTTTCTTTCAATATGAAAATCAAAGTTACAAAGAAGAATTTATAAAATATCGATTCTCATTTACAGACACTTGTCGTTCTCCTCTCAAGATTCAACAATCTAACTTCATACAAAAACTCTAACTAACTTTCCCGCCTAACCAAAATGTTATTTATACTTCTCGTTAACCGACTTTCCAACTCACATGTATTACACGTGAGTTTTATTTCTCCGGCTATAATGGAACTTAATAGGAGGTCTAACACAAGATTAACAAAAATCATTGTTCTGAACTATTAAAGTACACTAACTGTAACTTGTAATTGGTAAGAGCCAACCATGCCAATATTAAACAAGATTTCAATGAAGATGCAGTAAGATAAATGATGTTATTCAAACTGGAAGTCTTTCCAAGTACACTATCCATTCATTTAAATAAGTCATATTACTGAAGTGTATAAGTACCAGGCCTAGCAAATGAAGCCAAAAATCAAAGAGGACAGAAAAAAAGAAAGAAAGAAAGAAAGAAAGAAAGAAAGAAAGAAATACCCCAGTATCCATGTTAGCAAGAAGGCAAGAGATAGGCCATCAGAAGATTTTTCCCTGCAGTTTGTAATGATTTGGGGTATCTCAGCTACACCCCAACTGATAACACTAATCATTCCCAGAGTAAGCGAAACCAATAGATGAAAGTTAAATTCAAGATAATTTTAGAAAAATTATTAATCAACCGAATTCCTTACCTTTTCATTTAATAAAATCATCTTTGAGATTTGAAGATTCTCATTCTCATGCTTTTGAAATTCTCCCATTTTTCCATTACTTGGAATGAGAACCCAACTAGAAGATTGTTGATATAAATTGTTGACATGTTCATTGAGAGATTAAAACGATTGATGAGAAAAAATTTTAAGGATGAAAGTAATTTATGAAATGAGATGGGACAATAGAATTGTGAAAAAAGGTTAGAGAAAATTAATCTCACGTTGATTGGTTGCATTTTTTTAATTTACAAGAGTTTTTTTTTTCCTTATTTTACGTGGTTGTAAATATTTTATGGGTTTCTTATTATTTTTAAAAAAACTGAAGAGGTTTCCAATTTAATTTATTTTATTTTATGAGTTCGACATAAATTTACAATATTTCTTCCCCTAGATTAGATGGATTATTATTACTATTATTTTGCAAATTACAAAAGCCACCTGATAATTAGTTATAATAATACTTTTAAAATTTTAGTTTTAAGAGTTGAGTTCCCCAAATTTACATAGTTATATAGACTATTTAATTTGGATAAGTTTGAGTGTTCAATTTTATCATTTATAGGTTCAATTTTGACTATTATTGTATACCTGATGATCTAATTTTAACATGTGTAGAAATTTAGGTGTTCAATTTTTCCAATTGAAATTTTGAGAGTGTATTTTCAACTAATGTCATACTTCAAACGATGTTTTTGCAATTTTTTTTCAATAATATAGAGAGTGGAGGATCAAATCTCAAACTTAAAGGAAATTTAGACAGCTCATGTTGGAGGTCATAATAGTATTTAATGAACACCAAATAATTTTTCAACTTAAAGGAAAAAAACTAAGAAAGCTTTTAATTTTAAATATTAGATCAAACACTCGATTAAATTATTGTAATAAGATGGCTTATTTTTTTCATTGTAAATTCAAATATAGCTTAACTAGAGAAGATATATATAATCTAGAAAAGTACTTTACTTGTGAAATGCCATCACGATTTTGAGAAAATTACTCTAAAATGTCATAACATTAGTTAGAATAAAAAAATTATGTCACTATCAAATATAGCTTAACTAGGAAATATATGTATAATCTAGAAAAATATTTTACTTGTTAATTTAAAAAAAACACTCTAAAATGTGTAAGATAGATATGACCATCTTGTTTAAACTAAACTAATTGTATATTGCAAGACAAAAAAACATTATACGTTATTGTTATCTACCACTTGTAGAGATGTCGCGTCAACACATTCAACTAATTAATAACATAAACCCTAATTCAAAGTTAAGAATCGCAACTAAAATCAAGAAATGTTATATGGACTAAATATACGACCATCAAAGTTCAAATAACTAAATTGACAATTTAACCTTGAATAGTTTGTTTCTAACATAGATATTGAAGTCTTAACATATACCAAATACTGCCTATAGTGAGATAATTCTTTTATCTCTTGAATGTTTGTGAATGAAAATGACCAATAATATCATGGCAATCAAGGGCTACAAAGTGTTGTTTGGTAGCATCAACTTGTTTCTCCATATCATACAGCTTCTGTCCTTCACCATACCTTCCAAGTAATTCATATGATCTCTCTGAACCCTCCATTGTAACACATACACTCTCATCACCTGTTTCATAACTAAAATAATCATTTCACTTCATTTCTTATGTTATTTCATCTACTGATATTTGTTTCAGTATCAAGGACAAGTAGTTATAAAAGTTACAAATTTAGATTATAAAGTTTTGGTATTTGTTTGGTGTCCAAATCTTTTTAGAAACTTTAAACTTCATCCTGACTATCAAATGATAGAAGAAAGTGGATGATCAAACAATATTCTGATTGATCAAAGGAATATGATGTGTTGCTTGGATATAAGATAGGGTACACATCATTTTATTTTGTCAAACCAATCAGTTTTTTCCTATGTCAATAAAATAATGTTTTGGTCCTTGTATTTTCATTCAGTACTAAACAATTTAGGCATGGTTTTTTTTATTTTAAAAATTAAGCCTTTTTTTTATATATATTTTCGGTTTGCATTAATCTTACGTAGAAGAGTTGCATTCTTAGCCAAATTTTAATAACAAAAACAAGTTTCTAAGAGCTACTTTTTTTAGTTTTCAAGTTTTGTTTTGGTTTTTTAAACCATTGCAACAAAGTATATAACGACGGTAGAATTTAGAGGTTAGTAGTGTCTATAGGCTTAATTTAAAAGAACAAAACGGTTATCAACCAAGTCTTGGTTACGACCTTTTAATTTGACTTTTTAAAATTTGTAACCATTTAGTTCTTAAACTTCCTTTTTTAAATGTCAAAGGATTTTTTTTTTTAAATCTACAACTCTTTGGGGAATTAAATAGTTAATTCATGGTATTAAATGTATGGAGTTTCGATCTCAGAGTCGTGACAACAAAAAGAGTAACTCATTTATCTCAAAGTTTTAAAACTAGACAAAACAAGAAGAAAGTTCAATTATTAAAACGACCCGGTTTGTCATTTCAAAGTTTATACACACAATGATTTTACTAAAAACAAGAAATGAATTACGAAATCAATTTCTCTCTTCCAGAAGAGCACTAAAGAGTTTCAGAGCAAAAATTGGAGCTCTAATCAATTTCTCTCTTCCAAGCAGGCATGATATATTGATAATGAGGATACGAAAGTGCGGAGAAGCACACATCCAAATGCATCCACAAGCCAAGGGAGATTGGGTTTGATCTTCGACCAACTTGTACTGCTTACAAGTATGCTATTTAAAAATTGATAAAAGTAAGCAAATTATTATGAATAGATTCCAAGATCTTAAAAATAGAAAATAGGCTACAAAAACTTATGATTGACGTTCACACACTCTATGATTGTCAAAGGAACGTCCAATAAATATAAGCTAAAAAGCAAGAAAACAAGAGTTGAAGGATGGGCAAAATATTCAACGGACTAAGACCCTGCACAGTAATTGAAATTTTTTAGTGAATTCAATTCCCGGCTGCTGCATTATAAATCGTCCTCTAAATAACAGCAAGAAACTCATTTAAAATTGTGAAGGATGACGCGGAAGTCCAAATGACGAAGTCCATACTAAGTTAATTGCAAAATAATTATCTTTACCTCAACATGGCCCCTTTTCATCTGCAAAAATCAGCACACAAGTGTTAATATCTTATAACCATAAAGATTCAAATCCTACTGTTTGAAGCCCCAGAAAACCACATGTATGCCAATAAAATTGAGAAAAATAGGCTAGGGCTTAATTATTCAAATCTTACACCAGGATGCATCCATACAACTTTCTAATTTTATGGTACAAACAGAGCCCTGCATGGACTAGGTTTCATATAAAGCCTATTGTGCTTATAGACCAAACTATGTATGTGATCAATAAATATACAAGCCCAAACACTGATCCCTTTTTTAGTGCGAATAGAGTTGAATGACTGAGTTATGATATTACATTTCTAACAATGAAACTCACTCTGTAAATTAAATAATTTATAATCTTCAAGGTGACTATAACATTCTACATTCGTTCAGAAAATTATAATTTCCAGATTGAAGGCTAAATCGTCTAAACACAATAATATCAAATGATTGTGACTTTTACATGATATACGACTAAAGCAGGAAGCTGGGCAGTGAAAGGAGAAAATAATTACATGTAATATAGTTCCCGACCCGTGGAACTATTTTGCCGAAGCATTTGCGGAGGAATAGGACTAGTGGAAGCACTTTCTCTTTTTGAAGTATTGAACTTGCTCATGTCATCATCATTGTTGACTTCCTGTGCCTAATAGTATTTGATGATTGTTTAGGCATTACAGCCCAAAGAAGAACCGAAACAATTGGATTAAAATATCATAGATTTCAGTGTTCAGACTGCAGGCACTGTGATGGAAATATGATGTACCACAAATAAATAAGTAGCATATTATGGACACTATCACTAAAAGTTCCTAAAGGTAAGTCAAAGAAACTACGTTCTTTCCCCTAATGTTGAGTATTAAGGTTTGTAGAGGGAAGGACACTCCTCTATTTGAGATGTCTTGGACTGTGTAAGCTGACAAAACTTATCGTTCTCAAAAGAAACGGTAAATTTAGTTGAAAAGGAAAAGTACACCAGCTTTAACTGGAAACTGTATCTCACCCATGTGTATGTGTCATAAGCGAAAGTGTATATGTATATGTATGTGCCTATGCATAGTAGCATATAGACATATATACACATAAATAATATAGGTAGACAAGCTACACGTAGTAAATTGATAAAAGAGTGTAACCTTGCACTGTCTTCGCGGATACTTCATTTAAGGATATATGTGCCCATAATATATGGTCTGCGTAAACAGAATCCCTGTTGTGATGGTGTACAACTGCACGCCAGCATGATAATCATTTCCACCAATATCAGAAGAAAAAAGAAGGTATTGAATGTGTACAAAATTTGGACGGAGTGAGACTTGAAAAATAATTTGATTAACTTAGACCATACCGATGCCATGTAATATTGAGTTGAAAGCTGCATAAACAAGCAAAGTTAAAATTAATAAATAAACATGTAGGATTTGAAAAGATAAATCTCTAAAACATGATTAAGTTCAAGATCCACAACTTAATTGAGTTACGCAAACTTGCCAAGGAATATGACTCTTACATGGTTCCCTTGAGATATACTGTTATTTTAGATGGGGCTTTATTTGCTTGCATAAATAGTTACAGATGTAGTAAACCTGAACTTATCTTGTTGGAATTTGCCAGTAAAAAGCAAGGGATTAATTCTAGAGATTTAAGAGAACCACTTACTGTTGCTGGTTCCAATATGCAACCAAAGACATTGAAAAGGTCTCGGCAAAAAGATGGGAAGGAATTTTTAATACAGAGATGACTAAACTCTGCTTTGTGTCTTGGCAACTTTAAAAGTAAAAATAAATGAGATGTGTCGATATGTAATCTACTACTCAATCAACTCAATCAATTCAAAAGAATACTATACAAAGCACATATCATGGTGATGGCTAGTGAAAGGCTTATGGTTGTGAATCCATACCTCAAAGATCTGGCTAACATTTTGTACTAGTCAAGAAAAATCATTTTGTAGAGATGTACTCACATAATTATATAATAGCAAAAAAAATTTTGAGGAATTCTACCAATTTCTAAATTATAACGCTGTAAGTGGGTCAGAGTAAATATTTATTAACCCAACAGTCCTTCTGGGTGCAGGGCAGAAGAAGGTTCTATTGGCTTAAGAGTGTTTTAAGTGCCATCGGAGATGATCTCAAGTCAAAATTAATACTAATACCCAATCAACTAGTGTAACGACTCAGATGTTTAGTTATTTTCGTAAAAGCTGTAAGGTTTATTGTGAAGAGAGGATCTTGAAACCATCCGCAAAATTTGCAGAAATTATAAAGTTTTAAAAAGTTAATCTGGGATCATTCTATATTCCTCCAGGACGAAGTTATATGAAAATAGAGTTTGAAAACAGATCACAATAGACCCTCAAGGGATGTTGTTCCAAAGGCTCGAGATGTTTGGAAATACCCCCCAAAGTCTTGTATTCATGCTCCGAACTCGAAAACTTAACAACTCCTATGCCTCCTGCAGCAGGCCTAAAGTACGGAAAGCCACTCCAAAATTAGTAGAGATGGACCATAAGCTTAATACAAGAAGCAGAGTCCGTGACACTCTAATTATGAAAAAGAACAAAGAAGAATTTCCTCTTTATTTCATTCGATCAAAGCAGAGTCCACGCAGCTAGTTTAGTCATTCGATCGCTTGTGATCGATCGCTCTTTCGCCATCGTCTCCATCATTAACAAAAGCATTTGTTGCTGCTTCTCCGACTGTAGCTTTATTTCGAGATTCTTCACGATATCGCTCAAACTCGTTTCGATCACGGGCATTTTGCTCAGCTCTTTCTTCATTCCGGCGATTTACAGACACTTGTTGTTCTCCTCTCAAGAATCAACGATCTAACTTCAATACAAAAACTCTAACTAATTTTCCCGCCTAACCAAACTGTTATTTATACTTCTTGTTAACCGAATTTCCAACTCACATGTATTACACGTGAGTTTTATTTCTCCGGCTGTAATGGAACTTAGTAGGAGGTCTAACACAAGATTAACAAAAATCATTGTTCTGAACTATTAAACAAGATTTCAATGAAGATGCACTAAGATAAATTATGTTATTCAAACTGGAAGTCTATGAGAACAAAAGCAATTCAAGAATTTGTTTTGGAGACATTTCATTAAACACTTCAAGAGCAAACACCAAATACCCACCCAAAAGCAGCAGCAATCCAAACCACCATTCAAGGAACGCAAGAAACTAGAGAAAACATCTTTAAGAATTAACCTCAAATTTTCCAGACATATCATCAAACACCTTGTCAGCATAACCTCATTTTCAAATCTCTTCACACAAAAGCACCATATCCAATAACAGAAATTCAAACCGCATCTAAGAAACACAGGAAACTAAAACAAGAAAAAAAAAATAGCCCCAAGCAGAAGAATAAATCGAAAGAGGCCAAAAAAATTTAATTGAAGTCTGTCAGACCGCCTTGGGGCCATCTCGGCAGGTGGTAGCCTGCCAAGAACGATCCTCTACAGCCGCCAGACCATGGCCTGTTGAACCGTTAATCACGCTCTAGCCTCAAGGCAGCAGATCATCCACCAGACTTTGGTTCTTGTCTCCTTAGAACTCAAGGACACAGATGTACAACCTATAGAACAGATCCTGTTCAAGTAAGGTCGTGACTTTTGAAGTTCATCTTCCTATTTAAATAGTGCAGAACCATATTGTAAATTTTCGATGTGGTACAAGGTTGGCCGGATTGCAATCAGGTAAAAAAAAAAAAGTTCTTTATTATTATTACCCAATAATTTGAAAATTTGTTTATCAAAGTGAATTGGAAGGAAGTTACGGAGAATTATAACCAAAACAAGTGCATGAGATCTTATTTCAATTTTTATTAAAAGCATACATTTTGATTGATACAGTTACCCTTTAAAATGAAGTAATTTGAACATAATTTTAAATACATTTCAATTGCTGTAATTTCAAGACAATTTTAGAAAAATTATCGATCAACCCAACTACCCTTTAAAAATAGAGACAATTGCAAATATATTTCGACGTCTTAGTTGGTAGAATTTGTACATATATTATAATTTAAATCTAAGTGTCGAGTCTCTAAATGATAGACTATTATATTTGATATAATTGGTATTCAATCTCAAAATCAATTGACATACCTTAAACAATGAACTGATGTTCTAGTAAGTTATAGAAAAGCACAAAAATGTCGTAACAATTTTTAAATTTTAGCTAAAAATTTAGGGAGAGCAGGTTAACAAAATTAAAACTAATACTAAACGAAGAAAAAAAAGTGAATCATTTTTTTCAAATCTATATCCATTTAACGTGAATGCCAAAATAACTTCTTCCTCTATTTGAAATAAAAGAAATTTGAATATTTTGTTTCAAATTTATACCCATTTAACGTGAAAGCCAAAATAACTTCTTCCTCTTAGCTCTTGTTAATTTGAAATAAGAGTCTTCTAAGATATAAAGTATAGTGATTTTGAGAATAACATGACTAACTATCAAATGATATTTTTTTCCCACACAAATATTTCTTAAAAAATTTATTTTGATATTGGGAGAGAAACAAACTTTGCTCGGAAAACATACAAATAAACCAACAAACAAATAATAAAAGAATCGTTATGAATAGCAAAAGAAACTTAAATTTATTAAAGAAGGTTAGATAAATTTTGTTATATTTTTTAAATAATTTCGATATTTTTCTATTTTTAAAAATGGCTCTAAATAATATTTCTAATGAATTTATAAATACTATTCAAAAGGACTATTTTATATAGCTATTTTTTTATTATTTTGAAGAAATTTATAAGATTAAGATGGGACAATTGAGTTGTGAAAAAAGGTTAGAGAAAAAATATAAAAAATAATAATAATAAATCTATAATATATGATTTTACATGAAAGCCAAGGTATTAAATTGGAAAAGATTTCGGTTTGATTTATTTAATTTTTACACAAATGTTTCTCCCTTACCCATTTAATATAATTTAGGTTAGGTTTAGATTAGATAGACTGTTATTGCTATTATTTTGAAAATTACAAAAACTACCCGATAGTTAATCATAATTATATTTTTTAATTTTCAATTTTAAGGGTCAAGTATCCAATATTACTTAGTTATATAGACTACTTAATCTAGATAAAATTGAGGGTTCAATTTTATCATTTTATAGTTTCAATTTCAACAATTATAATATACACGATGGTCTAATTTTAACATCTGCAGAAATTTGGGCGTCCAGTTTTTACGATTGAAATTTTAGATTATAGTTTAAACTAACACCATATTTCAAGATATTTCAAGAGGTGATTTTGCAATAAGTCTTTTCTTGATAATACAGAGAATGGGAGATTGAATCTCAAAATTAGAGCAAATTTAGAAGGCTCATGTTGGAGGTTATGCTATTATTTAATGAACACCAAATAATCTTTCAACTTAAAAAACAAAACTAACCAGATTTCTAATTTCTAATTTTAAATATCTTGTAAACATTACATCAAACACTCAATTAAATTATTGCAACTTAATTAGGAAAGGTATATATAATCTAGAAAAGTACTCTACTTGTCAAACGGCATTGCGATTTAAAAAACTACTCAAAAATGTCATAACACTAGTTAGAATAAAAAAATTTACGTCCCCATTAAATATAACTTAACTAGAAAAGATATATATAAACTAGAAAAGTATTCTACTTGTCTAAGGACATCGTGATTTAAAAAAACTCTAAAATGTCTTAACATTAGTTAGAATAAAAAATTTACGCCACCAATAATTATCTAACATAATTTTAAAGTGCTTTTATAACTATAAACTATTCGTATATTGCAAGACAAAAGACATTATACGTTATTGGTATCTATTACTTACATGTCACGTCAACACATCCAACTAAGTAATAACGACAAAAACCATAATTCAAAGTTGAAAAACGCAACTAAAATCATGAAATCTTATATGAACTAAATATACAACCATCAAAGTTCAAATATCTAAATCGACAATTTAACCTTGAATGGTTTGTTTCTGACGTAGATATTGAAATCTTAACATACCTACTACCTATACGATTGTACCAGTAAAGTGAGATATTTCTTTATCTCTTGTATGTTCGTAAAAGAAAATGACCAATAATATCAGTAGCAATCAAGGGCTAAAAGGTGTTGTTTGGTAGCATCAAGAGTGGGAAGCTTTACCCTTAGAGGATGAGTTTGAGACGTCTGTGGAGAAAAGACAATGCACATACTTCCATCAACTTGTTTCTCCATATCATACAGCTTCTGTCCTTCACCATACCTTCCAAGTAATTCATATGATCTCTCTGAACCCTCCATTGTAACACATACACTTTCATCACCTGTTTCATATCCAAAATAATCATTTCATTTCAAATCTTATGCTATTTCATCTACTGATATTTGTTTCAGTATCAAGGACTAGTAGTTATAAAGTTACAAATTTATATTATAAAGTTTTGGTATTTGTTTAGCGTCCAAATCTTTTTAGAAATTTTAAACTTCATCCTGACTATCAAATGATAGAAGAAAGTGGATGATCAAACAAAATTCTGATTGATCAAAGGAATATGATGTGTTGCTTGATATAAGATAGGGTACACATCATTTTATTTTGTCTAACCAATCAGTTTTTTCTCTATGTCAACAAAATAATGTTTTGGTCCTTGTATTTTAATTCAGTACTAAACAATTTAGGCATGGTTTTTTTTTCTAAAAAATTAAGCCTATTTTTTTATATTTCCTTACATGGTTTGCATTAATCTTAAGTAGAACAGTTGCATCCTTAGCCAAATTTTAATAACAAAAACAAGTTTCTAAGAGCTACTATTTTTTAGTTTTCAAGTTTTGTCTTGGTTTTTTAAACCATTGCAACAAAGTATATAACCACAAAAGAATTTAAAGGTTAGTAGTGTCTATAGGCTTAATTTAAAAAAACAAAATGGTTACCAACCAAGTCTTGGTTATGAACTTTTAATTTGACTTTTTTAAATTTGTAATCATTTAGTTCTTAAACTTCCTTTTTTAAATGAAAAGGGTAACTCATTTACCTATAAAGATTGTGCGATTTCTTGTGGCTATGTTTTTAGAGTGTTTTTAAACCAAGTCAAACTTTAGAAGCTAAAAAAAAAATTAAAACTTGTTTTGTTTTTGGAATTTGGTTAAATTTCAAGCGCACATCAGGTGTTAAACCGATGATCTCTTGGTTGGATATAGAGATTATGTCCCAACTTTTTCCACTAAACCAACTATACCGGTTAAAATAGGCTTAACTTTTCAAAAACCAAGTAGTTAGGAATTGGAAGTAAATCATCCACTTCTCTAATCTCTCAAAGTTTTAAGACTAGAGACAACAAGAAGAAAGTTCAATTATTAAATCGACAACCCAGTTTCTCATCTCAAAGTTTATACTCTAAATGATTTTACTAAAAACAAGAATTGAATTGAGAAATCAATCTCTCTCTTCCTGAAGAGCACTAAAAAGTTTCAGAGCAAAAATTGTTCTAATGGAGAAAAAGAAAGGGAGGAAAAGAACTCACAGGCAGCTAATTCAATCTGGGTCAGGTAAACAAAGTCCAAAACTGCAGTAATCTCCCTCTCAAAAGTATGGAAAGGCCCACTCCCAAACTCCATCTTCCGTAGCTTACAGACCCCTTCTCCAAGCTCCATCATCGCCCCTCTATGATTCTAACCCAAAAACAAATTCACAATCACAACCACAACTAACTCCATTCCACAAATTCAAACAAATACACAGCATCGATATGATATCACCGAACGAAAATAGAGATAATGAAATCACCAACCCGATTAAAGAGATGATGAAGCCCCACAGCGCACTGAAGAATGCCATGAATTAGGGTTCTAGTAGGGTCCTCGGCTTCGTTCCACAGAGATTCAAGAACGTCATGGCAATCGTAATAAGCTCCTTGATTGAAGAGATCGACTGCTTCATCGAAGCCAAAATCTCCGGTGATTTTCTCATCTCCGTCTTCGTGATCAGCGGTGAATCGGTAGGAGGTACGAAAGGAGAACGATATCGTGGTTATTCTTCGACTGTTTGTGGTTCTTGGAGAGCTTGGGGGGATGGAACCATGACCATGGCGGGAAATGGAATTGAAAGTGCGGTGAGGTAGAAGAGGGGATGGGAAGGAGGAGGAGATATGGAGTGATAGAAGAGAAGCCATTGGCGATTGATTGAAGAAGCTTGAGAAATTGGAGCCATTTCTTGAGCTTGGTGTGATTTTTTTTTTTTGGAACGAAGGGTTGGAGGTTTCGTGTGAGGAAACTGGTGGACAGAAAATGATATATATCTTTTGGTCAATAAATGGAAATAGATATACGAAATTTAAACTTTTTAAACCTAACTTTTAAATGTGAGAAAGTGTTTAAGTTTAGAGAATGAATTTAGAAGGCTTTTCCTTCTTATTAATAAAAACTAAAAACTGACTAGCTGTCACATGGATTGTTGACTAGGATTATGTATTTAGGTGTATTCTTTCCCATGCTAACAGTCAGCTCCACATCATCATCGACTCTGCCACACTATCACACCACCCCTGGCCGACTCGGGCACGTGTCTCTCTTCTACTTTTCGGATTTTGTATTTTTAATATAAATTTCGAGTAAACTTTTAACAATATAGATATAAAAATCAACTGAAAAAACAAACAGGCATGTGTTCCAGCAACCAGGGGTACACCAATATTTGTAGGTTCGACTCCCACCTTTTACAACTTTAAAATTATATTTTAGAAAATCGCTATACATAAAATAAATAAATTGTTAAAAAGAATCTACATGCTCATTTTTATTTTGATAAGTCAACTATATTCTCTTACATATAAAATTTTAGGGTTGTTTGGGATTAGGGTTAATACTGTGGGCTTAAGTTAGCCCAACCCTAACCCTCATTTGCGCTAAAATTTATGAAAACCCTAGTTGTTCCCCTCCAAGTCGTGTTTACGCCTCCGTTCGGTTTTTCTGAAATCCACTTCAAATCAAAAACCCCCTTCAACCGATGTTTCTTCTTTTCGGCTTCCAATTTCTTTGTTTTATTGTTTATGTCTTTATAATAAACAAATCATATCTTAATGATATTCTAAAAAAGTATCAACATAACATGTTTTGTTCTTAAGTATAGTTATTGTTACAATTACACAAAACTTTCAATAGTAACGATTAAACTCTTAAACTTCTAAAAGTTGTAGGGTAGTTATTTAAATTGAACTCAAAATTGAATTCCAAAACTTATATAATTAATATAATATATACAATAATATAAATTTGTGGTACTATTTTAAATTTTGAATAAGTTTGAGAGCTCAATTTCTAATTTTAAAAGTTTAAGGATACAATTACAACTACCACCGAGTTAGAAGTGATCTCTTTTTTAATTCAAATATCTTGATATCATATATCACTTTGTCAAAATGATAGAGTATTTTAATATAATTCAATACATCTAAAATTATATGAACCTCTGCTCTCCGGCCTTTGCACACCTCCCCAACTATATACATTTGCCACGCTTAGAGGCAGTCTAGGTTTTAATTTTCTAAGAACTTTTTTTTTTTCAGACTTATTAAGTTCTTAAGATGTCATGAACAAATCCTTTTCAACGCGGCTAAAAGAAGAATTCCCTGTAAAAAGTGTGTATTGCATTAGAAAAAGAGATTCAAGCCTGCAGGTTAAAAATTATGGTTTGTTGGGAGTACACTCTACAGTCTCTACTCACGTATCTAACAGTTGGAAAATTCCAAGACACTAAAATAATTTCCTCAATCCTGAGTTCTACGTATCAAAATTACCCTTGAACTGGTGCAAAATTCAACTAGAGAATTGAAACTATTTCAACCAAACACCATCCATTTATGCAAAATATGATCAAATAGGGTCCACATTTGTGATGTCGACTTGGAAAAACTTGAGAAATCAAGCATCAAACTCTGAAAAGACTAAAAAATGAGAAACCAATGCGTGAATTTTGCATATTTTGTGTGTTCCAAACTTGACCCACTACTAGAACGATAGAGGATAGAGTTTAGAGCCAGTAGAGCTCTCTCTTAACTTGGCCGAGTAAAGCCTACGATACAATTCCACAGAGGAAGCCATGAAAGATATCAGTTTTCACGTCCATTGCAGCTTCAACTGGAACCGTACAACGAATCACCTACATTGCAAACATCGCTGATTACAACTAATTTTAAAGATAGTTAAAAAATTGTGAAGAGAACTACAGAAACTACTTCATAGAACAACATAAAAGAAAGAAGGGAACAGAAAAAGAAGATTATATTTCATTTTCGATTCCTGGTCTAGATGATTCGTTAAAGAACCAAACCTGTTGAATTCAAAGTTGTTTCCATCTGTTACACATATAAGACCACCCCAATATCTTAAACAGAGCATAAAACTTTGGTAGGTAGTTAATTTCACATGAAGTCAATATTCATTAAACTTCAATTACTCTACCAAGCTATCATTCAATTCCACATTGTCTTAGTGAATTTGACTCTCAATCCTATGTCAACATTCTATGAATTGTATGATCTCTCTATATCCTCGAGTTTCATGTTAATTGGCCAGGTCTGCCTCAGTTCCATTCTATGGAATAATTAAAACCAGAGAAACGATAATTAAAATTCACGACAAGAAACAGAAATAAGACACTCATATATCTTCCATCTCTCTCAAGTTCTTGCTTTTCTATTTATATTTCATCCTTTTTTCTACCGTATTGCTAATTATTTTACATTTGAGAAAATAAAAGCACCAAATAAGTAGAATGTGTGGAAGTAAACAAAAACAAAGTGGGTAGAAAGGAAGTGAGACCTTAGCAATCATTTCATTTCCTTGTCATATAAAACCTCATCAATACTAAGCTTCATTCCGAAACACAAGCTTATCTTTTTCATCTTGCCTTATCCGGTAGCGGAAATAGATAAATTGTATTAGTATCTGAAGAAGTTAAGGTTTCAAGTTTCTGTGCTGTCAAATTTAGAGGAGTCAAACCACTGAAGTTCATAAAAGAAGAGCGTTAGCAAGGACACCATTGTGTTTAAGAAAGGCTAAAAAAAGTTCTGCAATATAATATTATCTTCCAAGTAGGCATGATATATTGATAATGAGGATACGAAAGTGTCGAGAAGCACACATCCAAATGCATCCACAAGCCAAGGGAGATTTGGTTTGATCTTCGACCAACTTGTACTGCTTACAAGTATGCTATTTAAAATTTGATAAAAGTAAGCAAATTATTATGAACAGATTCCAAGATCTTAAAAATAGAAAATAGTAAGAAAACAAGAATTGAAGGATGGGCAAAATATTCACCTTGCTACGTACGTGGAGTTTCCTATTAAAGCAAAAATGAACATCAACGGACTAAGACCCTGCACAGTAATTGAAATTTTTTAGTGAATTCAATTCCCTCGCTGCTGCATTATAAATCATCCTCTAAATAACAGCAAGAAACTCATTTAAAATTGTGAAGGATGACGCGGAAGTCCAAAGACGAAGTCCATACTAAGTTAATTGCAAAATAATTATCTTTACCTCAACATGGCCCCTTTTTATCTGCAAAAATCAGCAGACAAGTGTTAATACCTTATAACCATAAAGATTCAAATCCTACTGTTTGAAGCCCCAAAAGACCTCATGTATGCCAATAAAATTGAGAAAAATAGGCTAGGGCTTAATTATTCAAATCTTAAACCAGGATGCATCCATAGAACTTTCTAATTTTATGGTGCAAACAGAGCCCTGAATGGACTAGGTTTCATATAAGCCTATTGTCCCTATAGACCAAACTATGTATGTGAATAAATATACAAGCCCAAACGCTGGTAACGTAATGAGATTTTCTTGGCCTCGTGTTCTTCAAAAAAATAGAATGAATCATGTTTGGTAAGAAAAACTCACATTCAAACAAATCTGAGGAAGTCGTCCACCCATATATATAAGTGCCATTGCCCAACCAAGGTAAGTTCCAATTCCACCGCTTATTTCGTTGCCGTTATTTTGTAACACGCCAGCAACCTGGAATTTCAACAGCACTCAACAATTTTATATCTCCACTAGAATATCAAATCTTTAAATGGTCTTCAAGTCAAGTTTCAAGCCAAAGGATTCAAAAAAGTTGAAATATGGAATGCATATCATACATGCAGCTCCATCAAGCTAGAAAGATATAAAAAAGGAATACGAAGAAGAGCTCCTTGAGCATGTAGGTTGCTTAGTAGTTTTTGTGCAAACTTCGGGACCCTAAAATGAATCTTCCAGCTGCAATTACATACATGAAAAACTAAGTTCATTTTAGCCTACCTGTAAAAGTTTTCTTCCTACTGGTATGACAAATCCTTTGTTCGAATTGCCAGAGACGCTCTGAAATCTGCTTTCTGCAGATTGATGGTGATTGAGTGTGCTAAAGAATGTCAACATGGAAACCTGGTGACGTAAGTTCAAACTATTGTTATCTGTACAAATAATTGGTACTAACTACTAAGAATTATGCAATATGGCTTGGCTTACCAAACATAGCATGTTCTTGACATTGGGAGGTCTTGCAGCCGACGATGGTTCGTTTCCATCAAGTAATGGTTCTTGCATTGAGTTATGAATATTAGGAGGAGTCATTTTTTGTGTTAAAAAAGACCCTGCTGTGGGAGTATGACTCCTTGATAGAGATCTTGCTGACCTGATTATTTACAAACAAATGAGAGAACACAATGACCAGGGAAACAAACCATTTAATTAGCAAACATATACACACACAAACAGAGTAAGACTAGAAATTCCTAATAAGAGACGAAAGAATTGATAATTGTCCAACTTTTACCACCAAACTAGCACTGTAGGTAGAGATGATTAATTTCGTGTCGTCCCAATACCAGGTCAATTTCTATGAATTTGAGAAGAAATGCATGGATAAGAATTACTTCAATTTTCTTTGGAAAATTACTACCCCAAATCCTCTTCTATTTCTTAGGGATGAGGATACGAGTCTCTAAGGTAGGTGTAAAGTTGAATTTTAGAGTGTGGAGACCAAAGCGATCCAATTTCTTAGAATCTCTGGAGTGTTATTATCAATTATTTGAAGTAGCCTTCCAAAAATGTTCAATATCTCTATCACGAAAGGTGGTAAAGAGTGACTGCGGCAGAGGAAGAAGAGAGGCCATCATGATCCAAGCAAGAAGCTGAATAAATCAAAGGTATTTCAAAAATCAATTAGTTAGGTAGATCAAAATGATTATATGATCCCTTTTTTTGTGCGAATAGAGTTGAATGACTGAGTTATGATATTACATTTCTAGCGTTGAAACACACTCTGTAAATTAAATAATTTATAATCTTCAAAGTGACTACAACATTCTACATTCGTTTAGAAAATTATAATTTACAGATTGAAATTTCCAGATTGAAGGCTAAATCGTCTAAACACAATAATATCAAATGATTGTGACTTTTACATGATTAGGACTAAAGCAGGAAGCTGGACAGTGAAAGGAGAAAATAATTACATGAAAAATAGTTCTCGACCCGTGGAACTATTTTGCCGAAGCACTGGAAGAGGAATAGGACTAGTGGAAGCACTTTCTCTTTTTGAAGTATTGAACTTGCTCGTGTCATCATCATTGTTTACATGATTCACATTAACACTGCCATTGCTCTGTTGGGCTTTATCACGTGCATCAATCTGTGAATTGGCCTCACTGTGAACAAGACCCTAAGGCATGCAGAAAATTGAGAAGTAATATTAGGAAAAACATATAAAAATATTTTTTGGTAGAAGAAAAACCTAAGGTATTCAATAGTTTAACAAAATGAAAAACGAATAGAATTTATCTTTTTAGAAACTAGAAAGAGCTTCATCTATAATGTAAATTTTCCTGTGCCTAGTAGTATTTGATGAGTATTTAGGCATTACAGCCCGAAGGAGAACCAAAATAATTGGATTAAAATATCATAGATTGTGTTCAAACAGCAGGCACTGTGATGGAAATATGATGTACCACAAACAAACAAATAGCATACAATGGACAATCACTAAAAGATCGTAGAGGGAAGTTAAAGGAACTACGTTCTTTCCCCTAATGTTGAGTATTATGGTTTGTAGAGGGAAGGACACTCTATTTGAGATGTCTTGGACCATGTAAGCTGACAGAACTTATCATTATCAAAAGAAACGGTAAATTTAGTTGAAAAGTAAAAGTACACCAGCTTTAACTGGAAACTGTATCTCACCCATGAGTATGCGTTATAAGTGAAAGTGCATAGTTGCACATATAAATATATACACATAAATAATATAGGTAGACAAGCAACAAGTAGTAAATTGATAAAAGAACGTGTAACCTTGCACTGTCTTCGCCGATACTTCATTTGAGGATATATGTGCCCATAATATATGGTCTGTGTAAACAGAATCCCTGTTGTGATGGTATACAACTGCACACCAGAATGATAATGATTTCCACCAATATCAGAAGAAAAAAGAAGGTATTGAATGTGTACAAAATTTCAACGGAGTGAGACTTGAAAAATAATTTCATTAACTTAGATCATACCAATGCCATGTAATATTGAGTTGGAAGCTGCATAAACAAGCAAAGTTAAAATTAATAAATAAACATGTAGAATTTGAAAAGATAAATCTCTAAAACATTATTAAGTTCAAGACCCACAACTTAATTGAGTTACGCAAACTTGCCAAGGAATATGACTCTTACATGGTTCCCATGAGATATACTGTTATTTTAGATGGGGCTTTATTTGCTTGCATAAACAGTTAAAGATGTAGTAAACCTGAACTTATCTTGTTGGAATTTGCCAGTAAAAAGTAAGACATTAATTCTAGAGATTTAAGAGAACCACTTACTGTTGCTGGTTCCAATATGCAACCGAAGACATTGAAAAGGTCTCTGCAAAAAGATGGGAAGGAATTTTTAATACAGAGATGATTAAACTCTGCTTTGTGTCTTGGCAACTTTAAAAGTAAAAGTAAATGAGACATGTCAATATGTAATCTATTACTCAATCAATTCAAAAGAATACTATACAAAGCACATATCATAGTGATGGCTAGTGAAAGGCTTATGTTTGTGAATCCATACCTCAAAGATCTGGCTAACATTTTGTACTAGTCATGAAAAATCTTTTTGTATAGATGCACTCGCATATTTATATAATAGCAAAAATCTTTTAGAGGAATAGTACCAATTTCTAAATTATAACGCTGTAAGTGGGTCAGAGTAAATATTTATTAACCCAACAGTTTCTTCTGGGTGCAGGGCAGAAGAAGGTTTTATTGGCTTAAGAGTGTGTTAAGTGCCATCGGAGATGAGCTCAAGTCAGAATTAAAAGTAATACCCAATCAACTAGTGTAACGACTCAAATGTTTAGTTATTTTTGTAAAAGCTGTAAAGTTTATTGGGAAGAGAGAATCTTGAACCTGTCAGCAAAATTTGCAGAAATTATCAAGTCTTAGAAAGTTAATCTGTATTCCTTCAGGAAGGAGTTATATGAAAATAGAGTTCGAAAACAGATCTCATGTTTGGAAATACCCCCCCCCCCCCCCCCCCCCAAAGTCTTGTATTCATGCTCCAAACTTGAAAACTTAACAACTCCTATGCCCCTGCAGCAGGCCTAAAGTACGGAAAGCCACTCCAAAATTAGTAGAGATGGATCATAAGCTTAATACAAGACGCAGCGTCCGTGACACTCTAATTATCAAAAAGAACAAAGAAGAAAAGAGTAACAGTGTTTTCAACCCCGTTTGATGAAGCAAGATTAACAAAAATCATTGTTCTGAAGTATTAAAGTACACTAACTGTAACTTGTAATTGGTAAGAGCCAACCATGCCAATATTAAACAACATTTCAATGAAGATGCACTAAGATAAATTATGTTATTCAAACTGGAAGTCTTTATATGTACGCTATCCATTCATTTAAATAAGTCATATTACTGAAATGTATAAGTACCAGGCCGAGCAAATGAAGCCGAAAATCAAAGAGGACAGAAAAAAAGAAAGAAAGAAAGAAATACCCCAGTATCCATGTTAGCAAGAAGGCAAGAGATAGGCCATCAGAAGATTTTTCTCTGTAGTTTGTAATGATTTGGGGTATCTCAGCTACACCCCAACTGATAACACTAATCATTCCCAGAGTAAGCGAAACACCATCTTTCACACCACAAAGACAGTATTTCATATTATTCTTTACCCATTCTGAACAATGCTTGCTGCTGGGGCAAATGGGCTTTGAGCTTTGAAACGATCCCATTTACTTCCCACTAGTATGACTTCAATCTAAACAAGAGAGTTAACGAGAGAGTAAAAGAATATAACCATTACCATAACACAGAGAGAAAAACGATAAAATATACAGAATCACTCAAGTTTTTCTTATCGTTCTACATGTTTACAATCGCTAGAGATTTCTCAGTTCTTATTGAACAGAATCTACGCAAGAGAAAATCATCAAGGAGTTCAAAGAAAACTAGATTTAAAACACATTCTACGATGCGATCAAAAAAGGGCGAAATGAACAAACATTCAAATGCATTCTTATATAAACAACCTCTTCAAACGCCAAATGAAATAAAAGATTTACGCCAACATTCAACTACAATCCCAATCGAAAAATGAAGATAACAAGATAACAAAGAAAGCGCTAACCAAGGAAGAGTGACGAAGCGAAGTCTTGAAAATGAACGAGCAGTCGTGTTTAAAAACAGAAAAACTCCATTTCCGTGGAACTTCTCGTGACGAAAACTCCCAAAATCAAAACCATTATTATACGATTTCTAGGTTCTGAATCTCAACAATAACATCATTCTCTCTCCCCCCTCTGCAAAGCTCTGCATTGACAAGTGGCTGTTGCATTCATCGCCACTTCACAATATATAACATATATATATATAAATACAAGGAATGATGGAAAGAAAATCAATCACATAATTATACATGACTTTATGGTGGCGCCATGGGAGCGAGCATTTATATCGATTCTTTGTACCTTTTTCTACAAGTTTCTATTTGCATTGTTGGCAAATAGCAATCACAACCGTTTCACCCGGAATTTCCTTCTTCGATATTTTTCTAAATTGTTTTCTTTTTTTTAATTGAATTGAAGGTTTATTGAGCTAAACAAAATTTAATTTTTACGATGATTAAGATGATCTTTATTTGACATATATATATATATACACATTAGTATCTTTTTGTTAATCACTTTTTATCCTCGGTTAGATTTAGAGAAATACAAATGATAATTTTGATCGTGATGGACAATCATAAAGTTTATCGGTTTTTGTCGTTGATATAATCTAAAATTTTATTATATTTTTAAAATATTTTAATTTATTTTACGACATTTGAATATGTCATAATTTAATACCATATATATAATTACTTTTTTATTTGAGAAATTGTATCAACAAAAAATTTAGAAAAAGAAAAAAAAAACTCAAACGATTATTAAATAATTAACCGCTTTCAAATTTGTTACTTTTGCAATTCATAAAATACACGAACATGGTCCTATTATCATAAATTTTTTCTTGCTATTTTTGCGAACACCCTTTCTTATTTTTTATATTCGAGAAAAAGATATTTAGAGAGATACTAGAGAACTCAATATAATAATAATAATAGATAAGTTAGGACATTTTATTTTAGTGTGATTTTTTAATATATCTGTTTGCTACCCAACCACGCTTAATTTTAATTGTTAAATCGTAAATTTGGATCATGAAATTTAATAAATTGTTTTCAAAGATAGAGAAATTTCATAATCTATCCATAATAGTGTATCGATAAACTATCATTATCTATTAATTTCACAAGACATTGTTAATGGATTACAAAATTTTATTATATTTATAAGTATTTAAAAATTTTGTGTTTATCGTAACTAATTTCAACTTTAATTTTTATGTAAACAAACATGAGAGGATGAGAAAATTTGATGACGTCAGATAAATGAACTATATATACACTCTTATGGACTTAGTTATAACAATCTATTCATGACTAAATTTATTATTTAATCAACTAATATTAAAATATATGAACTAACATGTCAAGATATATAACCATGTTTGGTTTATGTCAAAGTTCTTTAATATAATTCTATAAAAAAGGAAACATTTTTTAAATATACTTTATACTTATTTGAAATATTGTTTTTTTTTTTACATATTTGAATATAGTTTTTGAGTAATTGAAATCCTATTATATCTAGAGATTTTTGATAATATAAGTTACCATCTTGAAAGCAACAAAGACAAGTGTATAATAATGATCATTCGAATTCCTCCATCTTTAAATGTATTTCAATACAAAAAGTGATCACTTGTCATTATTTGTTATAGCATTAATTTAAAATTATTGATAGCTCGTAAAAAGTACATTCTATCGTTATTCAAGATTAGAAGTTTAAATTGTGACGTATCCTTCTTAAGGATGCTTTGATAAAACACAAACGAGATGTACTTCGCCTAATATACAAATAAAATAATCGCAATTCTCGTATGTGGAAGAATGATGAAGAGAAAAAAAAGGTAAGTTTTATTGATTTAACTATTTACTTAGGTCATAGTTATCACAGTGCATGCATGCCTTCGACTCACAAAGAGTCATTATTGTGATCACATATTTACTTGCACTCGACATATCATACACAATAACCAACAGACGACAAGATGAAACATCGAGAAACGACAAGTCAGAACAAAAACACGAAAGGTTTGATATATTCAAATTCAAGGAGAAACCTTCCTGTGGTTCAACCCACTGGCCTGATCAACAGAAACTCCATTGAAACCGGACCCACCGCCACTACCGGATCCGGACCCAGACCCAGACCCAGAAGCTGAACCTCCGCCGCTACTCGATGCGCTACCAGACCCTCCTCCACCTCCTCCACCACCGCCGCCATTGGGCCGCTGCACAGCAGCAAGGCTACTGCTAATTATCAAGAAAATGAAAAAACAGAAGCAGAGGAAGAGTTTGGAGGGAGAGGCCATGTAAGAATAATAATGAGGGAATTATTGGGCAGTTTTTCGGTTGAAGGAATAAGTTAGTTTATTGTTATTTATGGTTAATTTATAGTGTTGGGAGTTTTGAGTATTTGGCATTTGTTGAGCAATATGACTGCCAAGGAGCTACCAATGTGGCAGGCTTTTGGACATTGAAAGCAACACGCAAATTTGCCTTATAGTTCTAATCAGTAGGGTGTGTGGCTTCGTGTGATTGCTCTTTCTCTCCTTTTTAGGAATTATACTAAATATGTGAGACTTGATATTTGAAACTTCTTCGGTTGAGATGATGTATAATTCGGTGATGAGTTGTTAACTATTGGTTCTAATAGTATAGTTATGGGGTGAGATCTACCTCAAATTGAACATTTTGTTTAGAGCTCAATAAAGTTGTCGAGAATTAAAATTGAGACTTAGGTATGATTTTTTTTATAGAATTCTGGATTTACTCATTTTTATATTAACTAATTAGACTTGGCTTCATATTAACATCTTGAGTTTTAATGATCATCTTCATTAACTTTGAAAATGTTGTTAATTATGAATATAAAAAGTGGTTAAACATTTTAGAAAAAAAAGTTGGTCAAACTGCCAGCTGCTTGACACTCTAACTTGAAGGAAAAATAAATCTAAGAAAACCTATGTTAAAATTTTCAATAATGCTTTTCTATATCAAAAAGTTTTTCTTGATGGGATATTTTCATCTTTACCCTTTCAATGAAATTCTTAAATGGGCGTGGTGGCACGTGTAAAGTTGGAAAGGATATAGTTGCACTATATAAAACATTAATTTAAGGTAAGTAAAGATTAATTACGTGAATAATGATATCAAAATTTGAAGTATAATAGTTTTTTTTTCTCTTGACAATTGTAGAGTGAAAAGATCAATCTTCCGAAGCTATATAATTAGAGTAAATTAATGACAATATTACTTATGTTTTACCATTTTCGTGCAGGGGACTTCATGCCATTACCAACCTTCATTTTAATAGGAAAAAAATATCCAAAAGATATTTTTAAAACAGGAAACAGTTCGATAGTTATAAAGGATTATCATTTAAGGGGAAAAAACCAATAAAATAGATCACCAGTGGTTATATGCGTAATTTCAGCTTGGTGATGTCACGTGAAGCTGTCCTCTAAGTTTGAGCTTTTACTATTGACAAATTGCAATGTATTCAATATCTCTCCTTTATATACGTGTGTGTGTTTAAAAATGGATAAGAAATTATATCTCAACAGCAGAACGAGGAACGATGATAGACAGTGTGAATGAAGAAAGATGAACAATGGATGATAAAATTGCCCAAGAAATAGCAGTTGAAATGTAGATGGGTAGACATGAAAGAGAAAATCGAACACAAAGCCATGGTAAAGTTTATGTAAATGAAAGATATATTAAAAAATAAAAATCATATCTAAGTGGGAGAGATCATACATGCTTACAAGTACTACCTATACTAATAAGGTCTACTATACCTTTCTGTAGCTCGATTATATAAACACCAAAGTTAAACGTGTTTGAATTCTACGTTGGGTGACATCAAAGCAAGGTGGCCAGGCGAAATATATAGATTCCGAATCTTGGTTTAGAAACAATTCTATTTGTTGGCAGAAGCAAGAGATTTACAATCAACAAGCGTCATAAGCTAACTCGTGAATATTTAAAAATAGTACTTTCTAAAAACAATCCTATTTGTTGGCAGAACCAACAGATTTACAATCAACAAGCGGCAGATTCTACAAGTGTTATAATGTTCTAAAGAAACATTGCCCCCAGTGCCACTTTCATAATAAAACATCAACTATAATTATAAATTATGAATCTAAAGACCAAGATTATGGATCCTTTTTTCGTGTGCAGCATCAAACAAACAGTAAAATCAACATGACTTAAATATAAACTTACCAAATATTACATCTCCCGTTTCCATGTTCGAAATACAAAGAATAAAAAATAAACAAAAGTTTATCAATTACTAATATAACTGATTTTCTAACAATAATATTAAACTAGACTAAAGCAAGGGGGGAAATCCCATGATAATAAGAGTAAAATTAGTAACTCAGAAAAATCCCAGAAGAATAGAAGAGGGAAAGAAGGAACTCTGTACTAAGAGAACAATCTGATAATTTACCGGAATTTCTCGGAAGCTCCAGCAATGATGTAACTATGTTTCCGGGTTAGATTCCATTGTTTGAGTCGTGGGCGGGGTAACAACGGTCAGATTCAACTCATGGGAACCGGATCCACCAGCTCTTTCACGAATCTCCCTATATTCTTGACAGATAGCGCAAAAATGGCAGAAAAAGTGGGTCACGAAGTCTCCACAAGGTGCTTCCTGCATCACATTTCAGAAATTAAAACATTGTCGTCCATGGAAAAATAGCAACAGGGAGTTAACTCATCGACTAAGCTTAAAAAGAGACTGAATCATAGAGAGCCGAGCTACATTATACGGCAGGGATCAGTTCACTGCCTTGTCCAGAGACAAACCTAAGAAATAAAAGCCTAATGCGAGGTATAAATCAGTAGAAGGAGAAATGATCAATGCATGATAGCGATAGTATGTATAAGCTTACAAAACCATGAACAAACGGATAGTTGAAGCATAATGGAAATAGACAGCCAAAAAGTGTTAAAGAGTATGATTTTATACTGGCAAATTGTACTTCGACCGTAGGGCCTTGCGGTAGCCACAGGCATAACATGCAAGAAAGCATCCAGGTACATTCCACAAAAGTCCATCACTCAATAAGCAGCAGACGGTATTTGTAAGTGCCCACAAAATGAAATGAGTTGCGCATGACCCAAATATTGTTTGAGAGCCCAAAAGTTCTGCATTCTTCCCAAACAGAAAGCATGGACAAAAAAGGCCAATAAAACCTGCACTCATAAAAAATTGCAATGAGCTCCCCATTTAACATGGAAGAGATGGGCTACCGTAAATGCAATGCTCTTAACTTGAATCAAACTACTGTCAACAGTAATATTCAACTTATTCATTTTGCACGCGCACACACCCAAATAAAAAGAGAAAAAAAGGTTCCTTTTCATATCATCTAAATGCTACTTGGTTTCTAACAAACTAAAGGAGCAAAAGATCAAGTGTCCTGTTTTATTTCAAAAACTTCACGCCAACAATCTGTGAATCTTATGCATACTTCAATGATTTGGAAAGAATACACACTCCAATAATACAAACGAGGGACTCTTAACTGATCATACACATGTAATAGTTAGAGAAGTAACAAATATATAACCCCTCAGGTAGGTAATCTTAAGGATTTCTTGACCAACCCACCCATCGACTAAATTTGAAGTTCTTCGAGCACTACTCCCGACATTTACAGTTGTTCTGGTTTTCCATAACAAACCTAATCATAGTGCAAAATCCAGTGGTTCCGCTTGACAGAAATAGCTGGTTAACAACAACTAAGATTCTAATAAAGATATAAGAAAACCCAACAAACAAATGGCACGGCATGCATGAATTTAAACAGGTGATAATAGGTTCTATGGAACAACCAGTAGCCTGCAGTTCAAATATTTAAATTCTGATACAAGAACACATGCAAAGTAATGAAACGTTTCTTTTCCATGCGCAAGATGCACCTTCATAATTTTTCCTTCGCATAAATCAAGGTCAGAAGGCAGAAAGTAGCGTACAGCTCTGCATATCATCGCAGCATGCACAGATTCCAGACGACCATTGTGACAATCCATCCTTGAGTTGATTAGGTGTGGGGTTGCTCTCGTCTCTGGAAATAATCTCCGTTTCTGAATCAGACTGGCTTATTGGAACATATGCAGGAGGGACATAACTCCTCGGGCCATCCATATTGCGCTGATACACAAAGTATTCCTCCCAATTTCTTTCAAACGAATCCAATCTGTAAGCTTCATCAAGAATCATCAATATCCAATTCGTAAAACCTACACTCCACCCACCCCTCATTATGGTTTTTACACTTTGATCTACCGATTCACTTTGCACATTTCATTTCGGTGAATGCTCGATTAAATCAGGACGTGAAACTTCATGAAGCAAAATTTAGACCATGATGGTAAAAGAAAATAAGAAGTAGTTAAAACATTAAAGAGCTCAACAAGAAAAACGAGCATTGGAATGAAAAATACCCAAGAACCGAAACTAAAACTTCGAAGTGAAATAACATTTAGGAACTTCGTTAGGGTTTCCAAATTGAAGATGTTTGTTCGATAGGTGTAGAAACTGGAAATAAAATTGCAGGGAATAATCCAAACGAGCACTAACCTGTGGATCAAAGTAGGCCGATTTCTGCCGAGTGCTTGATCGTCTTCGTAGCCGGAAAAGCGCGGCGGAGAATAACCGGAGGGAATGCGAATGGGATCGGAGAGAATCGAGGATGGTCAAGTCGCCGGAGTCAGCAACTTCGAATCTTTATATATTCGTAGCTAAAATCGAAGAGTAGCAGATAAATAAGGCAATGGATTAACCACGCTAATTATTTTTTTAAAGTAAAATATAAAATATACTTTTGTTCATTGCTAAGGGTGAGCAACAGGCGGTCGGGCCGGTTTTCCGATCAAACCGCCCCCAAACCTACTGCAAATCTGCGTTGCAAAATCAGCAACAAAACCAGCTTATCGGTTTTTTTTCCCTCCTTCTTCTTCCTTTTTTTGCTTTCTATGTTTCTTGTTTCTTTTCTTTTCCTTTCCTTCATTCTTTTCTCTCTCCTTTGAATTTCTTTCTACAAATATTATGAATTGTGGTTTATGGTTGAGGTAAAATTTTCGATTAAATTTTATTTCTCTTTTTAAACCTAAACTTATAATTATATAATATTATATATTGTTTTTAAAAAAATATATTCAACCAAATCAATTGACCGACCATATCAACCAAACTGACCGATGACAGGATTTTGAGTTTTTAGAACCGAAATCCGATCGCCTGACCTTGATTCGTTCAATTTCGATTTTTAGTTCACCGTGCTCACCCCTAATTGAGACTTAGGTTAATGTGGCAAGGTTTTTTGATAGACATTTTAGCACCAAAATTTAACTATGAAAACCATCCCTTAATCTAAAATAACATGATAGATTGAAAATTTGAGTTGAACAACCAAAAGCGATTGAATCAAGGTGGTTGGTCAAAGATAAGGACAGTTTAAAAATAATCAAAACTATCTCATAAAATTTTCAAATGTGTAAACTAATAAATCAATCAACTGATCAATTTGTATTCTTCATGGTCGAAATGAGTTTGAACATTTGATGAACTAAGTTTGAACATTTACTGAAGTGACCATCATTAATTTAGTAGTGATTTTGGATGGAAAATCAATTTCGAGCAATGGATATTCACCTGAACTAAAAAATATTGCCGGTTGATGTAGGGTTGATTTACTCGAAAAGAAAGGTTAGAAAATTGACTTAAAAATATAAAAGATTTAAAAACACTCAAAGCTTTTTCTCCATGAGAGCTTCCTTGCCTCCGTCATCGAGGAGTTTTGCCTTGTACAAAATCGATATAGAGTACAATGTTCATGAGGTTGTTTCTATTATATTTACTAAAAATGGGTACAATCCTAATAAATATATCCATAGGTGTTAGTTTCAAAATTAGATAGGTGAGCCAAAACCTTCCTTAATTCAGGTATTAAGTTAAATATGAACTTAATTGACGAAATTATTAGAACTTAGAAGGGTTAAATATAATCACATTTTAGTATTTACGTGTACCTCTTAATCATCACGAAGACTAGCTGAATATCAGCCGTTCGGTGCCCGATTCCAACAAATACGATGACGATCAATGAATCCTAGCCGTAGATCTTGTTTACTAGAGGTCGCCACTGGCCAGTTCGTCTTTCTCCCCTCTCACCCCCCATTTTCTCCATCGTTTCTGTAAACCTCCCAGCTTGAGCTAGGTATTTTTTCCCTTCTTCATTCCCTAATTTTCTCTAAACCTACTCGAATTCGGCTAAGTAGTTCCTCAATCATTAGATTCCTCATTGTGTATCTCTAATTTCTATTACTTTCTGGATCTGTTTTGTTGTTTTTGCAGGGAAAGATATTCAATCTACCATTTGAGATTTTTGTGAAGGAAGAAAACAAGGTTTGTTTGTTGCTTTTTTATGAGATTAGCTAACAATGTAATTGCTGGGAAGAAAATTTTTGCGGGTGTAGGAACTTTCGGAATCCGACTAATTTTATGCCCTACCGACTGATTTCTGTTTGTTTTTGGCTTTAAATCATTATGTTAGTGTTTTGATTTTGCGTTGTGCGCTTTTTTATTTATGTTGGATATGTCTGACAAACTTCTCGCTGGTTGGAAATCTCGGTCTTCCAATCATACCTTATTTTTTTGTGATTTATCTACTCATTAAACCAACTCCAAATTTAAAACTGTCCTCACGATTTCTTAATAGTTTCTAGTTGGATCTCCCTCAATCGCCTGCGCGTCTCAGGATTGAAGCACTTCATGCTATGGTAAGAAATTCTTATTTCTTCAGTTCGGATTATTATTTTCTCATCTGTTCTCTGTAGCTCTTTTTAGTTCCAATTTAATTTCTGGGTCATTCTGATTTAGTGCATGAATTTGAACGTTACGAAGAAATTTAGACAATAATTTGTTGTTTTGAGTGATTTTGATTCTGCAATTGTAGAGATCTTTCAAAATTTCTCTCTGAATTAAGATATTTGACGAGCATTTTCTACGTTGGCCAGCTTCTGTTTGAAAGTTGGCATTAGGTTTATGAGTATTATTACTCATTCTGGGTTTTGGGTGCATCCGCATTTTCTTATTCCTGTTTTCCTTTGTTCCTCATTTTAACTATTATCATCAACTGGGTTTCATACGATTGAATTACTTAAAATTATACTCAGTGGCCTAATGTATTGATATGCACTCTTCTTTAGGCACCTTTTAGGGGCATGCTTTATCTTCAACATAGAACATTGGCAAGGCGTTATATTGATCAGTGGGGCATAGGATTGAGAGCGTTTAGCAGTCAGGGTGCAGCAGCTCCTGGCAGTCCTCAGCCTCCCCCACCTCCCCCACCTCCAGAGAAAACTCATTTTGGTGGCTTGAAGGATGAGGACCGAATCTTTACCAACTTGTACGGTTTACATGATCCCTTTCTTAAAGGTGCCATGAAACGTGGTGATTGGCACAGAACTAAAGATTTAGTACTTAAGGGTGCTGATTGGATTGTCAATGAAGTAAAGAAGTCTGGCCTCCGTGGTCGTGGAGGTGCTGGATTTCCATCTGGACTTAAATGGTCATTCATGCCCAAAGTATCTGATGGTCGCCCTTCCTATCTCGTTGTCAATGCTGATGAAAGTGAACCTGGAACCTGTAAGGACAGGGAAATCATGCGGCACGATCCACACAAACTCTTGGAGGGTTGTCTGATTGCTGGAGTTGGGATGAGGGCTACTGCTGCTTACATATACATCAGAGGTGAGTATGTGAATGAACGAAAGAATCTTGAGAAGGCCAGAAAGGAGGCTTATGAAGCTGGACTGTTGGGCAAGAATGCATGTGGATCTGGTTATGATTTTGACGTCCACATCCACTATGGTGCTGGTGCTTACATTTGTGGTGAAGAAACAGCTCTGTTAGAGAGCCTTGAAGGGAAACAAGGGAAACCACGATTGAAGCCACCTTTTCCTGCTAATGCAGGATTATATGGATGTCCCACCACTGTGACAAATGTGGAGACAGTAGCCGTTTCTCCTACTATTTTAAGGCGTGGACCAGAATGGTTTGCCAGTTTTGGGAGAAAGAACAACTCTGGTACCAAATTGTTTTGTGTCTCGGGACATGTGAATAAGCCGTGCACTGTTGAAGAGGAAATGAGCATTCCACTGAAGGAATTAATTGAAAGGCACTGTGGAGGGGTTAGAGGAGGATGGGATAACTTGCTTGCTGTTATTCCCGGAGGTTCTTCGGTTCCATTGCTTCCCAAGCATATATGTGATGATGTTCTCATGGATTATGATGCACTAAAGGCTGTCCAGTCTGGATTGGGCACTGCAGCTGTAATAGTTATGGATAAATCAACGGATATTGTGGATGCTATTGCAAGGCTCTCTTATTTTTACAAGCATGAAAGTTGTGGACAGTGCACTCCCTGCAGGGAAGGTACGGGATGGCTATGGATGATAATGGAAAGAATGAAAGTTGGAAATGCAAAGCTGGAAGAAATTGACATGCTACAAGAGGTTACCAAGCAGATTGAAGGGCATACCATTTGCGCCCTTGGTGATGCTGCTGCTTGGCCTGTGCAAGGTCTTATAAAGAATTTTAGGCCGGAGCTTGAGAGAAGGATTAGAGAGCGTGCAGAACGGGAGTTGATCCAGGCTGCTGCATAGGTATTCTTTCAGGTTTATTTCGAATCTTTTATGTTCTAATTTGATTAGCAAACATTAGATGAGCATGTTGTAGGTTTAATTTGGCTCTTGTAGCCCAGTGATTAAACCTCTCTATGTGGTTATTTGTTGATGTCCAACTAAATGTCATTCTAATTTATTATTTACCTTTGTTCTGAAACGGTCATAATTAATGGAAGAAAGATAAGCGGTTATGTTAGAAGCCACTTAAAATTCTATAGCCGACTTGTGATGGAGTGTTTTCTCTCTTCTAAATCAAATTGCATAACATGATTTTTGCCATGATTTTGAGGGATTCAGCAAATGTCATATGCAGAAATTAGTGACTCTTGAGCATGATCTCTTAATAGCTATTGTGGTAGATTTTTTATTCTCACATAAAAACAGAAAAACTGAAAGACAACTATTGCATTTTTTAGTGTTTTTTTTTCAGATGATATTATTTATCCCTTATGGCTAGATATTTTCATCTTTTCCAGGTAACTTCCTCAGTCATGTAGTTTAGGTCCTATTTGGTAAATATTTTGTTTTTTTATAAAAAAATTAAGTCTATTTCTATCCATTCTTTTTACAATGATTTGCATCTTTATAAATACAAAAGTTGAATTTTTATACAAATTTCATTGACAAAAAAAGGCGTTTAAATTTTGGTCTGGAATTTTCAAAGACAAAATAGTTACCAAACGGACATTAGTTAAGGATGCAAAAGAGTCTTTTTCTGTAACCATTGACGTGTGGAGGTGGTGTGACCTTTTGTTTTGACTGCTGTTCAAGTATCTTTAACAATATTTATCTTATGCTAATACACTAAAAAAACTTCATTGTAGGAAATTCCAACTTTGATGGGAATTGCAAATAATGAAACTGCCCCAGATATTTGGTGTGTTCAAGCGTCTGGAGGTCATGTCTGCATTTTGTTTGCTATTTCAAAATGACTTATCAATGCCCTTAAAGAAACTCGTTTCCGGTTTTTGAAGTGGCTTTTGAGGCTAGAATTATTAATACACATATTTTTTTTTATTTAGTGTAATTTGAATGCCTCTCTTAACGCCATTTAATGGTTGGATACCTCTATGATTACTTCTTGTGTTGTACTCTTCTGAACAGAAATTTCATCTCCCTGTGGAACATCAATAAATGGGAAAGTTAAACTATTTCTTCTAATTTTATGGGTCCTGACACTAAATATAAATTTGTTTTCTAGGATTCAACTATGGTGAACTTGGAACCATGTTTTATTGTATGGTTTGAGTGAGAGATGTTGAAAGTACAATTTTTTTGGTGAAGTAATTTGTTATTATTGTTTAATGATATTTTCAAATATAATGCAGCACTGTTTTTTTAATACAAAGTAACTTATTTATATAATACAGCATTGTTTTTTAGTTCATCTAAGTCAAGTGCTTCATTTCAATTATAGCTAAATGGATTAAAATATTTACGATGATAATCGATAAATTGTAACATTTTGCTATATAAACACACAAACTGTTGTAAGGTTTAAAAGTATTTTGAATTCATCAAAATAATTACTATAAGACTACTGATTTTTTGTTTTAGTATGGGTTTTAAAAAACCAAGCTAATATTTGTTTTTGTTTATAGAATTTGTCTGACCATTCTAATGTTAGTCAGTATGTAAGGAAAGCAGTATGCAATTTTCAAGAAAATAATATTTATCGTACATTTCTCTCATGTGTTGTGACTGAGATATTATAATAGTAGGAAAGATGCCAAGTCATAAGAAAACAATGGAGTAAAATGATTTACAAGACGTATAATGGAATTTAAGCTATATATTCAAATCTTGGAAAAGGAAACTACGGTGGGAAACATGGTTCTGTAACAATTTAAAAAGAAAAGGACTATTTTCAAATTCATTCGGATCAAATGAATTCAACGTGACCCTTTTGATAACACTCGTCTAATAACGTTGAAACACAAAGTGTAACATTGTTTTTCGTTGAATTTTTCACCTTTAAATTTCTGATTTCATGTTGCCTACTAGGCTAACTTACGTTGAACTACAATATAAGGATATGTTTGAGCTGGTGAGTTAGTTAAATGTGTTTGAGATTATAATTCCTGTGTGTTTGAGGTGCAAACAATTTTATTATAATTATAATAGTTTGTGTTTGAACCTTGAGTATAAAACACATACAATTTTAGTTTACGTGAGAGATATTAAACATCAACAAAAAGAGAAGGAGAGAACAAGAAGAAAATTAGTAAACCTAGTAACCAAAATAAATTTGAGATAATAATATCATTATAGGTCATAACAATTGGAAATACTAATTTTGGTAATTAAAGTCTTTCATCAACTTCCCCCAAACACCTCAAAATATTTAACAATAAATAACCAATTAAATAGTCCTAGAAATTCACTTGTATATATAACAATATGCAGTTTAGATTGGATTGGATAGTCTGCATTGTCAACTCGTTTGAGCCGCACTCCATTGTTAGTTTATTTTGAACTTTTTCCAAACAAAAATTAGTTTCTGATATGATAGTAGTCTCTCCCTAGATTTAGAAAGTATAGAGTTCTATTTTTCTTGAAAATTGGTATTATCATTAAATCAATTTCGATTTAAAAATATGAAAATAGCTATAAAATTAATAAATTTAAAAGATGAAAATAGCTATAAAATTATTTTTAAGATTTATCGAAAAGATAGATACTAAAATAAGTTACATGTATATGCACTTCAGTTCAGTGTTTGCATGAAGAACAACATTTACATTTATGGGATAAAACCTGTGAAATAAAATAATATACTCATTAGTATTATAAAATTCTAGTCTCAAAACAATATACAAACAAAACAGGCAAAAATCTAGCCAAAGGTAGCAGAATTTCTAACTTCAATCAGATTGATCTACTCTACTCAATTTTTTATGCATACTCAAAGAAGGCCATAACTTCACAAAATCAGGGAGGACTTGCACGCTCAACAGCATCACGAGATTTAGAATGTTCCTGAGATCTACCTGATGAAAAGATGGAAATATAAACATCTTCTTACTGATCTTTGTCGTGTTCTACTTGTGTGGTTTCGGAATTTTGGTGTCCATTTTCAGAATGCTCATTCAGTTCTCCCTCTGGAACAAGCTCCCCAACTTTTACATACTTTTCCATGAACTTGTATTCCCAGTCCTGCAAGATTACAAGCTCTTCTTCACTCAGACCTTCGATGTTACCATTGATGTCTTCGGGTTTGAAAGATAAGAGAGCCAAGGCTCGGCTGGCATCCTTCCCGACGAACATAGAGTAAGGAGAACCAGGACCGTAAAACATCCTGTCCATCAAGCCAACCAAAAAATCAATGACAACTTTAATACTAAGGTCAAATTACATATTTCATTCATGTAAATTTGAGCTTTCTATTTATTATTTGAAATCTAAGAAGCTCTAATTACGTAGAGAATTAGGATTGTCAAGTGACTCAAGTCCCTGCTCTTGAAAACAGTTATTAAGGTCGTGTACATGGAAAATGAATCGGATGGATCAGAAATGAACAGGTAATAAAGAACAAACTAGCTTTGAGAGGTTTGGTTGAGTTGGGATGTTAATGGCAGGCGGTCTTGTTGAAATTATGGCTCAAGTGAAATTGTTGCTTGGTAAAATTAGATTCAAGGGAAACTGGTTTGGACTCCTACTGACATGAAACTCAAAAAAGGTACTATTTAGAGGCTAGTGAAAGCATAGGAAAAAAACAACAACGAAGTGTGTAAGTTAACGAAATAATACCCAAATTCTATAGAAGTTATATCAAACACCAACCATCATTTCATTTACCCCGCCCCAAAATAACTTCTGCGAGGGTAAGAAGCAAGCCTATACTTGCTATCTGTGTTTTCTTATTTCAACCAACGGATTCACTACCTTCATAGGCTGTATTAAACTCAGCTTACATGAACTTCAGCTTACGAAACTCGATTTTTATGCTATATGCTATCCTCTGTAATTCATTCACTTGAAAAATCCAGGCATATATTAAATAAATATGGGGAGGCTTCCGAACCCAAAATTTCCTGAACTGCTTTTGTTAAATATTCCCTGACAGACTAATTGACCGACTTAAAATTTGTCTACTATTAACACACACTCCACTCCCATACAGCCCACCTTTCATTCTCTTTCATTCTTCAGTCCCTACCACCCTTCTTCTCACATAAGTAAACAAAATGGAAGGCCCGTCACTCCTATGACATACATATTTCGTGCAAAAACACTTGCTTCTTAAACATTTCAGGCAAACATCTTAAATCGTTTGAGCCATTACCAGTGAAACCTTAACGTGGAACAGATATTAGAAAGTGCCTCATGACATCCCCCTCAAGATGTGGCTAATCGTTTATAAATCATACACCGATTCTTTTTTGTGGACCAAATACCTATTTAAGGCTTCAAAGGCTCTACTACCAAATGAGATGACATGAGTTCAATCTCAATTAATTAATTGGCAACAGATCGAAAATCTTATAATGATTGTTTCTAAATTTTCCTGTGCGAATACTAAACAAGTGACCATATGAAAAGTTGACAGGTAGACAGTAGTGTAAATGGGATTTATGCATCTCCTGAACAAATTACACTGATCGGTCGTTTATCTTTATTATTGTGAAGTTCCTAAACTCCGTTGATGATATTAAAAGAAGTAATTACCATCTAGAACATTGATTCAAGCTGCAACTCCAGAAACTAGGCAACTACTCCTATTCAATATAATCAAGTTCGTAAATAATCCCTAGAGACCAAACAAAAGTACACTCCAACGAACAATAAAGGAAGAAAAAAATTACCTGCCCGAAGAAACATCGTAGATTTGACCCTTTATAGCCATAAGAAGTGGCTTATTCGGGTCAGAACCATTGTAAGCCCTCAACTGCTGCTCCGTTAATCGCCCTACTAGAACTGCTTGCGAGGCGTCTGCAGCCGAATCATTGACAAACAAATTGGAATTGGATGAGTTAGACGAAGAAATCGGAACAGTTGGGGGCTTATTGAACTCTTCTGGAGAAACAAACATGGAGGAAACCATTTGAAACACGAAGATCATTGCGGCAAGTATGGTGAAGAATGCCGTTGGGGATAGTCCCGTATACCAAGTGATCTGCTCCATTGCTGATCTCCAGTAGAACTCCATTTCTTCGTTTGAGCTTTGCTATTTTCTTGCCGAAGCATTAGACTTCCGGTGGGTTGAATTTGATGATAGAACAATCACTCCACCAACCATGAAAGAATCCTTTACCTACCCGCTTCACGGTTGACTAGTCAACAAACAACTTCTCCTCTTTAGTAAACCGTAGATTTTTGTAGTACAACTATATGGAGTGAGGGATGGAACCTCGAACTTTTAGGAAGATTTAGTTCGAACCATGTATCTTTAAAAAAAAATGTTGAATCTTGAGTCCGTCCTTAGCTAGGAAGCATTGATACTCTAACTTTGCTAGTGTAATCGTGTTCGACACGTGTCAGATATTTGAACATTTTTTATGTACATGTATTAGATAATTGTCGATATAATTGGATGTACATTGATCATTTGTTTGGATATACTAAAAAGATATATATGTGATGATAATAATAACTTTTGAGTGTGAAATACATCAAACTAAGTTTCTTAAGCATATAAACACGTAAACCTATTTATTGTATTTTTTTTAATGTAAGAATGATGTGTATTTTAGAAAATGAGTATTTTAATCAACGTGTCTGTGTCCCATGTTTTAAATATATGGTGTGTCGTTGTGTTGTATTCGTGTCTCATATTCGTATACGTACTTCTTAGGTTACAAGGTAAGGTGTGTTTTTTCTGTTTTTTTTTTTTTTTTTGTTGCCCAACCTTACTCAATATATTTATGACAATCCACTTACATAATTTAGGGTTAGAGAAGTTCACGGTTTAGAGACAAATACACTTCTATTTCAATCTCTATTGTCGACCAATAATTGTACGAGTTGGGTTGACCTTGGGAAAAGAGTTGATAAAATCAATCTAAACAAAAAAGTCCCTTACCCAACCTTTGTGTAGCCTTAGAATATTGTGTACAAATGAACAGACGGAAAGAAATAACCATATTTATAGAAGTTTGTTTCAAATTGATTTTTTTTTCTAGCCATTGATAACTTCAAAAGAGTTTAGGGCTTTCAACATTTTGAATTTTACTTTACATACATGTTTGGACATTTTACAAATGAAAGAACTTCTCAAGTTTGTAATTTATTTGGTAGCTTGGACGGTTAGGAAGTGGAAAAAGGGGTTGAACTACAAAAATATCGAAGAAGATAATAACAAATAGTGACTATTGAAAATTTTAGGCATATGTTAAGTATAGTAGAAAAAGGAGGTGGAAGAGGGACATCAATGATGTGCAAATAGTTTTTGTCCATAGTACCAAATTGACCCGTTTTTTAAGCTCGTTGGAAAAGTTCATATATTGTAAATATATAAGGTTGTTTGGTGGCATGATAAAATTATAATACAACATAATAAAAGTTTATATACTAAATTTAATGTTTTGAGTGTTTTGTAATATAAAATTTATTATGTTTCAATAATTTTCGATTCAACCCTATTTTTTATTTGTTTCATATATACTATTACTCATGCTTATCATTATAAGTAATATTGATTACATTTAGTTGTCTAAACAAATATACACAGGGAGATAATATAAAATTCGTAATTCAAAATTTATGCATCACAAAACTAATAATTTTCTACAATTTAACAAAATAATCAAACTTTTAATCAAAAATTAAATACGCCAAACCCTAGAATTTATAGGGTTTTTGTTGGTTTATTTATTTAACTAATTCAAGATTTTGATTTTCCATTTTTGGTCAACATTTTTTCTCGATATTTTGACGAACTCTACAAACCAGCTTTTTTGAGCTTCCTCCACTTATCACCCTTCTTCTAAACCATCTTTTTGCTGGTGAAATAGGGAATCTCCTGCCCACTCTGAAAAGCCCCCAACTTTCCCACTCCTTCTTGGTTCTATTCTCCCTCTATTTCTCTTCAATCTTCTTCTTCTTCTCTGTTTCATCCTCCCCTTGTTGCGAAGTAACACAAAGAACCAGAAAAGAATCTGCGACATATCAGCAATCTTCTTCTCCATTGTTCAAAATTGTCCTCCCCGACGTCTTATTCGGGAAAGACAATCGTTAAGAGTGGTGTTCCTTAATTAATATATGCCAGGTATTCGAAATTTCAAATGGGGTTTTTTCTTTTTCTTCAAATCTAGATCCATCCTCTACATAGCGACGAGGAATAACTGACTGGGATGTGGAACCCTAACGTTGTTATATCGTAAAATCTTGAACTGGGTATCGGTTGAAATTGTTTTTCTTGTTGACAATGATAGTTATGCCTGCTAATATTGGGAAGACAGCTTCATTGAAAATTCGTGTTTGTTTACAATTTAAATTCTTAGTATTTTCATAGCTCACGTAACTACAATGAACTGCAACTTTTTCTTGAACTCTCTTGCAGGGTAATGTAACAAAATTCTCGCTACGGGATGAACAACGAGGTTTTTGAAGCACAGGTATTGGCTGAGAAGTTATCCAAGCTCAACAATTCTCAGCAGAGCATCGAGTGTATCCTTTCTCTATTCATTATCTTTTATTTATTTCCTTTTTTTGAAAATATTGCATTGCACGTTCTATAACACACCTGCCATTTACAGTTTTTGTTTGGATACTTTTTCCGCCTATGTTACTGTGTTTATAATAATGGATGTCAAAAAGGAAAAAGAAAAAAAAAAAAAAAAAAAAAGAAAAGAAAAAGCAATCTAATGGATTTTATGATTTACTAATTATCTATGTACGAAATTTCTTGTTCCGCCACTTATTATCTTGGAAGTAACTGGATATGTTATGAGGGTGGTGATTATCTTATCTATCAATACTCAAGATTTTTTTTTTCTTTCTAAACATTAATCTACTTCAATTCATATTAACTGAGGTATTGGGGTCTCACTCCTTGCTCACGGCTTATCCCACTGATCCTCGGGAGGCTTGCGCACCTCAATGGTTGCTTCAAGAGGCAAGGGGGGACCTTGGAAGGTGGCTTAGTAGAACCCTGTCAAGTCAGCATTGATGCTCAGAGTTGGTCACGACTTACGTTTTAGGATTCTTTATCTGCCTTGAACACCTATAGACATGTATCTTGTTGATTTCTCATAACAAGATACACGTCTAATTGAAATGCATTAATTTACCTTATGGAGGATGTTGAGAATCTATTTAAGTATTTTAAACTTACGGAGGAAGCATCTAGATTAAATATTGACTGGTACAAATCTGAAATTGGGTATTAATTATGACAACAACTGGGTATCTCACTTAGCAAACCACTTTGGATACAAGGAGCTCAAGGGCTGCAATCTACTTGGGATTTCTTATATGCAGCCATCCTCCTTATATTTTTGGCAATCTATTATGGAAAAGACAGACAAAAGACTTCAATCATGGCAAAGCAACTTCTATCCAAGGGAGGTAGGCTTACATTTGACAAATGCCACCCTACCCAATCTTCCTGCCTACTTTCCCCTTTCTTTTTGCCTTCAAAAGTTGTTGCTCTCATTGAACTCTTACAATTTCCTATAGTGTGGGAATAGGAGCATGGAGCTCTCATATCTTCTGAAGTGGAACAAAACTTGACATTGTTGATTTGAACTTCAGAGCAAAGCAGTCATCTGGAATACGTGGTCCACTTGGGATATGTGTTCCACAATTGGAATGTCTTTAATTCTTATTCAGAATTTAGTCTTTGTAATGTAATTTGATTCTAGCCTTATAATGGCAAGTTTGATATTTTTGTTTTGTTTCCTTTCATGTAATTTGAGCTTTAGACTCTTTCATTATATCAATGGATGGTCTTGTTTCTGTTTAGAAAAAGCATTTGGAACAAAGCTCTCTTAACCAAATGGATTTGGAGCTTCTCATTTGAAAAGAAGCTTTATGGAGAAAAGTGTCCATTGCTAAATTTAGCACCTCTTTCAATTTATAGTTGGGAAACCTTTCTAGGGTATTCCCCAAAAGTCCATGGAAGTTTATCCTTTAGCATTGAGATCTCGTTTAGAAAAGCGTTGTGATCTTCAAAGCCTTTACATGTTATTGTCTGTTTTTGCGAAGATAATTGGGTAGGAGACGACCCTTTAGGTGTTTGTTTTCTAGAATTATATGTAGTCTCCTTGAAGAAAAAATCAACTGTTGTAGATTGTTGGGATAATGTTAATCAGATATGAAATTTAGGCCTTGGAAGAGGGATATGTGATTGTGACCTTATAGGATTGGTTTCTTTAGAACGAGAGATGGAGCAAGTGAAATCAAATGGAACCTCCTGTTTGCTCTAGCAATTTTACTTTCCTCTACACTTTGAAAACAAAGTATAAATAACAGCCCCCTTGGCCAATTTTATTTGGAAATTTAAATTGGGCTCTCTAGGGACCATTTGCTTTGGAGATTTTCCCCATATTGGGCTCTCTCCACCTAGGTGTGCATCTTAGTTTAAGGACCAAAGAGTCCCTTGACCACCTTTTCTCCATTGCTTTTTTGTGGGCTATTATAGCCAATTGGCCCTACTCCAAGTTTTGGGCTCCATTTATATTAGTTGGTGTTTTCAACTATCATAACCTACAATTAGCTACAATATTACTATTTCAAATCCTTCTTTGTTACGGTGTTTATTTTTTTCTATCCATCCTTTCCAACTTTGTTATAGTGTTTTCTATTTACTTTCCATACTCAAACTCTTTGCTCCCCAAAAACAAACTTTTATAACCTATATTCTATTATAACCGACAAACTATAATAATCACCAACTGTAACAACCAACTCAGCGTTCCAAATACCCCTTAATGTGGATTTTTCTTTGGTTGGTTTACAATATACGTCTTTTGGGCAAGAGAAATAATAGAGTCTGTAGGTGTCAAGTGAAGTTTTCAAGTGATACTTGGTCCTTTGTTCGATTCAACGTTTCTCTTTAGGCTTTTGTGACCAATCATTTCTGTAACTATACTCTTATACTTGGTTGAAATTTGAAGCCCTTTTATAGGTCCCTTTTTGTAATCTTGTGTATTCTTTCATTTTTCTCTCAATTAAAGTGTGAATTTTTTATTTTTAATTATTATTATTATTTCAATATCAACATGTGCACGCGCTCACACACGCACACCTCCTCGGTGACGTTCAAACCAAAGAAATTCTTTTGTAATTATAACCTTTTCATAATAAAAAAGAGTGGTTGGTTGTTAAAGGTCGATTTTGTCGAGGCTGTTGATTGTATGGATTAAGACTTCCTTGAAGAAGTGCTTTGGCTTATAGGCTTTCATTGGCAATGGATTCTATGGATTATGGGTTGGGTTAGAAGCTTTAAATGTTTTGTCTTTATCAATGGACATCCTTGTGGAGAAACCTTGGCTATGCAGGGGGTTGAGGCAAGTTGATCCACTTCATTCATTTCTTTTTCTAATTTAAAGTGAGGTTTTTGGTCGTTTACTCGATATCATTTAATCCAAAGGGGCTGATAAAGAATTTAGCTTTGGCGAAGACAAAAATATATGTTTCTCTTCTTCAATTAGCCAATGGTACATTGGCCGAAAAAGTTGAAATGAAGAAGGGAAGATTGGGTCTGCCCGCAATGTACATTCATGAACTTTGCTAGTAACAAGAAATGTTTGCGTTGTAGAGAACTTCGTCCAAAGAGGGAATTGAATCCAGAAGAATGGGAATGCCTCTCGTGTGCTTTTTTGAATTTTAGAGGAAACATGAATTGCCTCAAGTGCAATGTTGAGCGTCTTAAACAAGAAACAAGTGTCGAGTACAAGGAGCAACCATGGGAGTCACCTCGGGAAAGACGACGTCCAAGGCCAACAACGCTTGATTAAATTATGGAATGTTTGGTGATTGGGTTATTCTTCCATTAACTGTATTGTTTTATGGTATTTATCTTGGGTTTTGGCTATTAATATTTTAATTTTGTCTCTATCCAAAAAAAAAGCCGATGGTACATTATTATTTTGCAAAGATGATGACGACATGTTTGATACACTAGTCCAATCAATGGAGCTATTTGAGTGGTGCTTGGGGTTGAAAATCAGTTGGCAAAAGTCATCTGTGCGGGGTTAACATGGATGCTTCAAAAGCTAGTGTATGTGCATCATGTCACCTATGTAAAGTTAGAGCCTCACCAATCATTTATTTTGTTCTTTCTTTTGGTGGTCATTTCGAATTAGAGACGTTTTAGCAACTGATCATAAACAAAATTCAGGAATTGCTTGATAGATGGAAGCACTTTTCTTTGTCTTATTGTGGTCTTCTGACTCTCGGTTCCCTTGGTATTATCAGGCATTTTGTTGTACTATTTGTCTCTACTTTTGATGGCTTCGTCGGTTAGTCTTCACATGGATCGTTTCTTGTGTTCTTTCTTTTGGGATGGAACTAAGTATATTAAACTAAATTACTTGGTCCATTGAAGTCTTGTGTCAAAGTCACAGCTGGATGGTGGACATGGGTTTGGAGATTTAAAACTTAGAAATATGGTTTTGTTAGTGGACTTGGGTTTGGAGATTTAAAACTTAGAAATATGCTCTTGTCAGCAAAATGGGGATGGAAATATATGAATGAAGCCCAAATTGAATGTTATATCTTGAAATTAATTCATCAAGTTGATGCTAAAATACACGAATGTTTTGGTGGACATCATGCACTTGTTATACAACAATCCTTTGGAGGAAGGGCCAAGCAAGGTGGCAATCAGTGCCCTGTAAACTAGGCACTCTCCAAATGGTACTTTATTGAAGATAGTCAACATTCAGCCGTTGGAGTTTCATAACGACTCTTAGACTTTGCAGTTTGCAGAAGCGTCGGGCCTCCCCATCAGTTGGCATAAAAGTCAACTATCCCATCCAAATAAATAGTCACGGGATAGATTTTCCGACCAACATGGATTGAACCATTTAAAAATTGAAAGTGCAATCCAGCCCTTACAACCATTCAAGAAACTTTTGAGTATCCCCTAACTTTAGATTTCATAGGGGTTTGTCAAACCGAACGTGTTGGGACCTGCACGGAATCATAAGGCCTAACGAGAATGAGCAAGGACTCAATTCCAACATGAGGTGCTCTAGGCACCCCATTTAGAAAAAAGGGTGGAAGGTGGAAAAAGAACCCATTGTATGGGAAATACTTAAGGAAGTTATGTAGGGGCATTCTGTATTGCTAAATAGAGCGCCTAAGTTTCTATTTTTGAAAGATATGTAGATGAATAAGTAAATATACCAATTGAAAGAATATATTCAATTGAAAGTTTTCGATTCATCTAGCTGGAGAAGTCGGTCTTTGTCTAGCAAAGTAGAAACCGATTGATCACTTGAAGTTCATAGGATGCTGCTGTTTCCTACCCATAGAGCACTCACGGGGGACTGCAGAACATATGCGAGCTCCTTCTAATGGAAAAATAAAATTTAATGAACCTAAAGAGATGCTTCTTATCTGTTTCGATCATCAATAAAGGATCTGATCTCCTTTTGTCCTATTGATATTGGTGGAATGGTCGGTAGGAAGGAGGCTGAGTAGTATTGTTTTTCAGAAAGGAACTGAAAGACTATATCTGGGCTAGCTTGATTCCACCCCTTCTTGGGCACTAGTTTCATTCCCATCATCAGTATTCATGGTTATCAAATTTTTGTTGGATTTTTGGTTCAAAGAATGATTTGAGTCTTAGGAGCCCTTGGTTGAATATTTTAAAAGCTTTGGAAGGCTTTTGATTCACTTTCTCATTTTAAGTGGTAGAAGAAGGCTATTTTGGATTGATAGTTGGATGGGCAACTCTTTTGAAATTTTCCTTGGGGACTGTTTTTGATCATTGGGACAACCATATAGTGCTTGGCAAATTTCATTTTGAAGATCTTTGAAGAAAGAAGAAATAATTGACTTTCGGTCTTTATTGTCCACTGTTTTCACAACCTTTCTTTTAACCGTGTTTGCTGTGGGCACCGCAAAAAGAAATGCTACAGCTTGGCGTTCTTTGAACTAGGAATTTAATGAGTATTCCATTAAAGATTTATGTTTAAACTAGGCGGCTTTCATCTTCCAACCCAGTTGATGTGTGCTGATCTCTCTGTATTTTTTCAGAAGCTCAAGATACGCAAGCTTGCTGGTTTTTAGTGGAATACCTCCTATTTCTACTTCTTTTTGTTCTTTATAGGAGATAATATTTTTGGTCTTGTTCTGGAATTGTTTATCTTCTGTTGTTCTTTACTTTCTGTTTTTGTATTTCCCTTTCTTGGTTGTTGTTCTGGTTTAGTTGGAGTTTCTATGTTTTTGGATGTACTATTGGATATGATGATGGCGTTAAGGGGGTGTCAACCTAGTTGAGATGTTCGGATGCGCCTCCTGATCCTTCTTTTTGCTTCAATATTGTTCTCAACGAATAATTCTCTTGTACTATGAGTTATATTTTAATACAAAAGTTTGTCTCCGTTTAAAAAAAAAGACAGTGTTTGTACCCTTCAACCTTTAGGAAACTTTCATCTTTATCCAAGCATTTGCCATCTTTTTTACCAACAAATAATGTGGAATTCTTGGCTTTTTGGAAGTCTGAAGTCCCAAAAGGATAGGTATTTTGATTTGGATAATGTTGAATAGTAATCTTAATACTTTACCTTAAATGTCTCGTGAAGGAAGAGTCTCAAGAAGTGGCTCATGCTTCCTAACCCTGCCATTTCAATGTATCAATGAAGAGGTTCTTTTCCTTTAAAAAAACATGCTCACTCGAGATGGTATCATGGTTCCTCTTTGAGCCATTCTTGGGCTGAATAACTTTTTATGGATGGAATAGTCGTTCTTGCTTTATGGGCTATGGTACCATGTTAGATAAAAATAAGTTTCCATCTCAAAATGAATAGGCAATGGGGTTGTTAGGTTTCCTGATTTTTCAATCGTAGGATCCCCCATGTGTAAAAAGTTCAATCAATTTACTAAAAAGAAAAAAAATCAAGTGGTGATTATTTTAAATAGGTTCAAGTGTGAGTGGCTGCATTTGGCCTTAGAAAAAAAAGCAAGGTGGCCAACTCTACGATAGCAAAACAATCAGGTGAGCTTTATTCCTTCTCTTTTTTGAAAAGTAAACAATTCTCTTCATTCTAACGGTCAAAGTACAAAAAACTAAAATAAATAAAAACCGACAAGATACAACAATATTAGTTTGGGAGTGCTTTTACTAGACGTTTGGCTTTTCATTTGCTCGTTAGAGGGGTTTTAGTGCCATGATCGAGAAGTTCCTCCTCAATCCACCTCGTGTGGAGAAGGATCTCTTTCTTTGACATGTGAGGGTAAGGATTATTTTGTGGCTTTTGAGGGGTGAGTGGAATAGTAGAATTTTTTTTGGGGGTGAACAAGGATCCTAGTGAGGTGTGAACCCCTTGTTTGCTTCTACGTTTCTCTGTGGGCTTCAGTTTCAAAGACCATTTTATTCTATATGTGTTATTTTGCATAGTTGGAGTCCTTTCCTATAGCCAAAGATGTTTTTGGTGGGTGGCGTTTTTTTGTGTGTCTGTGTATTCTTTCATTTTTCCAGTGTTGAAAGTTGTTTTTATTATAAAAAAGTAAGAAAAATAAAAGCATTTCAATTTGAACAAATACCTTGGATAGAATACAAGCAAGGTGCAATATGGGATTGCTAGTGCAGAGGAAGATGGCAACCTCGTTGTTCAAGAAGCTCAAGACTTAAATGTTGAATCAGTCCCAAGTGTTAGTAGTGAGGAATTAGAAGAGATTAAAGCAGGGGAAGAGTTTGAAGATTTTGAGATTTTGGAGAACATAATCAGCAATGTCCACAAATGTTTGTCGAGGAAGGTGTAGAAGAAGAACGACCTTCTCTCCAGAAATTTGAAGAAGAAATCCCATAGCACTTGCATGACATCGTCGAAGCTTGTGGTATATCTTTCCTTTGAGTTCTTTAAACTTTATCTCCAGCATTGAAAGTAGTCTTGGATGTGATAGTGCATCGAAAGTACTTTTGGGAATACAAGGGAGCTAGGAGTTCATAAAAAATGGTAGTTAAGAAGCAAATTAAGCTGATATCTCAGGTTATGGTTTTGCTACAAGTACCAAAAAAGTACAGTTTTGATCGAGATTCTTCAAATCGTTGTGGAGTTCTCTTGTAATTTTGATGCTTATGAACCATCTGTATAAAGATTTCTGAATTACTAATGATTATGGTCTGTATATAGAGTGATTGTGTATTTTGCTGGAACTTATTTCTTTAGCAGAGTTTATTGCAAAAGATAATTTAGTGTGGCAAGCTGGTTTCCTTCAGACGTTATGCCATGTGAAAGAAGAAGTTGATTAGATGCATAGTATAAAGTAGTTTACCGGGATTTTTTGTTTCAAGAAAACTTGAAGGATGAAGAAGTGAGTGACTTTCAGAATCTCATGGGGCTTTAGTCACACTAGAAAGAAAGGGTTATAATCGACCAAAGTTAGTGGCCACTGGCGCCTGTCGGAAAATTTTGATTTAATTAATTCCTCTGAATTAATGCCAGAAAAATTCTATGGGATTATAGAAGTATACAAGTTGAATCGTTAATCTAATTTGGAAAATGGCTTTTGGACACTGTTTGTCTCCTTCAATCTGCACTTTTGCTCTGTCGCTTAGTGACTCTTTACAGAACCTGGTTTTGATTGTCGATTCTCAACTTGTTTGCATCGTTGTCAGAATTGTGTTTGGGAAGATCCTATAGTTTTTTTTTTTTCAGAGCAAGCTTCTCAACGTAAGACCACGATGGAGTCATCAACTTTTAGCCTCCTCGTGGCGTTCCTTCTCCAAGGATCTCAAGTTTGTCTTAGTGCGAGTTGATGGATGTTTAGTCTGATATAGTCTTTTTATTTCTATATGTATTTCTTTGTCTCAGTGCGAGTTGATGATATAGTCTGACATGAATGGTTTTTAGCTTGTTTGGATATGATGAAGGTGCTATGGGGGTGTCAACCTAATTGAGATCCCCAGGTGCACCTCATGATCTATGGTTACATGCTCATTGTGTAATTCTCTTGTATAACAAGCTTTTGTCTCATTATTATATTAATAAAGAGGCCGTCTCCTTTAAAAAAAAACCTTGGATAGAATATCCTGCGAAGAGCTTGGAAAGAGCATCAAGATGACATCGTAAGACGAGCACAGCTCAATCTACCCATCTAAGAAAGTGATTTATTTTGAAACGTGCGTTGATTCTTTTAAATCCAAATTTCAGATAAAATAGCTTTGATGGCATAGCCCTGACAACATCAGTTTTATTCCTTTTTTTAACTTTACTTTTCTCCTTTTGTTTTGTTTGGTCCAATGTTTTAATAGCCTTAAGTGGTCTCAAGGTGTTTTCTCATGAAGAGGGGAGGTGTAAGCCTTGAGACAATATGAAGCGAAGCCTCATTTTAAATTAAAAAAAATGATTTATATATATAAATCATAATAAATAAAACCTGAAAAAAAAAACCTGATGTAGTAGGATCATGACTATTTTTTTGGTTAATTCTTTTTTACTATTTTTTTTTTGTTGCACATTCTCTATAAATAGAGAATCTCCCTTTTGTGTATTCTTCAACTTGATCATAATAAAGATAGTTGGATTCGAGGAGAAATTTCTCCTTTTATTTTTTAGGCTATGCTTAATATCATTACAAAGGTTTGAGCTACAATATCAAGGGGGGTTTTTATCAAATGATCTCATGTTATCAAAGTGCTCATGAAGAAGGACACATTATGGTATTTATTCTCATTGCAGATAGAGTTGTTCATGATTGTAATAGGAGTAGGGAGGGGGGCTTCATTATTACGTATATATGGAGAAGGCTGATGAATTTGTGGTTCAGATTTTTTCGATGTTGGCATTAAGCTGTTCGATACTCCTTATGGTTGAACATTTTCATTGCTCTTGTTTGAGAACTTTGGATTGAGAGTTGGTGTGTCCTTATATTCTTTGCCTTTTTTCGTCAATAAATATACCAGTTTGAAAAATGTTTTGGATATGATAGTTCTTGTGTTTAGATGGAGCCCTTTTTTGTATTCTTTATGTGAGTTCTTTTTTGTTGGGTACTTATAGAATGAGGAGCGGTTCTTATACTATATACTCTTTGGATAATTTTTTATACTCAAACATATACTCTTTGGATAATGTTTTATACTCAAATATATACTCTTTCTTAAGTAATTGCTGTTGGTGGGTGCAATTGTTATGGATCTGTTTATCTTTGATATCAAATTAGCTTTATCAAAATGGTGCATTTCCCACCGGAAAAAGGCCAAGCAGATTGTCGAAACATGGGATAAATTATTCAACTCATCGCAGAAAGAGCAGCGTGTTTCATTTCTGTATTTGGCAAATGACATTTTGCAAAACAGCAGGCGCAAGGGAAGTGAATTTGTGAATGAATTCTGGAAAGTTCTTCCTGGTGCTCTCAAGTATGTATATGATCATGGTGACGAAAGTGGAAAGAAAGCAGTTGCCCGACTTGTATGTCTTCTTTTTACTTGTGCAGAAAAAAATTATGGCAATGAATCTTCATATGTTGTTCCCCCTGGAAGCATGCCAATTAACTCTGAACATTTTGCCCAAAAGTAAAGCATTTTGCATATGTCGGTATCTGAATTAAAATTCTTCTCCCTCCACCTCCCACAAAAAAAGGTGAAGAATAAAAACGGAAAAGGGAAGATGGAATCCGTTCACTGATTGACACGTTTATATCATAAATATCTCTATTAGGGCTTGTCAGAGATTGGCATTTGGTAATAGAAATCTCATTTCTACTTAGGCAAGTCTTTTGATTATGGTGTTTCATGGGTACTGTGGGTGCTCAGTTGATGATAATTCCTAAAGCTTGCATATTAGACACGAATCCTCTAGTAAATTATAGATATCTGGGTTTAAAACTTCTGTTTGAAGCATAATAAGTGGATGCTTTTGCCTTTTCCCTTTTGTTCTATTCCTAGGCCTAATTTAGTTTTTTTTTTTAACTAATTACAGTAACAATTGTTCTTCTAGAGTAAGTAAAGGAGTTTAGGAACTTTTTCTTAAACGGAAATCAAACTTTTTCCTTCAAATAATAAAAGAATTTAGGATCTATGAACCTTGTAAGAGATAGATAAAATCTTGATTTGATCTTATGATTAATATCTATAAGTGAGAGAAAGGATAATGAGTTGAGAACGACCTTTACTTGAATAGGATCTGTTCTATAGGTTGTACATATGTGTCCTTGAGTTCTGAGGATAATGAGCTGAGGTTTCGTATAAAGGCGCAACTTGTCATTCGAAAAGCCTATAGTTTAGTGTTATGGTTTTCTTGATTCTATTAACTATAGTAACGTATTTTAGAGACAAGTTGAGATGATGAACCTCCTACATTCTTTCATTCCAATCTTAAATTTTTGTTATTTTGGAAAAGAAACGAGAAAATTTTATTGAAACAAGGAAAAGAGACTAATACTAGAAAAAGTACAAAGCTCCAATTGGGAACAAAGGAACAACTAAGGATGAATGTAAAGGGAATAAAAACTGTACAATTTGTGTCAAAACCTCCCAAAGATGAGCAACACATCAAATTAAAGTCCAAAATCGCTGAGCTTTGAGCAACAGAGACTGAAGGATGAAGGAGCCGAAGTTGGCTAAAGATAGATCATGGAAGACAATTTTCCAACTGCATTAAACACCAAACCACCAAAATAAAGAGGCCCTAAAATCTTCTGAAAAATGCTTCAATAAACAAACTTCGAAATTCAAAATGAAACGGAAAAGATCTTCAAGACCAGTGTAATTAAAATTTTACGATTCATGATTTGTATCGTATGGTTCAAATCAAAATGAAGGGAAAACCAAATGATTCAAACTTGTGTTGATGTTGATTGACACAAGATTCGATTTACCATTCTTTCTTATACTAGTTGATGTTCTAAGTAAGTTGTTATCATGTGACATTTGTTGATATTTGAAAGTTTTCTCAGTCTGGATGATGCTAATAAGCCTTATGGTGGATCTATCACTTACAGGAAATTTTAGTAGATATATCGTCTATGCTGTCTTACTAAGTCTTTGGGAAAATTTTATATTTACAAGATTCTTAAGATAGCTTATTTTGAATTCATAAGGTAATTTTAGTTCAGATATTGCTGATTGCACATTATTGATCTTAGCTCGTCGAATCTCAGTGTCAGGGACAATCTTCTTTGGTGTTGGTTTTGTATATTCCTATTGACTTGTCAATTGGAGGATTCTTTTTCCTATTATAGTAAAGAGGCTTTAGGTCGAACTATATCCCTTGATATTATATTCTTGGTAATTGGTCCAATTCCTTCTGGGGTTGATAACCTTGTGGATTTTTAATCTCTAAGAGAGATGGAAGAGATGGAAGAGCTGGAAGCCTATGCACTTTGAAAGAGAATAAAAGCGTTTTAGTTTTGGATGGATTCAAAATGACCATTTTTTTGGGGAGTATGGAGGATATTTGGAAGGTTTTTAGAGTTTTACGACAGATGGTAATTTTTTTAAAAAATAATTTCATTAATAAATGAAATATCCAAATAGTACAACCAATTAGATGAAAGAATAAAACAAGACGGGGGGTGATGGATAAAAAGAGAGAGATGTAAAATGGATTGAAGGAACCAGAATCAAGCTCAAAGCACTATTGACCCATCATGCCTTTGTAATAAGCCTTTGATGTTGCAAAGTGTTTGTTTTTGGTCGTAAGGAGCTACTTGATCCATGGATGGTGATCTCTTCTCGAATAGTATAGAGGATGTCAAACCAGACGTTAGGAAGTTTTTTTCTGAAAGACTACAATGGCTATGTTGGGTTGAAGGATGTAAGCAAATGGAGTAGTAGGAGATGGAGGAAAAGCCTTCTTTTATGTCCTTTGTTGGAAAGGATGGATGTTGGTCAATCGTCGCCAACATATTACTTTTTTGTTTTCAAAATTTCCTTGAGTTACCTTGGTACTAATGGCAGAGGGCTTAGCTTAATTGACACCTGTATGTACTAAGAACCAAGAGATTTCAAGTTCAAATCCCTCACTCCCAACTTGTATTTAAAAAATGGCAGAGGTAGATTGGTTGAAATCTTTAATAAGAGATGAAGAAATTCCATCCCCTTTTCGCATTTCCCACCAGGATGGCTTTGCTAAGGCCTCGATTAAAGGCAAGCTTAACAACTTCTGCACAATATATATTTTTTTCCGGATGGGGATCTTATCAACAAATGCTTTGAGTTAGTCATTCAACAATTACGAATCCAACTCATAATCCGATCTTTGTCTAGCTAGTTCACACCTCGAAACTAGAGAAAGGGAATTAATTACCTTTTGATTCAACAAGTTCAGGGAAGGGACAAGCTCCCAACAAATAGCTCAAAACAAAGGAAGGATAGATCGGGGATCAGGAGCGAAGCTCTTCGAGTGTAGAAGGAGAAGGGAAACTCAGGCCTGAATCACTCTATGGAGGCAAGCACCTTACTTTGATTATATTACCCATAAGGCAAAAACCCTGAAAAAATGGGGATTCTGTCTCTCCCTTTGTGTCTTGTCCATTAACTTAACAAGGAGTTTGCTTTAAATCGTATTCACCAAGACAAAAATTTTCAAGGACTTTTGGTTGAGGGGCATCAATCATAGTGGTGAAACATGAGGCCAACCAAGAATGAGATTCCTTTATTTTTCTTTTCTTTTGTTAGAAGGAAATAAGTCTCTCAATTGATGTAATTAAAGGAGACAAAGCTCTGAATACAATAGCAGAGATTTGGATGCATATGAAAATCTCAACTAGGCTGATACCCCATTAGCATCCTCATCATATTCTAATATCGAACAAAATATCAAACCGTGAGACAAGGATAACAACGTCTAGACTAAAACGATACAAATGAAATGGCCAAACACAAATAAAACCAATACAAGGAGAAATACTAAAACAAAATAAAACCAAGAACGCGACTTCTTTTTCAAGGATAAAGTGAAGGATCTATTTTTTCGAGGCTCAGTGATGCACAAGCCATGATTAAACTCAATGGAGGAGGTTGGAAGGCGAGAGAAAAAAGGTGAGACATGTCACTGATCAAGAAAGTGTAAAAAATGGTGAAAAGGAAAAGAGGGTGTTGGGGAGACTTGATGTTGCTATTAGCGGACTTATGTTTGCCTCATGCTGAAGAAGCCAAGCAAGTTTGACTGACCTTTTTTGCGGGCTTCATTTTTATGCGCTTGTATTTTTCCATTTCTTCTTAGTGGAAGTTCTTTTTCTTTTTTTTTTTTTTTGTAAAAAATAACGACCACTCAATTCTAGGAGTTTCCGAAGAGGATGGTGATGAAATTTAGATGTATACCAAACACGAGAATTTTATTAATGTTTAAAAGTTGTGAATATAAGAAGACAACTATTCTATTTATAATTGAAAAGCAAAATAATCCTAATTAATATAATCCTAAAAGTTGTGAATATAAGAAGACAACTCTTCTATTTAGGATTAGGACTAGATTTTTCTATTAATTAGGATTAGGATTAGTTTCTTTGGATCATTAGGATTAGGATTAGTTTCTTTGGATTATTAGGATTAGGAGTAGGGTACTATGGTCAAACCCTTTGACTAGAATTAGTTTCTTTTATTAATTAGGATTAGGATTAGTTTGCTTTTCAATTATCAATAGAGTAGTTTCATTTTTTATTTAGATTAATTTGGTATTGAAGCAGCCGTTTGGGCCAATGTTGACTGCCGTTGATGGAAGACCGAGAAACTTTTTGTGACAATGATCACAGGAGGGAGCTTTGTGAGTTGTGCTCTTTGCCAACTAAAACACATCTAACTAGGGGGAATCCTTAAAATTCCAAAAAAAGAAAGAAAAAACTATTTGATAGTATAGGGTTCCATCTCAAAACCAATTGGCAATGAGAGGAGTAACCCATCTACCTTATAAGGGGTGTGAGTCCCCTTGGTTTTTCCAATGTGGGACTCAACAACATCTCAACAAAAACCCAAAGATTTATCAAGTTTTTGCAAGAATTAAATTTTTTAGAAGAACTACAATTAGGGATAGAAATTATCAGAGAACAACCAAGAAAGATTGAGAAATATGCAAGAAAATTCAAGAATCAGTCCTACAACAATTATGATGAAGAAGCTTAATCAAAAACACCCAATTTGTTCATTAATCGTGAAGTTTTCGAAGAAATGAAGAAGGATATCAAGAATATTCAATGTTTGTTGGGAGAGAACTCAAAATGTGGAGCAATTTTCAGAACATTTGCAAGAACTTAAAAAAGATGTAATTTGAGAAATTCACTAAGAGGAAGAAAAGGATGAACAAAAATCAGGGAGCCCACACAAAATTTCTAGAAAAGAAAAAAAAGAAAAAAAAGAAAAAGAAAAAAATAACCATGGGCAAACTGATTAGAAGAACTTGAAAACCTAATTACAGTCGACTACGAAACAATGGGGGAGACATGTCTTGAATAAAAAGAGTTTAGGTATTTTTTCGGCAACGCAGAGGTGACCAAATCAAAAGATCCGACCAAGAAGGTGAAAGATACATAGTTTATGGAAAAGAAAGTAGAAAATCATGTGGTTAATGAAGAAGATCCTCATAAACGTGTTGGCAACCTATTTGCAGTTGTGTACAAAGAAGAAGATGACGACACAATTTTTTGGCAACCCATTTGGTCTCGCCAAATTTTTACCCTTTTTTCAGACCCTACCCAAAGACCCATGACTCATGTATTCTGTTTCTGCCTACAGCACAAACCCAAATCCACTTCAAATTTGAACCTCATTCCATTTTATTGAAGTTTATTGACCGATGCATACACACATTTAATGAAGTGCAAGAAAACCGTCCCCAATTGAATTTTCTTCACTCTTACAAAATGGGGTTTTCCTCATTTTCTGAAAATTCTGCACATTCTTTTACAATAGAGGATTTTTTGAACAATTTAGTTCTTGGGTTCATTGGCTTGATCATGAAAGATTGAATATTTTTTATGTTGAATGTTCCCAGATGTTTCCATTCGAGTGACTTATTTTTCTATTTTTATCCTCATTTTCGTTTTAAAACTTGAGGTCTAGTTTGTTTATTTTTTTTTTCGGGAGGGATAGAATGATTAGTAGGAATAGGGTATTATAGTGTCATACCTTTGATCTATTAGGATTAGGATTAGGATTAGTTTTCTTTTTATTGATTAGGATTAGTTTCTTTTGTTTATTAGGATTAGTTTCTTTTATTAACTAGGATTATGATGTGATTGATGAATGAATGGATTAGGTTTTTCAAAGAGGATGGATGAATGGTTGATGTCTTTTTTTAAACGGAAACAAACCTCTTTATTAATATAAATGAAAGAGACTAAAGCTCGAAGTACAAGAGACATATACTAAGAGTAAAAAAGACTAAAAGAACGCATACAACATGAACCGATGCAAGAGACAGAGAGAACATAAAAAATTCAAGACCCTCTAGAACCCCGGCTAAACAAGAAGAAGAAAATACAAAGCAAAATGAAAAAACTGTCAACAAGGAGCCTCAAATCAGCTAAAATCTTAATCCTAAATGGCTTAAAAAATGAATGGAAGGAGAACACCAAGACAAGGTAACCAACCAAGCTGCTTCAAGCTTGATTTTAAAATTCAAACGTGTACCCTAGATGACTTGCTGAAATCTTCCATCTCACCAAGAAAACACCGCACGTGTACTATTGAAAAAGCCCATCAAAGGTCCAAATCTTTGAACGGAATTCTGAAAGGAAGAAAGAAAGAAAGAAAGAAATAGAAAGAAAAAGGCCAAACATGAAATCTCACTTTACAAAAAAAACATTATCTTGCATCAACAATCCTTTCCAAACGCCCTGAGAATCACCGTATTCCCATTCAAATATTAAAATTAAATGACTGCAGGACCAGAAAACATGTCTACTTTCAGTGCTCAAGCCAAAACTAACCCACATTTCTCAACAAAGGACTTCAAATGATCAAAATACCACATTGACGAGCTTGGAGGGGATTTCCGGCTTGTTTCTCAGAAAATGAATCTTACTCAGTCTGAAATAGAGAATTTACCTCGGTCTCTAAATGGTCCTCCAACAATTGATCTTCATTCTCATCTAAACTTATCATATCACCTTCCTCACTGCTCATACTAAATGGAGTGTCAAAATTTGAAACAAGCTTCTTTTTGGAGGAGGAGACCTGAGTTTGGCTAGGAGAACCTCTCAAGAGCTTTACCTTTGAATTAGATAAAGAAAAAACAGAGTAGTTAAAATGTTGATGGATCGTGCTCTGAAGAACCGACCTATTTGGAAAAGATGGGCTTGAAGATGGGCACAAATTGATTCTAAAAGATCAGGATTCTGAATGGATGATGTAAGTGTTAGCAGTTTTACTTTTGACATTTGATCCAAGCTTGAGAGTTGATGAAGAGTGGTTTTTTTTTTTTTTTGTTGACTTGAAGGGAACAGAAGAAAGAAAGGAAGAAATGTGTGTGTGTATTTATATGCAATATATTTTTTTAGGAAGAATGATAGGTTAAGAACGGGAGATATTTTAAGAGATTGAAGAGAGGAATGTTAGAAGAAGAAGGGCAAGAAGAAGAGATCAAGAATATATGATGCAGAGAGAAGTTTCAATTCTGGTCTCACACGTGGAGACCCTCACCGGATTTGACTGGAGTAGTCCACGTTTGGTGGGCGGGGGTGACCATCATTGTCTGCCGTGGTTGAAAAGGCTCCATGAAGAATGCCCAAGTTTAGGCTACGATACTATGAAAATTCTCATAGAGTTAGTGAGATAAAAGAGAAGTGGAGAGAGATGGAAAAATCTTCATTAGGGTTTCTCATCAATTAAGTTGATGAAGAGTCTTTTGATGATGGTTTATGCCTTCTTTCAATAATGGGCAGTTTGATTGGGAAGATAGAGCTAGGTTATCTGAGGGCCATCCTTTTAGCAAAATTCTTTGTGCTTTTTAGTTTCGACGGATTAAGAAGATATTTTCCATTATTTTGAAGAATTCAGCATCACTCTATAAAATAGATCCTTTCATAGAACAGGTCATTATTATTGCTATCACCGGGTGTAAATTGTCGAAATACTTCAAATCTTATAGTTCTGATTCTCCCTTGTCCAATTAGAGAGTTCTTTTGTAACTCCTTTTGCTCGGGGTCTTTTTCTCCCTTTCTTTCGTAATTTCATACACAATAACAGTCTCTCATTCAAAAATAAAGCCCAAGAGTTTGTGTTAGTTATCGAGGAACTTTCTTCATGGATTCTCGTGTTGCTCTTCTAACGCGTTGGTGGTGTTTTGAGGTAGACCTTTTGTTTGGATCTTGTTTCAGGCTGTTATTTTTCAGGAATCCATGGTTCGTGCCTTAGGGATAGAGAACTTTTCTTTCCCTGTTTGGTTGGTTGTATAAGTTGTATTTCTTTTTTTAAGTCTTCTATAACCCTATAGGAGTTTGTACGATTGAACTTTTATGTTTTTTTCATCTTTTGATGAAACGTGTTCCAGAAACACAATTTGTCCTACAGATGTCAATGTGTTGGTTGCTTAGTACGCATGCATTATTTCAATTTGGTTTGTTAAATACTGGTTGCACATTACTGTGACTTTAACGTACAAACTTCAATTTTTTTTCATAAAAAAGCGTGTTGTCCTTTTTTTTTTTAAATGGAAACAAATTTCTCATTGATAAAATGAAAAGAGATTAAAGATTGAAATATAAGGAGACATAAAGAACATAAAAAAACAACCCCAAAAGCAGCCACAAAAAGTGTGTTATATTGATAGATCTAATGAAATTTTGTACATTTTTTTTTGGTTACAGATCACAATCCATTGACATTTCCTTCTGAATTATCCTTCTCTCGTATTTTTATTTTTTTGTTTTTATTTATTTTTGTTGTTATTGTTGTTGAAATCCACAAGCTCTGTAATGTTAATTTTAAATTGTAATAGTACGATTGATCAGTTCCTCTCTTTCCTTCTTTTCTTATGAAAGTATCTCAAGTTTTATTTAAGTTGGGGTTTCATTTGTCTCACTTAATTTTGTTTCCCTTCATGGGAGTTGGTTTGTTAAGGTCAATATTTGGGAAGAAAGGAAGGTTTTTGGTTCTCGGGGTCAGAGTCTTAAGGATGAAATGCTTGGTAAAAATCCACCTCCAACTCCGTTACCCAGCAGCAATGGAAAGAGTTCAAATCCTATAAAAATAGTGAAGAGGGATGCTCACTCTGTGAGAATTGTAAGAGCTTAGCTGTGGTAGCAGTGGACTATTGCAGTTTCCTTTTTTTTTTTCTTGTGTTATGACTCCTATATCTTTACTGCTTAACTCTAGAAACTGGCTGTTGGAGGTGTTCCAGAGAAGATTCTTACTGCATTTCAATCTGTACTTGATGAGCATCTGAATGAAGATGCTGCTCTGAATAACTGTAGCTCTGCTACTCATCATCTGAATCAAATTGAGGAGGACTTAAATGTCTCCTTAGCTCAAGGTATAGCCTCATTTACTATAGTCATCTCATGCAATTTTAGTTTAAGATGTTGTCAAGTAAGCCAAGCTCTGCATTATAAGGGTGGTCTTTGTATGAAGTGATAGTCATGCAACAGACTTCTGATAGAACTCAAACTTTCAATATCCATTCGAGTATGTTATTATGAAAGGGACCTTATATACTTTAGATAATCAAGTATTTATGTTTGTAAACGATGTGCTACTAAAAAAATATTTATGATAAGTTCAATTTATTTATTTATATTTTTACCTTAAAAAAATCATATCCATGGGCAGACCTAGTTCATTGGCTATGAGAAACTTTGTGTGATGTTCTTTCTTATTTATTTTTTATTATTTTCCTTGTAATGCGATCAGTAATGTTGGACTTTGCAGTATAAGATATCGGGTCTGAATTTGTACCAATACATAGATCTGTGTACTTAATATCGGTGTTTTAAGATGCATCCTAGGTGCACTGGGTAACTTGAGGGTGTCCGACTTTTGTACGATTTAAGAGCTATGCCTAGGTTGGCATTCTCGCTAAGGTGTGCCTATAAGTTTATATTTTAAACAATCTTTCTTATACAATTTTAGTTTCTCGAAAAGACTATATTTCAACAATGTCGTTAAAAACTTCCATTTCTTTTATGTTTTCATTATCTCATTATTTATAAGACTATCTTATGCATGCATGTCTTTCTTGGTATTTTTCTGGTTTGTTCTTGAAAAACCTTACTTATATTTTTGCTTAGCATTTACTTTCTAGACGTCTATTGCGTCTTCAATGCATCTTATAGTTTAAAATACACTATTATACAAAGATACTATTATTAAAAGAATGATTATTTATTCAGAAACTATGAAATATAGTCATCTCATTCTATAAAATAGTAGAATGCATGAGGATGCCAAATCATTAGGTAATGCGTTCAGGTGCCTTCTTCATGGTTAAGGTCTTGGCTTTGGTCTCTCAAAGAAATCCTGAAATCTAATACCAAATAGGAACTAAACTCAATTTAATGGTAGAAAGGTATAAGGATATGATAATTACTATATTCATAACTTGGATAATATACCATTTTGAAACCAAGCCACCAAAGTGGTTTTCTTCTATAGCCTTGAACAGGATCTGTTCTATAGGTTGTACAACTGTGACCTTGAGTTCTAAATGGTAACTGTGTGCAAGTACTCCATAAGCATTTATTATTGTTTTTTTTTATTCTTATTTATTTATTTATTTTTCATAATCATAGCTTCAAGTAAACTGTGTACTTTTTTGTAAAAAAAAAAATCAATTGAAGTGTTGACTGAGTGTTTTGTAGATAAGTGGGCTAGTTCTGTTTCTTTTTTCATTGTGTTGGCATGATCTTATATCTTAGTTAGCAAGTTGCAAGTTTTCTTATAAGTAGGACTGAACCTGAAGTTTGGGTGGCATGCGGTATCTCTATAACCAAAATAATATTCGAGGGTAGTAAAGTATAAAGGGTTACATATCATACTTTATCACGATAATGTGATGTACCTCCATTCATTATGACATGACTATAAAGATAGACATCGATAGGCACCTTATGGAGGAAGTGCTTTGTATTGGAGTCATTACCAGCTAGTCTATCAAATAAACAGGTGGCTGAACTTTCATGGAAGGATTGCAAAGATTCTACTTTTGTAGCCTTAGTGAGCAAGCTAAGAAGGAATGATTAAGATCTTTAATCCAACTTGACTGTTGGAGCTGGAGCATTGGTCAAGTAAATGGGACATCTTCCCATTTTTGTTGCATTCAAACCCACATTTTTTTTCTCACACACATCTTATTTGTAAACACCTAATTTCTTCTCTCGATAGATTTTCATGCAGTGATCATTCTATTCCCTGGCATATTTTGTTTTGGTATATAGAGTTCCCTATGCTATAATATTGTGTATGTATCGTGAGACCTTATTCCTTGAAATGATAAGAGCAATTCTCTCCGTTCTTCCCTTCCAATCTAGGGACTCAACCAAGATCTGGATTGCTGGACGACCTTCAAGATCAGGAAACTGTAATTCAAGAATGTATTAGGCAACTTGAAGGTGTTGAGGCAACTAGGGCTTCTTTGGTTTCCCTTCTTGTAGAAGCGCTTCAGGACCAAGTAACTTTCCTCACCTTTTTTATTTCCTCCAATAATTTAAACCCATTGCAGGCCTCCTCTATATTGTAGTTGATTACTCTTTGGAAAATCACAGGAATCAAAGCTGGAACTAGTTCGCAATCAGTTGCAGGTAAGATTAACCACTTTGTATATTTTCTTTTTTTGAAGTATCTAACAAGAGTTTAGGTTTGGGATCACCTGTTGGCTTAAATTAGTTTTGAATGGGTCGACATGCCCTTCATACCTTAAAACGTTTGAATATGATATAAGATATTTGGAAATGTCAAACCATTGAACTTTGGTACACCTAGAATCATTTAAATCAAAGTTATAATCTTCTTTCATTGTAGACACATGGTGGAGGTGGACACAGACACCCTTGATTCTTGTGCAAGTTGACACAAGAATATACTGTATTAACTAATAGTTTATGGGTACAATCCATCATGGCCACCTATGTAAGAGTTAATTTTCTATCAGTTTCCTTGATACCCAAATGTTGTAGGGTTAGTCGAGTTGTCTTGTGAGATTAGTCGAGGTGCACTTAAGCTGGTCTGACAAATGTAAAAAGAAATAATATACTATAACAAGAAACAGGAGAAAAATCAGACTGAATGAACTTGTTTGATGTGCTAACTATGTGGGCACATTTGATTTTGATGTTTTTTATAAGTTTGATACAAGATATTTGATTACTTTAGAAAATTACAAATAACAGTGAAAACTTAAAACCTGTTGATCTTTGGAATCCACTTCAAGACATGATAACTAGTTACCAATCTTTGGATGAAGGCCCTCGTAGTTTTTAGCCTTAAATTTTTTTTGTATCATCATTTAGATATTAGTGGTTGATCGATATTGTTAGTAAGGAGAAAGATATGGTGAAAATCATTCATATTTTTCATTAATGTAAATTCAAGTATGGAACTTATGCTTGATTGGCTTGTATGCTAAATTTCAATGCTTTTGTTTGCATCTAGATGAATAAAGAGATGAAGCTATTGTTTGCCTCGTATCCACTAACATCACATCTACTCGTTCATGTGTTATGAATGAGTTTCAATGTCAACATTACAGTTCAAACAAATAGGAGTTCAATCAATTGGGAAATCCACTCAGTTTCTTTTCTCTCAGCAATCAGGGAAACGTTTTATATCAATATGCTCAGTCATTGGTAGCCTATTTTAGGCTGTCGTAATTATTAAATTGTACTGCATCTTTCTTTCTTATGTGAACAGATCAAGAAATTGGCTGTTAGAACAAGAAATTGGGTCATGTCTAATAAAATTTTTAGACACTATTTTATTAGGAAAATTTCTGAACTGAGCATTTTCTAATGAAAATGCATTATTAGATTAAATTCAGTTGGAACCATCTGAATTAGAACTAATGAGGTGGCTTTTTGCAAAGGTAGTGTTATTAATCGGAAAGGGTAACATCCGTAAAAGATTATCGTGGTCAAGAACTTAATGCAAAGGAGAGAGCACTGTTTATAGAGATGGACAGTTATTATCTGATGTATATTAAAAACATAGTAATAAACATAAGTTACAACGAACAAATAGAATTAAGTTTGCTTATGTAGATAGGTTCTCTGCCATTCACATGGACGGAGATCTCATATTAAATATATTTTATATGCTTGGAATGCAAAACAATTAGTTGTAGAGTTCTGTATTTCCCAACTCCAGTTTGCTTATGTAGATCGGAAATTACTGTTTATGAACCTGCAGGTTGCTCGATCTCAAATTGAGCTAGCAAGTAATGTTCGCAAAAGGTTTACTTCGACAACGGCTCCTGGTCCTTCAGCTACTACCATTGATCTACTGACAGAGATGACCCACGTTACGGATACTAAGTTATCTTCTGTTCAACAAAACATAATCTCTTCTCAGCCCCCTCTTGTCCAGGCTATGGGGTCGTTTCCTGGTCCTAAAACCAGTGAAGAGGAAAACAAGAGAGCTGCTGCCGCTGCTGTTGCTGCAAAGTTGGCTGCTTCAACATCATCAGCACAGATGCTTACCTCTGTTCTTTCATCACTCGTTGCAGAAGAAGCTGCTTCCATGAACGGTGGCCTAAAATCATCTGGGTTCTCTTCCTTATTCTCTCCTGAAAAACGACAGAAACTTGAGAAGCCCATGCCTATTTCTGATGTTAGCAGTTCAGATGGCGTTGGCGCATCATTTGTTGCACCTATGCAACAACAAATGACGAGTATGCCACTTGCACAATCAGCAAACGGGCAACCTGTATCCCAGGCAAACCCGAGTCAAGCTTCATTTGCGCCACCACCTCCTCCAGTGCCACCATCTCTATCCTCGACTCCACCAGTGAATCAATATGCACAGTCTGGTGGATTAATGGGGGTATTACCATATAATTTTGGAGCATATTCTCTACCACCTCCACCTCCTTTGCCTCCACATATTGCAATGGGATTGAGTAGGCCGACATCTCAGCCACCTCCGCAACAGCTGCAGCCGCCACAGCAGTCACAGCCAACTTCATCAGGATTTTATCGGCCACCAGGTATAGGCTTTTATGGGCAAGGCCAGCAGTCGACGCCACCCCCCCGTCCCTAGGCAGTAAGTTCCCAGGTAGAATTTACTTGGGTCAAACCTTCACTTAAAAGGGCTAAATAGCTTCAATGGTTTACATCAGCCATGCACATTTCTACCTGCCAACTGAGTTCATTTCAGAATTTGTATTATCATGTAAATTAGTAGATTATTATTTTTTTTTGTTAGTTAATTTGTAGAAGGTTTAGTATATCTTCTTCGGCCAACAATTTTAAAGAGCATGTTGCAGCTGAGGTTCGTCTGTGCTGATCACAAAATTAGATGGCTACATTTAGGCTTTTCCAATGTGTATTGCTATAAAAATTTGGAAGCTCGACGAATTCTCGACTACCTCAAAATTTTACTGTGGCTAGGAAAGATTTTCTCCCATATGTTCGAAAGCTGGTTAGCGTACTGCCTAGAAAGATTTTTAGTTGACATGTTAGATTCAGCTTTGAAGACCTTGTTGCCCTTTAAAATCTGCATGGAGAGAGTGGCCAACTACACTTATTTTGGATAGCAATAACAGGATGATACTGGTCTGTAATATAAATTTAGTGAGAGGCCATGGAAATTATAAGTTAAAATACATCAATGCCACTGTTTTGTAATCTGTACCCCCTGTTTTCTTATTCAGTAGAGAACTTTTATCTTAAAATAAATTGTTACTCAATCTTCTTGGCTCATCTGATGCTTTTATCTTCTTCCCTTTTTTATTTGTGTTGAATGAAATATTAATGATCATGAAGTAAATTTTACCGTTGCCAACAGTGTTGCGTGCTTGATTATTTTTTAAAGTATAGGTTCCTCATATTGATTGGTTTGAGATTTTTCATTTTTGTGGTTAATTTGAAAATAAACTTGTAATAAAACTTGCGTTTTTTTGTTTAATAAAGTCCTTAAAAAAAACATCTCTTTTGAGTAAATTCTGTTATTCTAGTACATATTTTAAAAAATAACTTCAGCCTTTTATCCAAATATTATATAACTTTTGACCCTTCAAGAGCAATTTTAATTGGTTTTGAGAGTGACTTTGTTAAAATCATTTTTTCATATATTTCAATTCGGTTCATATTTTCTTTTTCTTTGAGTACTCAAATTGGTCCATATAACTTGTCATGTTCATTATCATCATCTCCAATTATGGCACCTCTAAAAGCCAATGATTCTCCATAAAATTTAGATTTATAGTCTAATAGGTTCAATTTTAGGAACGGCTAAGCGTTAAAAATGTTGAAATTACTTTTAGTGTGTTTCAATCTATTTTAAAATATAATTTTTCTCAATCACTTGTATGAAAATTGGCATAAAATTAAACATTTAAAATATGTTTCGTCATTTTGTAATGATTTTGTATATGAAAAAAAGGTTACTTTTGTTTACAAGTAACCTAATGTTATTTATTGTTGAAGTTTATCGTGTAATGAAAAAAAAATGATGTTACTAAGAAATCAACGTGTTTCTCTAATATATATAGGGAACTAAACAAGATATTGTAGCTTGACAAAAAGTTTGGTATGAACCAATTGCCGTATTAGAAGGTCAAAGTTATCGTCATGAGATGGATAAAAAAAATGGGACTCGTGTATAATCCATAAACGATTCGTGTATCATCTTTCCTCTATAATTTACTCTTAAAACCACGATTGATACAAACACGAAGTGATGGGACAGATTTACATCGAAGCAATTGTTTCATTCATTAGCTTTAAGTGTTCAAACTCACAAAAAAGAAAAGAAAATTACATCTTATTTCATAAAATTTGTGTGTTTGTTTCTGTTTCTAATCAGGCTTCTGGCAGTGGTTTTCCAGCCAAAAATGACTTGAAAAGTAGTAGAGACCTCTTGGGCTGAGTTTGTGCTGTTTTTTGAGATGCACCTCTCACAATTGCATAAGATAAATATTTACCATATTCTTCAGTCCAACCTCCAACCTAATCCAACAAAACAAAATCACAATTTTGTTTATAAATTTATATTTTGAAGAACAAGAATTTCTTATACACACTACTAAATTTGTTGGTTCTGTTTTTTAGATCAATATTCTCTTGAAGTACAAATGTCAAATTTTTGTATTTTCAATAAATCTTAGAAATACTATGGTAGTTTATTGTCATATTTTAATATCATTTCAAATCTTTAATAACTCAAAATCAATTTAAAATTTTAGTTTTCGTTTACCTAATGCAATTTTCATCTTTTGAAAATAACAAAAGTAATTTTAATTATTTTAAAATTACTTTCAAACATGTTCTAAGTAGTAGGAGTGACTATTTAACCAATATGAAAATTACTATTTTGGTCATTAAGTTTTAAGTGTAGTTTTCATTCGGTCTTTAAATTTCAAAATATTATAATTTTATCCCTAAATTTCGATTTTAATTCGCACTTGGTCATCCCATTTCAAATTATTAACTTTTAAGTATTTAGTTTATTTAGTTTTGTTGCACCTTAAGCTTATGTTTACAATTTTAACATTGATTTTCATTAAACATACACTTTCATCTTTATTGTTAATGTCTCTGAATTAATTCCAAAAAGATTAAAGAGTACGAAAATTAATTATCACTATCTTTTCTCACACTGTTGACTTTAAAATTTCATTTAATGAGTCACCAAAATAAAAGTTAATGCCAAAGACCAAGATGAGTATTAGCAAAACTCAAAAGTAGGAGGAAATATTAAAAGGCAAGACCAAATAAAAACTATATTCAATATTCATAAATAAAATTATAACCTTTTGAAATTCAAATCAAATTCAAACCAAAATTAATTTCTGAGGAAAAAGAAAAAAGAGTTAAGAATTTTAGGTGAGCATTTGTTAGGGTAAAAGTGAAAAGGAAAGTGACCTTTTTGTCAGAAAACCAAGGTCTGTAGCGCACAGTTGGGCAAAGATTCATCGAGTTAGCGAGTGAATTCACCAATGTCCGAGTCCCACTAAATGGTAAAGCCGAATCTTGATCTCCACTGCCACATTTCAATGGTAACAACTCAATTAATTCGTTTTCCTACTTTGTTTAAAGTTTGAAGTTGAACCCACATAGAGTTACACTTGGCATTTACCTGTAGACCAATACTCGAATTTTAGACTTCACGAGCGCGCCAACGACACCAATCGTCGGCACCAATCTGTTCCTCAAATTATATTTCCATTCTCTAACCGAACAAAAAATCAACAATCAGAAACTCAACATCTCACATACAAATTTCAAAATAAAAAAACGTCAATCACAAAAATTAATCACTTCCGAAATCTGCAGATCCTCCATGTCGAAAATCCAATTAGCTTCGCATGGAGAGCTTTCTGAACATCATGTCGATTCAAGTACTTTGCTACAGTATCTCCCGCACAAGGGTCTCGATCTTTCTGTCCAGACTACACGAAGCATTGAAATCGAACAACAATTTCAAAATCACACAACCAGAGCAAAAAGCCCTAAATATCGCATTGCAATAATAATAATAATAATAATAATAATAATAATAATAATAAATCGAATCACCTGGCCATAGATGAAGGTCTGGAGCAGAGTGAAGCGGAGAGGATCGGTGCGATTGAGATCGCCGAAGAGCGAGGCGTTGGCGGAGGGACAGGCGTCGCCGGCGGCAACATCGAAGTAATCAATGGCGGGAGAGAGTTCTTTGGAGACGTTAGTGGCGACGGAGATGCAGTCGCGAGAGAGGGAATTGGTGATTCCTTCGGTGACGAGACGAGAGGCGTTGCAGACGGAAGTGAGAAGGTTGAAGGCAGCGTCGGAGATGAGGGCGTGCGACCACCAGTACTGGGAAAGGGCATTGGCGTCTACTTGGATGTCAAGAAGAGGATTTCCGATCTGCAATCCAACTAACTCCAATCTTCCATTTCATCCAATTTTATTTATTCAATGATCACACAAATTGAATATAACCAAATGAATGAGGAGATGCTACGTTGTTGAGTTTCAAAGGGATTAATATATGGATGGAGACTATTGTAGACTATATTGTTTATTTTAAGTAGGTTCATGTAATTTTTCTATTCATAGTCTCTCATTTATATAACATTTCAAAAAAACAATCGATGCAATTCTCTCCATTCCCTTTATTCCAATCAAGTTTCTTTCAACTATCTATTCCAACCGATTTGGTTTGTTTCAGTTCACTTTCTTTCAAACTATTTCAGCTCAATTCATTTAGTTCGGTTCAATCTTTTTAATATTAATTCTTTATTCAAGTTGTCTCTTCCTTAATCCGGATGTTCATTCTCGGTCAGGATATTTTCCCTCTTTCAGAATCTTCATTCCTCGAAATTTCTTCTAATTCCGTGTTCAGAATGTTCATTTCCTGTCCAAGTATTTTCTTTCCTCTTTTGCCTGTTTTAGACGTCTCTTCTTCTCTTCCCTTTTTAAAGTTTGTCATACGTTTCTTTATTTATAGTTCCTGATTTGTAGCATTTCAATATATGAACGAATATCAACTTCTTTCTATTCTCTATTTTGGTACTAATTTAGAATTTAAACGTTTGAAAATGTATTCCAAACCCAAAATTTTAAAAACCTTACAGCTATTCCCTTGAGTTTGAGCTTCAAATTTGAATTAACAATTAGCTGTGCAAGTAATGGCACAAAGTGTCCTCCTAATGACAAAAGAAAAAACCAAATAAAATAATAATAATTAGAAAAGGAATTAATAATTACAAATCTGTATTTAATAATTAGCCCAAAGTGTAAATTCAAATTTTACCTGCATAAGCTTCTCCAGCAATATATAAATCTCTTTTCTTATATTGAGGAAACTTCTCCAACCAACGTTGTAGGAACATAAAATTATCTTCAACTTTCAAAATAAAAAATAAAATAAAATTCTTAAAATTAAAAACAAGCTTTAATTTGTTCTATAAATTACACATCCCGAACCTGAAATAGCATCCGTTATGTTTGAATAAAAAGATTTATTCTTAGAATATGAAAATCCAACTCCAGCTGGCGACTCTACATATAACATATTTGCTTCTGCACACACATATTATAAAATATTTACAAATATAACAAAATATCACAGTTCATCGTAAATTGATGATAAAAAAAATGATAATTGTTAATCGGAGAATCGTCAAAAATAATAAATTTGACAAAATATTTAAAACATCTAGCAAAATTTTAGATTCTATCAATAATAAACATCGATAGACACTTATGTCATTGATAGTAATAGAAGTCTATCAATTTCTATTTGAATTCAAAATTTTACAATATCTTAATTTATTTTATTTTTTTTTAAATATCTCTCTTTAATATAATAATTATTAATAAAATGTGTGTGTGTGTTTTTTTTATAAATTTAAACGTTAGAATTTGAGTGCAAACTTTTGGATAGAAAGACATATATTCAAATTGATTAAACCATTAAACTAATATTTATAAAATTAGATAAATTTAACTAAATAAAACTCAAAGGTTGATACTTATTTTGTTTCATTTAGTATCTTTAACTTTCAACGTTATTATGTCTTATACTTTGCCCAAAAAAGCATTTGGCTTTGGTGAGTTTCCTTATATCATTTAACTAATTTAAAATACATTAAAAAAACTTAAGTACATCACTTAGTACAAACACTTAAATTATGTATATAGATAATCATTGGTGGATGAGGTAATTGAATATGACTAATTATTAATTAAATGAGTTAATATGTATACTAAAATGTAAGAATTAAAAACATGATAATTTAAAAATTAAAGTTGTAATTACTAAGAACAAAGGAAGTGGAAAGTGACCTGTATTCCAACTATAATGATTTTTAATTAAAACTTCACCATTAATTTTAAATGGCCCATGTTCTAGCAAAGCTCCACCTCCAAGTGATGAACAGCCAGCCAATGTATCTAATTTCAATATACAAACCCAATAATAAGTTCTATTTTCAAACAAGCAATAACACTTTTTTCTTTTTTTCTTTTTTCAATTCTATATACTAATTATTTTATTTTCTTGTTTTGGTTTTCTTTTACTAGTCAATATTTTATTTTAATTTTCTTTACAAGTTATTTTATATATTTTAATTATCATTTCATTTACCACCTATTTTTTTAATTGTTGAACTAAAATAATTTCCGTTTACATTGATTTTTATGAAGGGTTTAATAGAACTCTATGGTTTGTTTCTGAATAAAAGCAATAGAACCATATTTTCTAAAATATTGTCAGAAGTATTATATTTTATAACAAGAGAAATCGTTCAAAATAGAAAATACTCCCTACATATTTACAATAAATTTTGCTTTTTAATATAGTTTTGATCTATGTTTTGTCTTTTTTCTACTTTCTAAAAACCCCTTAAAAATATTAGAAAAATATGTAGTCATTTATGCGTAGAGAAAGAGAACGATCTATATCATAATTAGCACTACAATACAAGACTTCTTTTTTATTTATTAAAAAACGAAAAAAGTCCTAAATTTTGTATCCAATGTCTATATGGTTTACATTTCAAAATAGAGGAATAATCATAAATGTCAAAAAAGTGAAATTATTTACCAATCGTAGAAAAAAAACTCAAATGAGCTAAAAAGAATTTTATAATTTTATTTTAATTTGTAAATAGTTTATATTTCTTTGCTATATTTGAGAATGTTGTTTCAAAATATTACATTTGAATTTTGAGTTAATTCTGATTGGGTCAGTAAGTTTTGAATTATTACAATTAATTTTATCATCCATTTTTTAGTTTTCTTTTTATTGCTCTTCTTTCCATCCTTCGTGTGTTAAAATTTGATTAATTTAAAAGAATTGGATTAAAATTTTCCGTCACTAGTGAAGCTAATAGTAATTTTCACTTAAAATTAATAGCAAAAATCGGAAAGTGAACAATTAAAAATAGTTAAACTCAAAATTGAAGAGAAATTAATACGTACTAAAACATACACAAGAAATTAAATTCAAAGTGTTTAATTGGCTAATAGTTATATACTTTTTTTTCTTAAGAAACTTGAAATCTCCAAATTCGCCATGCAAATCTCCATGCACAATCAAAACTTAGTTCTTTAAACTAAATATATACCTCCATTGAACCAAAGAACAAGAGGCTTAGAAGAAGCCTTAGACTCAGCTTCAACAAAGTAATAAAAGAGAGCTCTTCCTTCCTTCTCATTCACGGTAACATAGCCCCCGAATTGCTTGAAATTCGTTGTTGTCATGGGCTGGTTTGGTAAGGATGTGATTCGATCGTGATCTGCCAATTGATTAGCCATGACGAACGACGACCTCGGACCGAGCACGATGGAGAAGGCAATGGCCACCATGGCAATTACCGCCATCGAGGGGTTGGAGCGCGGTCCCATTTTGCTAGCTCTGTCTCTTGTTTATTTGATGATATATAATGCAATTTATATAGTTGGTCCTTTGGTGTGCTTAATATGGAAAGAGCATTAGATTGAAATGTGAGTTGATGTATAGATGGAGTTCCATTTTGATCAGTGTATAAAATTGAATTGTCATGGTGGGAAATGATGGATTTTTTTAGTGTCTCTTTGAATTTTGATCTTGGAAGTGTTTTGTTTTTTGTTTGATTTTTTATCGACATTTTCCATGTTTAATTTTGTTGATATATAATATGTTAAAGAGAGTGTTATAGAAATTATTTTGTTTTAGGTATATTATAATCGATTAAACGTAAGAAGTACATGTACATCTAGCGATGGTCGAAAATAAAAAACTAGTAACAATATACATAAGGACATTTTAAATTATACCAAAATGAATCAAAATATAACAAAATTTAATTTTCGATATCAATAGTAAATATTAATGGGCATTTATAAATTTTTATCAATGTATATATGTGATATTGATAAAAACTTATAGAAGTTTATTAGTGTGTATTATTATTAGAATGGAAAATTTAATAAGATGATCTAAACTTTAGTCCTAATCGTTATTGATAATATTTACGTTTTAATTAACACAAACTAATATTAAAATTTAGGGGCTTGTTTAAATGCTTTTGAATTTTCTATCATCATCTTTTTTAATTTACTTTTAGATCATGTTTGCCGAATGGTAGTAAAATTGGTAAATTCGTAATAGGATTTTGTTCATAATCGTTCATAATGAGTCTGAGAATCACAAACGTAATTGAGTTGACTTTCATTGTCTTTACTTAAAATTACAAAATTGTTAAACTTAATTATCGTTGTCATTATCGATTATCGTTTAACCCTAAAGATAATAATAACAATATCTATAACAATAATGATAAATACAATAATCATATTGCCTTTTTTTTATTATAGATTTGGACATAGGTCTTACGATTTACTGTTACTGCAAAACATAGATAAATAACAAATATAATTAATTAAAATCCACTCTTTAAATTACTTTTGGATGAATTATGTTTCACCCTTGATCTCAAAGCCAAAGAGAAAATAAGATTTGAATCATAGATGGGGAAGTAAACATAGACAAATTAAATTCTTATTGGAGATTGAAAAACCAAACACCCACTCAAACATTTGTGGAGTATGATTGACAACCTCTTGAGATAATTAAAAGAAGATAAGAGTGAGTGGAAAGTTTTAACTTAGCTCATTCAAACTATGAACTCTCTTTTTTCCTACGTATTCAATTTTATGGTGATTATAACTTTTGAAAAAATTTATTTAAAACTTTTTTAACAAACTTTAAATTATGTTTTAATTTAATCTTGAACTTCGTTCTTTTATTACTATTTTAGAAGCGTAAAACTGCATTTAACAAACCATAAAGATTGAGTCGATCAAATAAATTGAAAAATTATACGAGCAACAAATTTCAATGCATCTATGGAGTCTCCCACATCTTCTCCTCTAAGTTGAAGCTAACTCGTCTTTGCACATTATAAATGTGTTCAACAAACATTACTATCTTTTTTAAACATAAAACAATATAGAGACAATTTTTTAGGAAGTCGATTGGGGTGATCTTTTTTTCTTATTATCTAAATGTCATAGAATGACAATAAATTGGTAGATGTCCTTGTTTTAGCAACAATCAATAATTTTTTTGTCGAATCTTCTTTTTTTAGAAAATAAACCGTTATATGTTTTATGGAATTGTAATTACTCCAAGATGGTTCTCTTTTCTAGATAAGAGTTGTCATACCTAACTTCAAAGTTTAGCTTTTGAAAAGGAAAATATATTTTCAAAATTTAGAGATAGAATTAGTCAAATAAAAAGTTCGTATAAACATAAGTGTACGAACCTTGATCCATAAGTATGTAAAAAATTTTATTTTTAAAATATGTCATAAATATGAGAAGCCTTAACCAAGAATGAGAAATTTATATCTCCAACTTAGGAAAAGGATAATTACATAATACTTATCTTCATGCAATTGAAAATATGTTCACATTAAAAAAAAAATTAAGCCTATTTGAAAAAAATTTAATCGTTTTTTTAATAACTAAAACAATAGTTCTAGGGTAAGTTTTTATGTTTTACTTTTCACTCTTTATTAATATATAAAAAGTTAAACCAAAGTTTGAAACCTAAAAAAAATACAATCTTATGTTTTCTATATATATATATATATGTATGTATGTATGTATGTATGTATGTATGTATGTATGTATGTATGTATGTATGTATGTATGTATGTATGTATGTATGTATGTATGTATGTATGTATGTATGTATGTATGTATGTATGTATGTAAAAATATGTATGTATGGATAAATATGTATGTATGTATAAATATGTATGTATACATACATATGCATATATGTATGTATTTATACACATGTATAATGTACGTATGTATTTATATACATGTATAATGTACGTATGTATGTATACACGTGTATGTATGTATTCAAAAAGTGGATACAAATTTTCTAAAACAGATTTATAGGTAAAAATGTAGGATTTATAAGCTTAATTTTTTAAATAAAATAAAATAATAATGAAGAAAATTGTAAAAAATAGAACATTAACAAAATATTGTATAGTTTGAATAAATTAAGTAAAGCTATGTAATTTAGCATTTTTTTTCTTTCTTTCTCTCTTTCAAGAATTTGAATTGAAATTCAAACATCTATTAACAAACACCAAAAGTCATAACTGAAATATAATAAGAAAAAAGGCAAAATAATTTAAAACATAAAACAATAAAATTAATAAAGAAATTATTATCAACTTAATTATTTTAAGATTTAATAAAATTCTTTTTCCACTTTGAAATTGACCTATTATCTCAAATTCTTTTTTTTATTTTTTAGTTTTTAATTTTGTCGATTTCATTGTCCATTGACTCAAAACATTTTTTTTTCTCAAAGTAAACATAACAAGAAAAATAAATAAACAACTAATTATTTCAACAATAAAATATTAAAAATGTATCATTCAAAAATTTGATTGATAACTGTAATTGTGAGCGTGTGATTCGGCGGACACATAAACCCAATCGTAAACTTCAAACGTCTAATTACTTTCAATTATTTTTCTCACAACTTTTGAAGAAAATCAATTTTAAAATTCGAATTCCACTATTCATTTTGATAATCAATCAATGCTGCAATCATCAATATCGACTTCCAGCTAACTGAAGTTGATTCTTCTTCGTTCTTGTGTTGATTTGAATAACTTCCGATGTTTTTTTTGTTTTCTTGAATTCTTCTTCTGCGCAACTGTTTCCCGTTGAGAATCTGTTCGATTTTTTTTCGTCTTCTACTGTTTGTTTGAAGAAACCCTAGATCTTTCTTCGCCTTTGTAGCAATGGGGAGTAGGAAGGAAGAGGAGCGGAACGAGAGGATAATTAGAGGCCTTATGAAGCTTCCACCAAATAGGAGATGTATTAACTGTAATGGCCTGGTAAATTGAAATTTTCGTCTCTTTTCTCTTTCTTGATGTTGTTGAAAATGATTTTTCATCCAATTTTTGTTCATTTCTGTCAACTCCAGTTTATCTTTCGCTTTCTTGAGTACGTTTTAGCTGGAAATTCTTCTGGTGGTGGCTTGTTTTCGCGGAAATTGACAATTATTATATGAACGAACTTGTTAATTTTGAATTTGAAAATGTATTGGATGCTTTGAGTTTACCTATTTAGGTTTATTCATCATACTGTTCCAGTGTTCTAAAGCTGGATGTTCTTTAGAGTTGCATTGTATCATTTCAGCGATTCGTTTCTTCTTCGTTTCGTTATATTATATCTTGTTTCTGACCTTTTTCGGACATTTTGATTTACAGGGCCCTCAGTATGTTTGTACAAACTTTTGGACTTTTGTTTGTATGACTTGCAGTGGAATACAGTGAGTATCTCCTTTTCTTTAACAATGTTTGAGTACGTGATGAATAGGTTTTCTTTTCTTTTTTCAGCATGCCTTTGCCTGCGAATATGGAGCTTTAGTATGAGTACACGTTGTAATGATTGAAATTATATATATTGACGTTTTGATAACTTTTTGGTCATCAATCATTATAGTTGGTTGGGAAATTAAAAGTGTTTCCTATTCTGTTATTTTATGTTTAACTTCGGATGCACACATATGTTCATATGTGCATTAGGTTAACATTTATTTTCACGTGCATATATTCAGCTGATTCGTTCTTGCTATAATAATTTATTGCCTTTTAAATGCTTTTTTTCATTGTTGTATTTGAGGCTGTTAATGATTTAAGAGTTTTAGTTCATCTATTTGCTGTTTTCTGAACTCTCTGGAATCAAGGGAGTGATGGACCTCTTTTTTTTTTTTTTTTTAACTTTTGATGTTGACAAGGTTGAAAGTTGTCTTCACATCACAATGGAAATGATATAGGTGGTATGTCATATAAACATTTCATATAAGTATTACTCTATTATTGTGCCCGAAAGAATGAGTGACATTCTTGTTTCTGATTAAGTATGTTATCATAATTGAATTCTTTAGTTTTCTTAATGTTTTGAACTATCTTATCGAGTATGTTAGCAAAAGTTATTTGAATAAACATTTGAATCTTGTAGAGTAAGATGATTATTTTTATTAGTCCTGTATGTCATTTTCTTCAAACTTTTATTTTCTACCTTGATTGTGTAAAGTCGCGAGTTTACTCATCGAGTTAAGTCAGTATCGATGGCGAAGTTTACTTTCCAAGAAGTTGAAGCACTTCAAAATGGTGGGAACCAGGTAACTAAAATATGTTGTTTTCCTTTTCTTGCACGGATGTTCTTTCCCTTTATTTATTATTATTATTATTTAAATATCTTTCTAGCGAGCAAGGGAAATCTATTTAAAGGATTGGGACTTCCAAAGACAGCGATTGCCAGTTAACAGGTACAATAATTTTTCATTTGTTCCTAAGATCGTGAACTTTTGATTTTAGACTAAAGAGCTTACATGTTATATGGTCCATCTTGCAGCAATGTCGAGAAAATTCGGGAATTTATAAAGAATGTATATGTTGATAGAAAATATGCTGGTGGAAGAACATCCGAGAAACCTCCTAGAGACATGCAGGTACTTTCATGATCCAATGCTGTCAGATTTTTTGTGTACTCTACCGATAAGTGATAATTATGGATGTGTGTTTTTTTATTTTTTTGGTGGAAGAGAGGTTGATCGGTCTGGAGGTTTTCTTCGGGATAATGTAAGGTTTAATACTCCCTTATGGGCGGTGGCCTAACTCCTAAGGCATTTTGTGATTATCAGTTATGTGTTATTCTTTTGGTCTGGAACTGGAAGGGCTTTTGATACGTTCGGTTTCTCTCATGTGGGCTTTTTGTTTATTTATTTATTTATTTTTATTTTTCTTAATGAAACTCTGGTTTCTTATTAAAAAAAAACTGGTGCAAGAGGGAAACTAAAATGATTAACAATGCAGGAAGTTTTTTCTGTAATGCACTTGAATTACTTGTGGGAACTCTTTTCTTTAATTTTCTTTTTCATGGTATTAGGGATTCAGGATTTCTTTTTGCACAGCCCGCGTACATGTGCCCTGAATTAGTCACGTTCTTCTTAGCTCATTTTAATTTTCAGTTTTCTCTTGCAGAGTCTAAGAATCCATGAAGATGAGACCAGACGAGCCAGTTCTTATCATTCTTACTCCCAAAGTCCACCTTATGATTATCAATATGAAGATAGGAAATATGGAAAACAAGCTGCTTCACTTACCAGGAAACCTGGTTCAGATAGAGGTCGATACGAGGGGAAAGTGTCTGGTTCAGTCTTTAGTCCTGGCCGCTTAAGTGACCAAACATATGATGACAGGTTTGCTAATGAGGGATATGCCTCGAGGGTTTCAGACTTTTCAGTCTCTAGTGGAGGTGACCCTTTCAGATCTGGTGCTCATTCACCAAATTTTCAGAAGGACTCCGGATTTAGTAGTCCACCTTTTCCTTGTGCTAGAGATATGCTTAATGATGATACAAGACATCAAATAAGTAGCATGTCCGCTGAGGCAAATGGCCATAGGGATGCATATGGAATCTCACGGCCACAGGTATTTTTAAAATTTACCTTTTTGAGAAATTTTAAGTAGGTGTCTTATGCTGGCTTTCGTGATAATGATACATCTTTGCAACATTTTTTTTTTCCAGCATCAAATTAGACATTTGGCATATAAGGTGAGGTATCCACAATGTGATGTAGAATAGAAATGTTTAGTTTATGCAACTTATTGATCAAGTTTAGAAAGATGCGCAAGTGAAATCTTTTATCCATCTTAGTTAAAAAACCCCTTCGATATCTATTTCAATTTTTATCATTGCGGCTTGAAGCTGGGATAGCATTGGATGCCCCAAAAGAGATGCTCAAATATGTCTTTGCTTTCATGATGTTTATAGTAGATGCATCATTGAGCTTCATTGAGTTTTGAGGCAAGAAGAAGGTGCCTCAAATGTTCCTAAAGGAATTAATTTCCCTGCGTGCCAAAGTAAAAGGTTATTCTTTTTAACTTTAAGACAATAAAGTAAAGAGTGACATTGACAAGAGAAGATGACTAGGAGTAAACAAGGAATATTGAATGTCTTGTGATTCAGAACTGGTGCTTCTGTTGAGTTATGATTTACTTCAATATCTTGAAGTGATTTAATGCTTCTCTTTGATGATGATTATTATTATTACTACTACTATGATTATTACTTGCATTACTACTATCTCTGTTTTAATTTTATGTCCATGTTGTTGACTGTCAAATGATTCTGACGTCTCTCAATTTTATTTTTATTTTTCCTAGAGAACGATGTCTTCCGGCAGCTTTGGTTCAATTGACAGCAACTCTACGTCTCTGAAGTCATATAATTCAGCTGGCGTAACGGATGGTGTGTTGGAACCCGAGACAATTGCACACAACAATCTAGATAAGATGCCTACTTCTCAGCAGTCATCTGTTCCTGGAGTTTCCATTAGTTTAAGTTTTTTTGAAGAACCATTTGCACCAAAACCCGTCTCCGCTGTAACTTCATCTGTTGACTTGTTCCAGTCACAGGCATCATTGCCTGCTCCACCAGTGGATTTGTTTCAGTTGTCATCTGCATCACCATCTTTTTGTGAAAATCAACCTCAACAACGGTCACCACCACCTCAATCCCTGCAATTTTTTCCTGAGACTAATCCACAGCATCCTGCAACATTGGATAAAATGCCATTAGAGTCGGCAGTCCCCAAAAATGAAGGATGGGCCACATTTGATTCACCTCAGACAACATCATCTGTTCATAGTTCCGTTAATGTTAATGCTGTCAAGAATCCCTCCAATGAAAGTGCTTTCGGAAAGCTTGTTCCTCCTTCTAATGAAGGTGCGTTGGGAAAGTTCGATCCTTTTGTATCTTCTAGTGCTGTTGTCCAGTGGCCGTCCACTCCAAATTACAGTGCTTATGATCCATCTTTATTAGCAAGTAGTCAATGGCATACTAATTTGCCTAATGCTCAAGTTCCAGCTGAAGTGATGAGCACTGATGTAAGCAGAATTTTCTTGAATCTTGACAAGAATACTCCTGATGTACTAGGTTCATGATGCATTTTATGTTTAATATTATGCTGTAAATGGAAAGAAACTCAATCTTGTATCTCTTGTTGATCAGGCGTCTTGGAATGCATTTGAAGATGCCATCACAGATCTCTCCCTACAGGGTGGTAAGCAAAATACCGAGCTTCAAGTTCCAGTTCAAGAGTTCCTGCCTTCTTCCGATGGACATTTGTTTTTTGGAGTTACAGAGGTATATAAAACCATTGTACCATGCTAAATATGTCTGCATATGTTCTCTTTCATGAGTTTATGATTCAATTTTATAACTCAAATGTTCTTTGCAGGGAGAGAGAGGTACACAGATGACCAGTGGTAAATCGACAAACCCATTTGACCTTCCATATGATCCAGATATGGAGCAAACAAATATGGTATGATTTTTTTCTGATATCATGGATCCATATAATATTGGACTGAGGATTAAGAAGACGAACTCTTAAAGAAAATACTCTCTGTATTATTGGCTTGTATGAAGTTTTAACCATGTTAACATCCTCTTTAATATAGGTAAAGCCTACTTATACTCTTGAACATAAGATGTTATCACTTGAAGAAAATAATAAGTTTCCATTGTTGATACACCTATAATAAATATAACAGTTATGATGTTAGAAATAGATGTAAAGGTTGTCAAGCTGATTGGCCTATAGTAACTCATTCTGGTTGCATTGCTCTTCTTAGGAGAAATAGATGTTGGACTCATTTGCACATATTGAGCCTTTCTCAAAAATGTCATCAATATCTTCAACCAGATTTATTCCACTAGCGACTTTATGTTCCAATCTTCATGGAGTCTGTTATATGCAAAAATGTGTCGGGTATTCTGTATTAGCAGATTAATTCAATCAGTGATGATGAATTAATATCTTTTTGGCGAACTTTTCTCCACCTTCTGAATTTGTGCCCCTTATTATTTCTCTTGGTTGTCTCTAGAAAGAAACCCGAAAAACTTATTTTTCTTATTTCTGCAACGTAGGAGTTATTTAGGGCCCGTTTGGTAACGTTCTTGTTTCCTGTTTCTTGTTTCTGTTTCCATTTTTTAAGAAACAGAAGTGTTTGATAACGTTCCTTGTTTCTCGTTCTCAAAAAAAGTAGAAACGTTTCTCATTTTAGAAAGAATTATTGGGAACAAAAAAAAATAGTTTCTTCTGTTCCGTTTCTCAATTGCTTTTATTGGTTTCCTTTTTCTCAATTTATTTCTATTTGTTTCCTTTTCCTTTTTCTCAATTATTTTTTTTCCTTTCATTTTTCTCAATTATTTTTATTTGCTTTTTTCTAATTTCTCAATTATTTTTATTTCTTTTATTTTCATTTTTCTCAATTATTTTTATTTCTTTTATTTTCCTTTTTCTCAATTATTTTTATTGGTTCATTTTTCTTTTTTCAATTATTTTTATTGGTTTCCTTTTCCTTTTATCTCCATCGTCTTCTCCAAATAATCATCCTCTTCCTCTTTTACTCATCGTTTTTCTTTGCACATTGTCTTCCTCTTCACCTCTCACCGTCTTTCTCGACAACCCGAACTCTTTCTCTTCGTCGGATCCATAGTTTTTGCCTGATTGTTCCTCTTCGTCGGATCCATAGTTTTCATCTTTCTCTTTGTGCAAATCTGGATTTTCGTTGTGAGTTTTTCTCTAAAGCATCATAGGTTAAGAGTTAAAGGTTAAATTTTGTTTTGTTTCTTTCAATTCTGAATATTGAAGACATAATAACTTACTTTAAAATTAATATTAAATTCTAGATGTCACGAAATAACAATGAGATTGTAGAAATTGATTGATTAAAAAGAGAAATTGCCTGAGTAAGAGATGATATTGCCAATCAAATTTGGTAACATTTGAAGGATAAATATAATTTTATGTTTATGTTATTATTTTTATTCGTTCATTGATACTTCTTCGTATTAAATGAATAAACTTTTGATAATTTTATTTGTTATGTTTGATGGATAGACCTATATTTTTGTTTAATGTTTAATTGAAGTAGATGTGAAAAATAAAAAATAAATCTAGAAGAAAATCAATAAACAAGAAACAGTTATCGAACACTTTTTTGTTTCTGTTTCTTTTTTTTTTTCAAGAAACAAAAAATAGAAACAGTTATCAAACGCATTACTGTTTCTTGTTCTAAAAAAAGAAGAAACAGGAAACAGGGAACAAGGAACAAGAAACAAGAAACAGAGAATAGAAACGTTACCAAACGGGCCCTTAACTGTTCACTTCATAATTCTGGATGCTTTTCCTTGTTATTTAATCTATGCATAGTCGATAAACATCTTTGGTTTGAGACATGGATGATCTAATCACAGTAATTCTCTACTTTTTTGCATTTTGTAGTTTTTAGACATGAGCTCTTTGCAGTCTGCTCTCCCTAATGCACAATTGCCATCCTCCTTAGTTGGTGGTTCTCAACCATGGTTTTCTCAAAATCCAGCACCATTTATTCCAACTGCAGCACAAGGTAAGCAGCTCCTTCGCTCCCCCAAGAAAAACTATTCTATAAAATTAAGCTTGTTATCTTATCCAAAAAAAAAGGTTGTTTTCTATTATTTGTTTTATTTGTGTATTTTCCATGCTTTTGAGTTTATTTATGTTTATGATCCTCCTAGGATTTAGAAAATTCGAGACTCTTCAATTCTTAATCTGTATTACTCTCTAATAAAACTATTCTCCTACTACCCTATAGACGTAGCTAACACACAATTGATGAGCCACATAAACCTCTGCATCATTTCTCTACTTTTACGTTTTCGTGTGTTCTTTATTTGTTGATTTCATAATATATACTTTTGTGGAAAAACTTGTTAAATCTCAAAAAATTTACGTTGTTTCCTACCTTCTTATTCTTGTTTTTAATTACAGGTGGCTTATCACTCATGGCTGGGCAAGCACCGGGCTCTCAAATATCGTAAGTTCTGCTAAGTGTTATAATCACTATCATTTTACTGTTTCTCAAGAAAAATGTTCATATGCCGAAAGAACTTATTCATCCCAAATTCCGATCATGTGAAAAGTTGTTGGCTGGCTGAAAACCGATTTGAACTCGGGATATATTCTATAGGTTAACAAAGTGGTTTGTTAAAAACTACTATGGTAAAAAGCGATACCAAACTCACCCTAAGTGATTTCCCTTTAAGCACTTAATTTCCGGCAACACTTTTGGTCATTCTTACGGATATATTATTTGAATTTCTGAGTTGTGTTTTTATATGGTTTTTTGTGAAGCGCTTGACTCGTCTTTTGTCATTGTTTGTTACAACTTGTCAATGTGTTAAATTAACAAACACCAGTGATCGTATTGTACTCTGCTGTCACTTTGTTCTTTTGTTTAATTTAATAATTAATCATATCTATATCATCAAGAAGGTTCCTTATTCATGTGCCTACAGTATTTGGAATTGCTACAAGAGAATAGATGCTCGATAATCGTGTTGTTTGATAACGAATTTCGTTTTAACCATCAGTTACTTGTTTGTTTGTCCATTTTAGGAACATTACTCCACCGGAATCTGTTGCTTCGATCGGAGGAAATCCTTTTGCTTAAGGATTACGGTTATTTCATTTTCAATATATAGATGTAGTATTTTCAATTTCCCTTAGTATAGATGGTTTTCCATGCACAATTATTATCCATTAGTTTTATGTAAGAACTTCAAATTATCATTATCATTATTATTATTATTTTCTGTTGATGCAATCTGTCTTTTTCGTTGAAATTATGCTGCAATTTTTTTTGTCATCTGTAATGACGGATTTAGCATAGGTCCGGAGAACGTAAGCTTTCTTTCAACTTTATGCTATTTATTTTACATACATATAAAAAAAACCAAAATAATATCACTTCTAGAAATTATTTTACATACATATAAAAAAAACCAAAATAATATCACTTCTAGAAATTAGTCTTATGATAAAACTATCTCATTTATAAATTACTAATTGCATTTATAAATGAACAAATTAAAAAATGTCTTCTAGACTAAGTTGTTTTGTAATGTCTGTATTTTAGAATTTTAGATTTTTTTTTTAAATACAACTATATCAATATGGTTTCATAATTTATAGTGAAAATATTAATAATTAACAAAATATTTGTGCAAAATTAATGACAAAACAATTTGTATAAACTAAGCTATTTTTTTTTAAAAAAATAAAGATCAAATTCGAATCTCAAACGTTAAAATATTTCAAAAATAGAGGCTAAAAGATTATCCAACTCATCACAAATAAATAAATAAAAAGAATAATTTGTCATGTTAAGATCAAAATCTAAATTCAAAAGTAAAGCAATTTTTAGATTTATATAAATAAACTAATTTTCTTAAAATAATAAAATTTATTACTGTTATTATTTTTTGATTATTACTTAGTGGAACACATCAACTTTGATTGTGGGACAAATTTGATTGTAGATAAGTTTGACATTTGTTCTTTTGTAGATATTCAATAATGGAATGTACGATAAGATAAAGTGCTAAAAGAAGTCAATGTTTGTAAGTTACAAACTTACTCTATTGAATTATTAGTTGCCTTTTATTACCCATGAGCTCTTTTTCTTCATTTATATTTGTATATATATACTATTCATTTTCCTCTGCATTAAATCATTCTACATCTTAAAATTAAAATTTTCTTTTTCTTTTTTACATTTTCTGTGTTATAAATTTCTTTTTTTTATGTACTATTTTTCATATATATGCTAGTTAATTTAGACAAAGGGACAAAATTGTCTTGAAAAGCTTAACGAAACATTAAATCAATCAAAATATGATAGCTAGAGCCTAAAACAAACGTGTAAGATCCAAGAGAAGTTTCAAGGAAAGAGGACGATATCTGAGCCTATTCTGATAGAACTTGGCTTCGGCCCAGCCGAACCTTTGTTAAATTAGTTTTCCGATTGTGAAAGAGGAAGTGTCGGAGCCTGTTGAGGACTGAGCCAAGTGAATTAACTAAAAAACTATTTCATTTGCACCACCTTAACCATGAAAGAGGAAGGAATGGGTAGGACTCCATTAATCAATCCAAACATTTTCCCACTTAATCCAAAACCCTAGAAAGCTTCTTATTGATTTGCCACACCAAGGATACAAGCACTTATAGGTAGACCGTGAAGGATCCTTGAAAGATGAGTTAAATGGTAGATTGTTTTAGCTTAATACTTCTTCCTTTCATTCATCACTAACCTAAGCATTGAATTATGTGTAATCTCACTCTTTTTTATAAGATTCTCGTTTTCTCTGTAAAATCTTATCAAGGTAAGTGACTTTAGCATCACACCAGTACTAAATCTTATTAATTTGTAGGAAAATTTAAATTAAATTCAGTTAATTTCTTTTCAATATTACAAAAATTCATCGTGGATACTAAATTTAAGTACCAATATATTGTGTATGCTTAGAAAAATAGCATTAACATGATAGCCAGATGTATATAGCAGAGAACTAGAGAGTAGGTAAAGTAATAGAAAAGAGAAGAGGAAAGTGAGGGGATGGAGGTGAATAGTTAAAGCTGATTCACACTTGTACATGTGAAATTAGGGTTTTGAGTTTAAAAGCATTGATTAAGGAAGCAGAAAGGTTTCATGATACACTTTTAATGGCGGTACACATTAGTCCAACAAAACAGCTGGCTTTTGCCCTAGGCAAGGCCTCTCTTTTTTATGCGCATTCATTAATATCCTTTTTCTTCCCTCAAAAGCAAATGAACTTTTCCAAATATGTATTCATATTAGATTTTTCTTCTATAATAATTTTATGAATATATATTGAATAAGAATTCAATTCAATGTCTATAATAATGTTAGGAGGCTTAAAATAAAGGAGTTTTTCTTAATATAAACCTTAATTTTGATTTAGGATGAGAAGAACAAAAAAAAAAGTTGTGTAAATCAAATTATAGTTTTGAATTCATTAACGTTTTTATTATTTAGAAGCGAATTACTTAAAACTTTTGAACCACAAGAACAATAATAAGATAAAAGAGAATGAAGCAAAGTTACAAATGTTCAAGAAATGATTTTTCTTCGATTTTTTAAAAAAAAAGTGTACAAAGTTCTTTTAAAACGCTTTTTGAAGAGTTGGACAATACTTTTTTTTATGACAATAAAATGCTCGTGAATCGTCATCTTTCAATTTTTTCTGCTCTTATTTGAATGTAGGGAAAAAAAATATTTTTGTAAATCATATAGAGCTAAATGATTGCTATAATAGATAAAATTGTGATGACGCCTTTCTGACTTGTGATGGTATTGTGGCTCTCTTGAAATCTCTGACTCTACACCAACATTATATTTGCTTTCTTTTGACTTCATCTTTCACTAACCCAACTAAATAAAGTGGGTTGTGGAAATTGGTTCATATAATAATCGAGTGAACCTAAACTCTGTCAAGCAAGACCAAATGAGCTTGGGTTAAATCAGCAGTGAGATATTGAGCTAGGAGTGATTAAATTAGATAGAGTCAATTAGTAACGATATATCAAATTAAAGTTATATGAAATAAGTTAGTGATTAATCAAATGGGGGCAAATAAGTCACAATAGAGTTGGATTGCAATGACTCACTCACTAAGTGAGAGTATAAGTCACTTTTACACTCCAACACTCAAAATAGACCCAATAAATTAGGATGAAGATGAAGAGTATCCAATTATATACCTAGCTAGACATCTCATTCAATTACATTTCTTAAAATGAGATAACCATACCTTACATTACATTTTGGTAGCATTATTGCAAACAACTATATCACATATAGTTAATGAGGTTTAGTTAATTATTAGTCCATGCTACCGACAACCTAAACAATTACCAATTTTTCTTTCTCTATACATAAACAAAGCAAAAAGAGACAAATTAAAGTTAAACTCGTGTATTCTACGTACCAACACAAAACTAATTTAGAAGTTACAACAACGAAAATCTATTATTGAAAATGTGATGATATAAATTCAAAACAAAGTTGATTGATGGGGCATATATAGAGAAGTAATTGGCCTCAACTTTTTTTTTTTTTTTTTACTTTGGATATCATGTAAAAGAGAGATCCCATATGATCCTTAAACCCTACTTTTTGGAGACAAAAACAAAAACAATAAAATAGCCCTAGCTGTCTCATCTGCTGCCACGTGACATTAAAAAATAATATAAACAATTAATTAAAACTATTAATTTTCGAGTGACCGTAAAAATGGTAAAATCGATGAATATTTATAAATTATAACAAAATTCAGATTGTGTCGATGATAGACATCAATATACATTGTTTCTATTGGTTTCTGTGTCTCTATATTATTCATAAATTTTAAAATTTTGTTACATTTTATAAATATTTTAGCTTATTTTATGTCTGATTTTAAAAACCCTAATTTCTTTCTGACTCTCGGTGGGAACTTAATTAAAGTGCAGACTGAATTCGCATATGACTTTTTGCCTTTCGGTTGATTTAAATATCTCACACAAATAATGTAAAATCATTAAACTGAGGGATAATTATTTTATTTTAATTTTATAAATTTTCAAAAAGTAAAAAATAAAAAATAGAAACTATGAGTTTAGACTCTAATTTTTTTTAAAAAAATGTTTTTTTAGTATTAATTTATTTTTTTTATTATTTTAAATAATTTAGTTATATAACATTATAAAGAGTAAATAAATTATCTTTTAAACCTATCCTATAAATAGTGAATTAAATAGGTGTATCAAAAAAAATATATACATTTTGAAATCATCTTTTTCTTCAAATTCAAATTACAGATAATAAAAGACAATTCTTTTCGATAAGGAAATAAAAAATATGTTATATTTCCCTTATCTCGAAAAATACTTAGATACAACTTGAACTGTATTTTTAATTATTTCATATAAGTGCAACTTGTACTACATCAATGTATAATTACTCTTCTTCTATCTCATGCATCTATTAGACTTACATCCTAAGCTATACATTTATTTTCGTACATCCAATCTTAATGACCCCACACATAGGAAAAAAAATCAAAATCATTTAAAAAAAATAAAGTAACAAGATTTTACCATATAAGAAACTCTAATATTTTGAGATACATAAAGATCATAAATACAAGTAAATACTTTCTTTACATTATTGAGAGGGGTATATATATATATATATATATACATAAGATATATATTTAAGCATTTCACATGTTGATGACCTCTCTCTCTTTCTCTCCATCATCACCATCATTGTTGTTGTTGTTGTTGTTCCATTGAAGAAGTGAAGAATTAGGCAATATATATATATATATACAAAGAAAATATATATAATTTTAAAGGGAGAGATCAAGAAAATGGGAAGGCCTCCATGTTGTGAGAAAGTAGGGATAAAGAAAGGGCCATGGACTCCTGAAGAAGATATCATTCTTGTTTCTTACATTCAACAACATGGCCCTGGCAATTGGAGATCAGTTCCTACTAACACAGGTACGTAATTTCATTCATTCATCATCATATTTAATTACTTCTTTTGTGTATATATATATATATATATATCCTTAATTTCTTCTTAATTTGATCATATGATCAATTAATTAATGATTAATTTTTATTATTTATCCTTTAGGATTGTTGCGTTGTAGCAAAAGTTGTAGACTTAGATGGACGAATTATCTTAGGCCAGGAATTAAAAGAGGCAATTTCACTCCTCATGAAGAAGGAATGATCATTCATCTTCAAGCTTTATTGGGTAACAAGTATAATTTTCTTCTTTATTTCTCTTTTTCTATCTCTATTCATTAAATTTTTCTATATATATAATATACACACGTAATACCTTCGAATCTTTTGAGATTATTTATTTATACTTTTGTGTCGGTGGGTATTTTAACATTTTTCTTTAAAGTTAAAGGTTCAAACAATTCTAATCAAGTCTAAGTAGGGTTTAGAAATTTTGGCCCAAGTATTAAATTGAAATATATATTAAGAGATTTGATTTTTTTACTTAATTCAAATAGAAAAGTATTTAAAATTTTGAATTTGGTAAATTAAAATGTTTGGATTAAAAGAAACGGAAGTTTTTGTTTCTCAAAACGTGTAAGGATTGAAAGAATTAAGGTTGAACTAATTAAAAAAAAAAAAAAAAAAAATTTATTTTTGAGTGGTAATTAAATGATTTGATATTTTTCAAAATAAGTTATTTTCAATATTCAACATTCAAGAGGTTTGAATTCGAGTTTGATTACATATATAAATTTGAGTTTGGTTAAAAAATCAAGTTGAGATTTTGAAATAATTGATATTATGTAAAGTTTTTGGTTATGTTAATGGAAATTTTGATAATTGAAATGGTCAGATGGGCAGCGATAGCATCGTACCTTCCTCAAAGAACAGATAATGATATCAAAAATTATTGGAACACTCACTTGAAAAAGAAGCTTAAAAAATTGAATTCCGCCGCCGTCGACCCCCCGGAGCCGCCTGAATCCGCCCCCTCTCGCTTTCAATCCAATGATAAAGTTCCGGCTGCCGATTCACCGTCGTCGCTCGCCGGAAACAGAGCCGCCACCACTTACGCCTCAAGCGCCGAGAACATTTCCCGGCTTCTTCAAGCTTGGATGAGATCTTCACCGGAAGAATCTCGACGGAAAATCGGCGGTGAGAATTCTATAGCCCCCGCCACGCAGCAGCAGCAGCAGCAGCAGCAGCCGAAGGCAGAGCCAGACGGCAGGGAGTTGGTTTCCGGTGAAGAATTTGATTCGATTTTATCGTTCGAGAATTTGAAGAGTGTGAATTCGTGGGGGAAATCGAGTTTGGGTTATAGGGGTAAAGAGGAAGTTAATGTTGGAGAGAAACAGAGATCAGAGAACGATGAGGCTACTGCGGCGAATGCGACGGCGCCGCCGCTATCGTTTCTTGAGAAGTGGCTGTTTGAAGAAGGCGCCGCCGGGCAAGTGGAAGAGATGATGGAGTTATCGCCGGTGTTCTAGCCAAAAAAGAAAAAAAGAGAAAAAAAAAAGAAAGAAAATTAAAATTGTAATTTTTATTTTTGTTTGTTTGCAGTTGTAATAATCCAAAAGAACAATTATTTGAGAAGAACAAGAATTACCATTTCAACATCTTTAGGAGTGAAAAAAAAAAAATTACATCTATATTTTTTATCAATTTTTTTCCATCACAATGTACATAATTCGAACTATGAATCACTCTTTATCTACCACTAGCTTTTATTATTGGTTAAAAACTTAAAAAAAAAACTATTTTTTTCAATTTATGAGAGAAGAAGGTGTTTCATATTGTAGTTCTAAAACTATAGCACAATATTTATGTTCATACAAGATGTTTTTTTAACAACTTCAATTTCCCAAAATATTATTATTTTTTATTTGCCCTTGAATTGACAATTTCAAAGTATTATTTAAAAATTTGTAACGTGTAGAATAAATCTTTATTTTGTCACTATTTATTAAAAATAAATAAATAAATATAAAATAAATTGTTAAAATAAATAAAATGAAATGAGGAATATTAATTTATATATTTTATTTACGAATATATATTATCTTTGAACATAGGATAGCATTGTGCAATTTCAACCATATAATATCTCGAAGTGTCATATCAAACTTTTCGGTGATGTCATGTCAATTTTTTATTCCAATTTAATAGGATAATTAATATTCAATGCTTTTTCTTTTTTCTTTTTTCTTTTAAAAGATAGGACTTTCGTCTAAAAATAAAGTAAATAATAAAATAGAAGTATGACTATGAGGGCTAAAAAAAACTATAGCAATATTTGAGTATATTTCAAAATACACCTATTTTTATAAATCACATTTTTATCACACATATGAATAATATATTAAAATATTTCAAAAAAAAAAAAGGTAACAATATTTTGTCATATTACAAATTAAGATTGAATAATTTGATACAAAAACATTAAAAGAAAGGGTAAGAATAATCTTATGTATAATAATTAAGTGTATTGTAATATGTTTTAGAAAATTGCAAATATAAATTTTTTTTATTAGTGATAGATTTTTATCATTGATAGATCAATATTTATAACATGGTATGTTAGTGATAAACTTTGACGTATTTTGTTATATTTGTAATTTTTTTAAAATGTCGTTATACATGTTATTATTTTGAATCTAATTGTTATATTTATAACTATCCTGAAAAGAAACTCAAATGAGAAAAAAAAATTTAATGAGCATGCCACCGATAATATTATTATCGTCTAAACATGCTTAACTGCATGGTTGAAAAGGTTTTGGAGAATAATAAAAAAAACCATTAACTATTTATATTTTATGGCAAAAAGAAAATAACACGACGTCATTTGATTTTTCGAACGAAGTGTATATATTGACCACTTTATCCTTTTTGACATATTTTTAAATTTTTTAATTACTTTTTTTATTTGTTATTACTAATTATTGGCACTTGAACATGAAATACACACAAATTGGATTTAAGTCATTGTTTGATGGCATAACTCACAACATAGAATACATAGAAATGATGAAAGCGATTGACTGAATTTGGAAGAACAAATAAAACAGTAAGGAAAAGTGAGAATTTGAAAAGATAGAAATTGACAAATTGAAATTTGTTAACTTTACCTAAAAATAAAATAGGGTTTGTAATAAACTAAAAAATCATAGTTTAACTCATGATTAACAATTAAAGAATTAAAAAAAAAATTCTTTATCTTATATTTTAAATGTTAAGAAAATCATATATTGCTTGGAACGAAAAAAAAAATAGATTTTATCTTCTTTTTTTTTTTTTTTTGCAAATTTTGAGTTTATTTATTAATTTATTTTTAGGGTTGTTTTTAACTTAAGATAGCAAAATATCATCATTTATCTATAACAGATCAATATAGATTACTATCAAGTAGACATGAATATTAGTTTATCTTTGTTTATCACTAATAATTTGTGATATTTTGCTATATTTGTAAAAAAATTTAAAAGTTTTGTCATTTAAAATAGTTTTTTTTATTTTTATTTTCATATTTAGATTTGGAAATTTTGTCGGTTGAACTTTCTATGATATATTCATGAATTTTTTGAATGTGTCCTAAACTTTAATTTTGAATAAAGGTAGTCGTCGACTGTCGTTATAAAACCTTAAAATATTGCTAATAAATATATATAAGTTTAGGAAAATTTAGATCTAATATCTCAAGTCTAACCGAAGTTCATTTGAGTCTATCTCATATCCATATATTTTGTTATATCTACGTTAATATTGTACTTAAGAAGAAAAATGTTTTTTTCTTTCTTTTTTTTTTTGAGAAAAAGAGAGACATATTTTTTTGTGTGTATAAATGCATCTTTTATGTGGATATTTAATGTAATATATTGATGAAATGGTGGGTGCTTTCACACCATTAATGAATTGTTTTTTTAAAGGAAGTTAATATAATGAATAAAGTTAACATCATGTCATTGATTGTTCTCAACTAAAAATGAGGTGTAACAATAAATGAACTTCCCATAGCTCTAAGATTAAAATTAAAAAAATAAAAAATAAAAACCCCATCAACATTGCTTTGTTTAAATTAAATGGTCCATACCATATGCCTTTGTTCACATCTACTACTCTTTCTTCAATCCTATATCTTCTCTTCTCTTAATGCCTTCCTTCCCACTGCTTACACATATATACACACATTTCCAAACCATAGATTATTACATCTTTTATTTCTTTTTTTCTTCTTAATTCATGCATTTAATTTTAAATTCAATTTAAGACCTATATACATGGGTTACGTATTAAATTTTGATGTTCGTCGTTCGTTAGAATGATATGACTTATTATACATGTATTGCGAGTCGTGAAATATATACCATTATAAAAATATTCACTTTTGGGGAACAAATATAATAAGAACACTTATTTGTTTTTTTCTTTGGGTTCATTCCTTTTAATTTCTTTAAAAAATAATAATTTCTTAAATGATGGAGTGATACGTCACTAAAAATTTAATAACTTTTTGTAATTGTTTAGAGATTGTTTGAGATGTTAAGCTATGAAATTTGTAGTTCATATGTTTGTGTTTGAGATGCAGAGTTGGCCTTTGTTGAACTTTTTACCTAAATAATCTACTTTCTCTTTTTGCGACGGTGTTTTTTAAAATATGTTTATTAAAAAATTCCGCCTTTTTTTTAGTAGTTTAATCAATTATTGATTTTGTACAAAAACATAGATGACTTATTTTATCTACTTTGTACTCTATATATATACTTCTTCTACCGTTGCGCAAAATAAAACTAACCCTAATTAATGTGTGTACCTGTTATATTGTACATAATACAATATCAAATTAAATACTATCCGTAGTAAGAAATACACTTTTTTTTTTTTGGGTAGAATCACCCCATAAACAAAATCCATCTTCAACTTGAGATGAGATGGGGTTATTGTAATGAATAGTCAAATAATTTTAGCTAGGATCCAAAGACGATATTGAGGGTATTATGAAACAGGGAGAATTCGAAGATCTAATTTTTCGATTAGTGAAATATGTTTAAACTACTTGATCTAGATCAAATTGAGATATTCAATATGTTTATTTATTTCCTTGCTTTTTTTTTTTATTATTTGTAGAGTAGAGATTTGAAACTCTAACCTTTGATGCATATTTTATCATAATTGAACTATGTTTAGCTTCATAGATTTATTAAATACGAATATTCGTGAAAATAATTAACTTTCCTTTAATAGTCGCCAAAACAAGTCCATTAATCAAATTATCCTGATAATCAACTTTCTTTACTACGTTGGCCTTTAATAGAGAGGCAAATGATATCGTGGTGTTAGATATGGATTATTTAAGCTTTCTTTTCCATGATTGTTTAGTTATAGAAACACTTTTAGTTTTCAAAAAACTTCAAAAACTACTCTTAGAGCTTTCAAAATTTTAACAGCTTATAAACTAAAATTTTAAGACTAAAAATCAAATGTTTAAGAAACAAGAGACCAATAAGTAAGAGAATAGTAAAAAAAAAAAAAAGAAGAAGAAAAGTCCATTAATCTTTTAATTAATTAACTCTACCTGCTCACTAATTATTACAAATCTACATGTAAAATCTTAATTAATACTATGTTAAACAACTGGAAATCCTGCCCACCTACTTGTCATCAATATGGGGCTAATGAACATTAAATTACTTTAATTTGATTAATAGGTCCTCATGTTAGGGATTTTAATCTCATAAATTCATAATAACCCAATCCCCTACACAAATGTGAATATATGAATTTCAAGGTTTTGAGAACTATTACAGACAATTATATTATGTGTTCATGTCGTAGTCATAAACCATAAGTAGGAGGTAAGACAAATATATATACTGACGTTTTTCTCCCAACAAATCAATTATAATTGGAGTAAGACAAATATATATACTGATGTTTTTTCCCCAACAATAATTAATCTTTTTATCTATTGGAATATGCTCAAATCGACATGTAAATGTTGATAAACTTCGAGAGGAAAAAAAATTGTGATAACCATGTAATAGAACGATAAAATGTATGATTGGTTGAAAAACACTTAGTGTCTTTTCAAAAATAATTAAAAACAAACAAACTATTTACCCTTCATACGAAAAACAACTAAAAGATAAAAATCATTCACTTCTTTATACAAAACGTAAATATTTTGTATGAGTAAAATAAGTACAAGTAAAATGAAATAAAACTTTGTACTAAAATTAGAGGTAAGGAGAGGTTGATTGTATTTATCGGCATAAAATGTGAATAATATATTTATAAAAGTATATGATAAATATACACGTGAAGCTTTGTTATTTTGCTCAACGCAGGAAAAGGGTAGAAAAATGAATCACATGAAAGCATTTTCTTTTCAAACTTTTAGCCAATATTGGTGGAGACAGAAATTCAAACATGAAAGACTTTTTCAAAATAACTTTAAAATTTAAACATCTTTTTAATTTTTAAAAAATTATATATAAAAAAAAAAAAAAAAAGTTTTAAGGAGAGTTGTTTCAAACCGAAAATAATAAAAACATTGCTCAAGAATCTATCATAGATATTGTTTTATTAATATTTATCAATAATCTCTACTGATATCTATTAGTATCTAATTTTAAAATTTTGTTATATATTATAATTATTTTAGTTCATTCTACTGTATTTAAGAATCATGAAATTTTTCTTAAAGCTAATAATTAAAAAAGAAATTATTTCCTTTTCGTGATAAGAAATTACAGAAATCCATACACATTGATTTTGACATTTTTAATAATGAATTGGGTATCAATTAATTACTAATTAGAGAGATGGGTGAGCTTCATCTACGATAAGTTTTTGGCATCGACTGAAAATTACGTGAATAAATATCTTAAATCATTAATTGTGTAGTTAAATATGGTTGCTTAATTCTTTTTAAAAAGTACCATTACTTCGTTAAAATTTGACCCTATGATTCAATATTAAAAGTAAATGAAAGGTTTTACTTCTAGAACATCAGAAGTATATCAATTTTGATGAGTAAAGCTCCATTTAATAAAAGTTAAATCTTATTTTAATCTCTAACCATTTATTAATCTAACTTTTACTTTTTGAACTTTCGCTTCTTTAATAAATATATTTCGATCTTTGTTATGCTTAAACCTTAGTTGAACCAAATAACATAACAAAGACATGCAAAATGCTCTACCAAGGGGTTGTCATGCCTACCCCAAGGCCCAAACATAAAAGATACTTAGAAAACATTGAAGCAAGAAAATATCTAAGACTATAATCAATATTTACTACAATAAATATTTTTTTAAAAATCTCTAAATAGCTACCGTAAAATATTATTATAAATCCTCTTCCTCTGGATTTGTTACCGTACTTACTATTTCCTCTAGTTTTTTATTATTTTACATTTATTTACTACAATATTTACTATTTCCTTCTCAAACTAAAACAATTTACATCTCAAACACGTAATATTATAACTTAAACTAAAATATACATCACAAATACAAACTATTATATGACCCAAGATTATAATAACTCACTCATGATCCAAAACGTCTTTAAAATAATAGCTTCTTGCCTCTAGACTCAATCACATAAAAACTATTGTTCCTTATCAAATAATTTGGGAACCCAGCAAATTTTTGTAATTTTTAAATCCTCAGAAGTCCCAAGTTTCCATTCCCTATCCAAAGGGAAAATTGTGTAAAGTCCACTATCGTGGGGTTGCTAAACAATGCCTATAAAACTTCTAAGGTCAGTGTGGAGACTGGAGAGCGGGAGAAATCTATTAGCAAATGACACTTTCACCCATGAGAATGACTAACGTCTTCGATAAATGTATGATTAATATTTTCTAATGGATACTGGAGCAAGGAACAGAAATAACATTGGGTGTTGTTTAATTGTAATTCTACAATGATGCAAAGGACTAACAAGTTGAAATTGATGTTTTTTCCGTCGTGGATCCTAAAAACTCCTTCGATCAAGACAAGGAGTGGACTTCAACTCCATACCCTCAATTACTCTAATTGAGCCACACATGTCCTTGATAAGATTATCGATAAGAACGGCAGAACTTAAAACATAATGGCTCGATAATTAAAAGTGCCTACTCTATACTTCTATTGACACTTTCTGAGATATGGATTGTTGTTCTATTCTAGTTCATAATATTACACCATTTTTCTTCGCATTTTAAGCCCTTATTCCACCTTACCTTTTTTTACTTCGAAATAATGGCTGCTTATCTAATATTAGATGCAATTACGCCTGATGTACAACTCTATTTTCTGATACTCGTGCCTTGAAAAATTGTACCTGCAAAACAAAAAAGAGGGAGGCTTCGGTAGGAGGCTTCGGTAGGTATAACATTGAACATTGAGAAATAACACTTGTTTGTTTAAAACAGTCTGCAGTGTGAAACATCATCAAGCTACATTATCTTTATCGATTTTAACGTATGAGTCGTCGTTGATGTATAACAAAAATGGGCAGTTACCTCTACCTCATCTACATTCTCTGAGCTTCTTCATATATAGAACGAAAAAGTACCGACGTTAAGTATCTCTCACCATAACTTGGAAAAATAACCTACAAGCATGAATACAATCATAGTAAGTAGAGTGAATATTTTGATCAAACATGTTCAGTTTTCTTGCCCTTTTGAAAGCTAACATTGCACAGTCCTTTTCTTTTTCTTTTTTCAAAAGATTGTCTTTAGGAGTTGGATACATGAGGTTCCATTCAAAAAATATTTGGGATTTGATTTTTATTTTTAAAAATTAAACTTATAAATACTACTTCCACGTATAAGCTTTTTCTTTTCCTTTTTTTTGGTAATCCACTTTCCACCCATGTTTTCAAAAATCAAGTCAAAAGCTTGTGTTCAGAAACTAAAAGGAACGTTCTCAAAAGCTTGTGTTTGTTTTTAAAATTTGACTTAGAATTCAAATGCTACTTTAAAAAATGTGAAACCATAATATGGAATATAACAGAAATGAAAACAGGCGCACATTCTAAAAACAGAAAAGTAAAAATAAGGTTGTTACCAAGCAATGCTTAAATTTGCAATAATTCCCCACTAAAAGTTGAAATTTTGGAAGAAAAACAATAACAATAATCAGTGAAAGGAATAACGAGTGCAAACATTGAGAAGATTGAAAATTGGAAGTTGTAAAGTTGATCATGGAAAAGAACAGAAGGTTGCAGAAGAAGCCAGAAAAAGAAACAGAAATAAAAAAATAGAAGAGAGACAGGGAAAAGATGATAATAAATTTTCCAAATAAAATAAAATAAAATACATGATTTCCAATGGAGAAACAATAGACAGCAACACACGTCACTTTCCAACGGAGAAAATGGAATGAACATACCACAATAAGTCTCCCCGCGTTTTCAGGCCTCCTTGCCAAACTTATCGCTGCCACTGCAGCAGCTCCTGATGAAATGCCAACCTACCAAGAGGAGAAAATATTTTAATTACTAAAAGTCTAAACACTTTCACCCGATACCCAATCTCAACGGAAACTATCGAAACAAAGAGACCACCAGATCTCAAGGGAAATATGAAGGAACCACATGAACTTCAAAATTTCACACGAGATATTGATGGAGAAATGGATACAAGTAGAAACACATGGAACTTTGCCACTCAAAATAACATTTCATAACATAAATAATTACCAGTAGGCCTTCCTCCAATGCTAATCTCCTGGCCATTTCTATAGCTTCATCATTGGTTACCTACATTTATCTCATTAGCAAGTTACTTACGAGCAGTTGATAACTGGTTGTGGCCACCATAAATAAATAAATTGCAAATTACAATATTACAGGTATTAAATTAACAGTTCAAAATATTTCAGGTATAAGTATGGTCTTCTAGAATAATGAATAATAATATTCAAAATCTGAACCAAATAACATATATAGATTACACAAATAATGCTAGTATAAAACCCATCCGCACGACTACGATGACCAACCGCATAGATATGTAACACGTCGAAAGAAAAGAAAAAGGATGAGGGAAATCCACCACATGGAATACAATTGATATATTAAGTATCGATTTGGAACATATATAAGTCATCTTAAATTATTCAATTCTATAGTAAACTAACGAAAAAAAATTATAAACATAAAATGAATATTCCACTATTGGCATAGCATATTACCTCTTACCTTCAAAAGGAAGTAATTACCTTGATCACCTCATCAAGCAACTTGACATCCAGAATAGGGGGCACATAACCTGTGCCAATCGTCAATAATGTTAATGCCTGAGTGATCAACAATTAAACCTTATTTGAACCAAAAACTCGTTTTCCAAGTATATACAAAGATAACTACAATGCAACTCACCGGCATTTTCACCAGAGATTATACTTCTTTCTGCAGGTTCTACACCAACTATCTAAGTTAATAAAACACTTAGTCAGAACATTAAACACGAAGACTAGTAAATTAAGAACTTGAATTTATGCTTAGACTTGACTAATATACTAAGAACTTGAATATTCAAGAGGAAATCTATGAATTCAGCTCCTTTTTGGTTGAACTAGAATCAATTAAGTTGAATGATATTGAAAATTCGAGAGGCTAGAAAATTAATCCTTTGAGAACTAGTAAAATTTTTAAGAATTTTGTTATTAAGTTAGTTGGCCACTTCGCTCATCCATTTTTTTTCCTTTTTCCCCAATATTTTTTCCAATTTTTGTTCAGTGCATAACTCCATGACTACTAGTCGTTTACTTTACTATTCTTTAATAAATAATTTACCAAGGAAAACAATTCTGATAGTCCAAACCTGAATTGTTTCTTTTCTCATATTTAGGTATCGACCAGTGCCTGTAATGGTACCACCAGTTCCAATTCCAGCAACTAATATGTCAACACTACCCATGGTATCCTCCCATATCTCAGGTCCTGTTGTTTCAAAATGGACCTGTAATCCATGCATACATTATATGATCTCATCATCACTTGCAATGTGATTGTATAAAATGGAGGAAATAATGAAGATTGCATGCTGCATATAGCATGTGTTGACAACTAAATAAAAAGGAAACAGAAATAACCTTCGTATTAGCACTATTATCAAACTGTTGAAGCATGTAGGCATTAGGAGTACTAATTAGAATTTCTTCAGCTTTGGCAATAGCCCCTTGTAGGCCTTTCTCTGGGTCTGTCAAAACAATTTCTGCACCAAAAGCACGTAGTAGGACCCTCCTTTCAACATTTATGGATGCAGGCATGGTGGCTACAAGTTTGTACCCTTTTGCTGCAGCAACGAAAGCTATGCCAAGTCCCGTATTCCCAGTTGTTGGTTCAACTAATATGGTCTACTCATTACAAGAATGTATCAAGGTCGTGCATTTTATTTTCAAAATCAAAACAAATACTTCCTAGACAAAGTAAATAATATTAAAGATGGTTGGATAAAACATCTCAAGCCGAGTGGTCACGTTCTTAATGGTAGAAATAAGATATGCTCCAACTTAATAAATTTTACTCCTGAATTTTAAACAACAAAACTTTTTCCAAGTACAATTTACCTTATCTGGAGAAATTGCACCACTCTCCTCGGCACTGGATATCATACTGTAACCAATCCTGAGAAGGCAATAAGGTAATAGACATTAACTGACTGGTTACTAGTAATATTTAATATATCTACGCCTCTCACTAAGATGAAAAGAAATATGTTGAAAAGGATACATAATATAATCCCTAGTTCTGTAGTAGATCTCCAACACATTTTGAAGGTAGCCAATGTAGCCAAAATCTGAATTCAAATTAATTTTGAAAAGCATTTAGTATACAATTGACTTGAATGTAAATCAATGTAAAAATTAAAATTAGGCTGAAAGTAGGAAGTTAGAAACCGAGACTGCAAATATCAGTCACCATTACAAAATGCCCCGTAAAGATGGCTCAAAGCCCAAGTTTTGTAATCTCTTTCAAATCTTCTATTGTATTAGTAATTGGCTTGTAGTTTGTTGATTGTTCCTCACTTCCTTTATAAACAGAAGCTTTGAGCTTTCATTTTAGAGAATTTCGGAATTACTTTAATCCTAACTAAGTTTCTTGAAGAGTAGATAAGCTACATAAATTGTTTGATGTTTCAATAATAACTTTCCTAGATACCACTCAGAATATAGCTGCAAACCAGCGCAAGAATTCTAACGAATAGAGTACATAGATGAAATAAACAACCGACCTTTACCAAGTAAAAGCGTACCTGTCTTTGACACTTCGACATGGTTGCATTGATTCGAGTTTTGCAGCAACATTTCCCACACAACCTTCTGTTACTTTGTTGAGATATACCATGGGTGTTCTTCCAATCAACTAATTACAATCAACAAAGCCATCCAAATCAATAAATTTTCACCTTAAAACCATTAATTTTTTTAAATTAAACTTGAATACATCCAACATCTCATTTTCCTTTCAAAAGAAATACATACAACATCTCAATAAACTAATTCCCATTTTGCACTTTCTTATCCTCTCTTCAATCTAGCGATAACAACCCCCAAAAGTCCTCGTCCTTATCCCTTACCAACGAACAAACGGTTAAAACCTACACCATACTTGTCGTAATTCGACTAACAAAATAAACCACAAAGAGTGAGCAAGAACCTGAGTCACATCATCGGCAATGTTGACGGTGTCGAGGCCTTCCCATGTCGTTTTGGCGGAGGCAGCTTTCGCGAGCACTGGTCTCTGTGCTACAGCAGAGAAGCTCTGAAACACAAGATTGATTGGCGCCGCCACTGACTGACACTTTGGGGAGAAAGCAAAGGGAAGAGGAAATGGAAGCGAAGGAAATGGCGATAGAAAGGAAGAAACCGCCATTGCTAATGGCGGTAAGGTTTTTGAGGGGTTTAAGTATTAGCAAAGCTCAATTTTAGTATGGATAGATATATCCATCAAGTATGGATACCGAAAATATTATTTAAATTAATAATTTGGGTGATTTTACTTTTTGAGTTCTAATTTCGTTAGAAATACAAAAAATAAATTATAAATTTCTTATTTTATACTCATGAAATTAATAAAAATATATATCTTATGTTAATGGGTTTCTTTTTTAAATACAGGTTGATGGGTATTTATAAATATACAGAATATGTTGAATTTGAGTTTTTTAAAAAATTGTAAACGTAACAAAATCGCGTCGATGGACTCTTATGACTTCTATCATTTATAAAGTAACAAATTTTGTTATACTTGTAATTTTTTAAAATATTATTATATGTGAATACTTTGAATCTAATTGTTATATATGTAACTGTCACTAGTTTTTACATATGAAAAAATGAAGCTCATTGTAAATAACAAAACTTCTAAAAAATATTTATAAATATAAAATTTTTTTAGAATTTATCATAATAGACACCGATAAAGTTTATTGATAGATTTTAAAATTTTACTATTTGGTAGATACTTTTGTTCATTTTTTCATATTTGACACCAACTTTAGAAAAACAGTAATATTTTAATTAATTATAACGGTTGAAATTCAATTTTGGTTCATATAGTTTAAAGCTTCTTTAAAGTCCATATTTTAAAGGGTTAGGATTTTAGTCCATATATTTCCAATAAAATCTTAAATTTAATCATTATGTTTCTTTATTACTGGTTTTTCAAAAGAAATATAATCATCGGGTTGTTTTTTTATTATATTTTATTGTTTTTATTTAGCCAATTTCAATAAAAATTTGTTTTGAGAAAACTATTTAACTTTTATTAAAAGTATAAAAAATAAAATTGAACATTTAAAAGTATACAAACTAAAATTAAACAAATCTCAGAACATAGAAACTGCTACAAAAATTTAACCTACATCCTTATTTGATAATAAATAAATAATAACTTGCATCATGAATATATTTCTCACTTCCCTCATGTTCACGTTTGAAGGGAGAGAACAAAAAGTACCATCTTCAACATGTTGTTTGTGAGATACTTTTATCGTTACCTTGAAGCGAATATGAGTTTCTTATATCGTTATCAAAATTCGTCACAAATGTCAGATTTGATCTAGACTAGTTAAGTTAATTTCATAAATTGGAACTAATAGAAACTCTTTTTCAAGAATTGTTGGTTCAGTCCATTACCCATACAGAAAGCCAACCATCATAATAATGTTCAATCCCATAAAAAAACAAAACCCAAAATTTTTTAGTTAATTTAAAAAGGAAAGACTAAAAAAAATAGAAAAAGAAATATTACAAATGCAATTATTCCCATTTTAGTGGCCTCAACTGTATGAAAAATCAATTAAGAAAACATCCATTATTAAAGTTAAAAATAATCCCTTACAACTTTGATGCTCATTGATACAAATAAAATTTTTAGAATGAAAGTTTTCATCTCAATTTAAATTATGGAAAGGTTGGAAGATATGACACCATGGATTAGAATTGAAACTGCATTTCAGGTGAATATCCAAGAGCGTCAAGGTGCTCGCCCATGGCCTTGTTCATCGGTGGCGGACCGCATCGTAGAATCTAAACGCAACGATTTAAAAACGTTAGATACAAGGTATTTCGTCACGAGAGAGAATTTAATATTGATGTTATTCGAATAAAAAAGAGTTAAAAGTTGATTATGAACTAATCTTGAAATTATTGAATGTCACAACTTTAGTCTTTCAAATATTAAATGTACATTTCAGACCATAAACACCATATAACAACTATTTTAATAACGCAACTATTAACATGTGAAAACCAACATTTAACCTACTACGTGTGACTTCCAAAGTCAAAGAGAACATTTAATAATCAAACTATAGAACATTACAAGAGTCCATAAATAATTTATCGAAGGACAACGACTAAAATGGTTCTTTTGCAAAATTCAAAATCTAAGTCCATAAATTTTAGGTTTGCATTAGCAAATGTAGAATTAAAATAGGATTTAAACCTAAGTTTTGAACGAGAAAACATAGTAAACAAACTAGAATATATATGGGAGAAAATACCTTAATGTCAGCAGCTGGTGCAGGGCAATGTGCTTTAATCATTTCCTTAGATACAAAGCCAACGCCGCCATCCCAAACTTCAGGAGGCTATTTCCATTGTCAAAGAAGAAGTTAGCATCAGTTATAATTTTAGAAAAGTAAACTCGAATAAACCATAACGTTCAATATATTCTTAAGGTGTTTTAGATTAACTTTTTAAGTGTTCATTTTTTAAAATAAGCTATATTAGATAAGATTAAAGTCTTTGACAACCACTCAAAATAGCTTTTTAAAATTCATTCAAATTTTTATTTTTAACCGTTTTTTTTTAACACATTTTTTTTATCTGGTAAATCTAAACAGGCCCATAGTATCATTCCCATCATTTGTTAGTTTGATTCACAAGACTCAGCATGTGTCTTAGCAAGAAAGAAAATTAATATCGTCCTGATTCAAAATCAATAGCTCGAACCATGGATTAGATGACTACTTAGTTTAGGAACTTGTAACTGACCTGGTTCAACACATAGTAGATCTTGAAGCGATCAGGGTATCTTTTGGCAAGAAGATCCAATTCCTCCTGGAGATACATGTGATTAATTTAATTTAGTTTCATTAAATAGAAGCCAGTATTTGATACCATCACAAAAAGGCAAATAATTAAAATGAAAAAAAGTGGATGTATTTCCAGTGGGAAGACTACATATCTAGATATATTTAGTATACCATAGTCTTTCATGATTATGGTAATAACACAAGCAAAGGCAACAGCAACAACAGATTAATTGAAAGTGGAAGGGTGATACCAAAATAAATGAGAATAAAAAGCACAAGACATACAAAGTGAAAGAGAACATTACCTTCAACAGAATATCTTCTAGAGTAACATTGGCGTAAATAAGGTGAACCTTTGTCTTGTCCTCTGGGTTCTCTAATATAGCGCGAGAAACCTAACACAACAGTGAAAATGAGAGAGTTTCCTATTGTTTTTGAACTTGACAAGATAAAATCACACAACACATATAGCCAAGATTTAGAAATTTATGAATAACTTAGTCTACAGGAAAATTTGTTTCTTTGATATACTTGGTACATAGGTGTAATGCCAGAGCCTCCAGCAAGCATCCCAAATGCACTAACTTGACCAGGTTGGTACTTGAAACGTCCCTGCAATGATTAATAGAGTAAATAAATTTCTAAACTAGGGACCATTAAAAGCAACTCGATTTTGAAAAATGAACAAGTAATCGAAGAAAAATGGTGCTAACTTTCTCAACTAGTGTCTAGGATGTTAAGTTACTAAATTATTGAAAGGTATCTCTTTGTCTTATAGAGATGATAAAAGGGTATGGGAGTCAAACCACGGTGATAGCAAATTATAATCTTTCAAATTCTAAATAATAAATGTTTAACATTCCCTTTTTAACTTCAATAACACCCAAATCCGGTACAAACTATAGAAACGTCCACTTCAAATGCTTCCCTTTGGATTTCTACGACTAAGTTTTATAAATAGAGTTTTGACTTTTTGTTCTTTTCTTTCGCAACAATTGGGATCCTATAAGTTTGTTTGTTTTTCTTTTGCAGATCCCCAAGGTTGGCCTTGAACAAACCTCCCAATTTTTCATTACTAGGATCATCAGTTTCAAGAATAATAAGATGTTCCAGCCAACTAACACATAGCTCAATAAGGTAAAAGGTTCAAATTTCTCCATTCTACATGTTATTTAACTCTATAAGAAAAAAATGTAATACAGTAAGACATTCCAAAACTATCATCAGAATTTCTCTGTAAGGAAGACCTACCTTTGGTCCCTTTACAGCAAGAGAGTCCCCCATACGCATTTCTCGAAAATGATGTGACATCCTGCCTTGGGGATACATCTAAACCCCATACACACATTTATATAAGTATGGGTATTGGAAAAATAAAAATTAATGCAACATCATCGACCTATAGAAAGGTCTGTATATGTACCTTTATGACTAGTTCAAAATATCCAACATCCGAATCCAAAGTAGTAGGGGTGTAAGATTTAATAACTTCTTCACCTTGGCTATCCTTCCCCCTGCTCATAGTGTTTTTAAAGAGAGAGGTCAGATGAACCGATTATTAGGAGCATTAACTGAAACAATTTGATACAATGACGGAAAATAAATATATTGGATGAAATGAAACCTGCAACTTAAATGTTGTCCAATAGGAAGACCAAGAATTGAATCAGTCTTGGGAAGTATAAAAGTGAACTTCGCCACATTGTGGCTCAGCTTAGTACGCTTCACAAGCTTAAACTCCTTAAACTTCTCAGGATCCAAGCAGGCTTTGGTTACAAACCACATAGCACATATGAGCCAACCAATTTTATTAAAGGTAAAATATATGCAACGCAGAGAAAGAATAAAGTTTAGATAGAAATTTTAAAAAAAAATGGTTCTTCAATTATTTATAAATAAAAAAATGACCAATCAGAAGAGGATCTCTATAGAGAAGGTATATTGATAATTCAAAGGGCTGGTTGAGGATTTGAAATACACAAACTAAATATGAACCGCGGGAGTAAGGCAAATAGCTCTAAAGAACTAAGCCTAGTCAAAGTGTTTTCTGCCACAAAGTTACCAACGCTGGTCCTATAATTTATCTAAAGTGCGAACAATAGCATGTGCAATATCAAGTGTTGATGACTGTCCTTAAAGCATCCCGTCTCAAACATCCCGTAAATTTGTAGTCGATAGTAATCTTCGAAAAGACAAGATTGAATATCTATCTATCCACACACACACACACATATACACCTATTTATCTTCATACTTCTCATTTTTACTAGTTTAGGAGCCTCTTTTGCAGGCTTCTTTAAAATCGGAACGGTACTCAGGTTCCATATCCTTAAAGAGTCAACTAATTCTTTTAAAAGGGGAAGAAAATATGAGCTGCTAAAGCCTACCTCTGTTCTTAGCAATGGGGACTGCTTATTAGATAACACAGTAGGTATAAATCCCATCTCAAGAGACGGAGCAAGCAAAGAATAATACCTTCTTGAAAATGAATATTTCCCGGTCCCCACAACGTCTACCATTTCATATTAACCAAGAGCTCAATACAAGATAGCTCAATCAGCTCAACTAATTTGAAAGTCAAACACATCCAAAAGCCTAGCTAACCACTTGATCTTTTCCAAGAATGCTACCACTCCTATACTATACTTAAACTTCCAATATAGACTTCAACAACCACCAAATCAAACCATTCAATCATTTTTCTACTGGAAAAAAATAACAAGCATTAGAGTAGAACACAGCAACTGAAAAAACCCCAACACTTCAATTAACAAGATGTATCCCCACGTCCAAAAAACAACAAGAAACAGTGAATCGCAGTCCAAGATTAATCTACACCCAAATCATCTTTCAAATTGAACAAAGAGTTCAACAAAACACCCAACAAATGGATAAACTCCAAAAAAAATCATTTACAATAAGAAAATCCGAAATGGGAAGTAACCTCTGGATGCGGGTTTCCTCGAGGAAAACAGGAAAACAGCACCAACAACAATGGCAACCAACGCCGCTACTAAACCAATGAGAACCTGAGAATCAAGTGCCTGTAAAACCTCCATTTCGCGATTGATTACACTATGAAGAAGAGAAAGATTAGCGAGAAATTGAAGGACCTTGAAGAAGAAAAATGGGTTGGTAGGAAGGAAGAAAAATGGGTTGGTACGAATGAAGAAAAATGGTGGGGTTAATGAGTTTGGTCTTCAAGGAAAGGCTGTTTCGTCAGCTTTCGCTACCAATGGAGATTCAGAAAAAAGTCAAAGAAATTGGACGAATTAAAATATTCGGTATTTGCCGTTGGTTGGTGACGTTGAAAATTGTGTAATTTTTTTAAATATTTGTATGTAATTAGAAAATGTCGAAATTAATTTTGTAGATCTAAAAAATATATAAAATATGTATATATATATATGGGAGTGAATGCTCGTGGGAGAGAAATAACTAAATAAATAAAGGAATGCATCGCCTCAAAGTTATGGGAGTTTTTTTTTTAATAAAAATTATTTGTTATATTTGAAAACTTGTTTCTACTATAGTAACCTAAAGTTTGTCTTTTATTTAAAAAATACATCGATGTTCTAATTGTTTTCTAACTATCAGAATTGTCGAGAATTTTGGACAAAGATCGAGACTGGATAATTTTGTTCTTGACCATCGTCGTGTCATTTTAGATTTCAATTTTTGATGTCTTAAATTGGTTTGTGTAATTCAATGATAGTTTTGAGACATTTATTAAAGATTAAGTATAATATGGTAATCAAATTTCTTACCATATGTTTTGGAGAGAATATGGAAACGTACGTTTTAGAACAAGAGATTTAATGGAAATATAGTTGTATTTAGTTGTATTTCATATTTTATGTGTTTGATAAATGATTCAAAAATTAAGCTTCTATTTAAACCAATAGTTCAAAATGTTTTTGATAATATATTTATAAATTATAGTAAATAGTAAACATTAGGTGAAATATGAACTAATTAACGGCACAACTACAATACTATTATATGAACTATACAATTTATGAACTTGGTTGTTGGTTCAATTGTTATTTTGTAATATCATATGATTTCTTATATGTTATGTACATATTTAATTTGAGTTCATGAAATGAAATATTAAATTGATTGATGTTTTTATCTTTCTTTAATATATTTGTGTATTTTAAAATTTTAAATTCAATGTTTGGATAAACTGAACCTAAAAAAGAGATATTTTTAGAATTTATGCTATTTGTTTTACATAATCAGAATAATTTCCTAAATATTATTATTCTAATTCTTCTTCTACTTTTAAAAGGTAGATTAAGTAGAATTTGATCGATGAGCTTTTTAACTTTTGGTCTACGCATTTTTTTAATGTTCATTTGAGTTATCCTGTCAACCTTCATTTTGGTCCAACTTTATAAAGAAGTCATTTTGATCCTTAAAAACGAACCGAAAATGGATTAAACCAAGACGAACATTTTAAAAATGTAGGAATTGTTTAAATCCCAACTTGATAGTTAACTCCATGTCTAGGACTGCAACTATTTATCCACACAAAATACTATTTAAAATCACTATTTGTTACTACATTACTACTTGGACTAAAATAATTTACACTCCAAACATTAAACCATTGACTACGGTATAACTCAGCCCAAAGCTAAAACTTAAAACACACAATCTAAAATATTTTCTAGGACAAAGAAGAGGCATGGGTAAATGTCTTTTTGCCATTACCATCTCATCCTGGAATTAGGAGATGTTCAGGACAGGTTCAGTAGCCAACAGATGCAATCATGCGAACTTTAGAAAATAACTGATAAGGCAGGGTTGACTACCAATCTTCTAAATACCCAAAGTTCAAGTAAGGTTTTTTTTCTTTTTATGCATAGCAGGTTTGAGAGCTTACGATAAATGAGTAGACAAGGCAGACCACAATAAACTCTTTCCTATATCTCTAACTAACATTAGAGTTTCAAGTTTCAACAACCCAATATATTTAAAAAATAGGAAAATAAATTTTATATAATGTGCGGTCTCCACCTATGGTTTTGTTAGAGACAACTCAAGTGACTAATAGTTGGTCTTGGCTTCACCCTTGGTTCCTTCTCAATGCGGACTTCTGATCCTTTCCTTCATTATAGCAACCAATAGCCATAGAAAGAACAATGAGGACGCGCAGAAGTCAAGTATATCTTGAATTCACCCTTGTTCCTAATAGCAATCAATTCAATTTATAAATCGCAAGGCATTGTTACCGGTCGTTGAACTGAGGGAAAATAACTCCTGATTTACGATTCAGCATCATCATCCGAGAGTAAGAACTCCTGTATTTTGTTCCTGCAATTAATAACATAACTATTTAGCGGGGATATTTTCAAAGCATTACTTAATAAGTTCAACATGGTAATATCTCAGGCAGACTTCGTGCTAGTATAAGCTTTAAGCACATTACTATTTACAACATAAAACAACAATATTTCAATAACTTCATCAAGTCCACCTAACACCACTCAAATAGACATTTTTAGAATCATGTAAACCACAGGCTGAAGTCGTTTAATTTTCCTTATATTTTACTTTTGATTTCTTTGATGTGCTTCGGTCCAGAATCGAAGGAAAACCTCTTTTAGAAACATGATATACAACAGAGATTTAGGTTACAATATTCAGTTATCATAAAATTGAACTATGTAGTACCGACAGTAACACAAGACTTAATCTCACTCTCACCTTAGCGAATTGGAATTGCCAAGGCTGCCATGTGTAGCTCGAGCAACCATAGAGGGTGGCAAGAGTGAAAGAAACAGTTCATGAGACAAAGAATCCTTGGGAAGAATCTGAAATTGACAACTTGAACAACAAGCACCCAAAATACTTGAACTTGCATGGCGAGTTTGCACATCTGACGTGTTAAGTGGCCCATTACAGACAGCACAAAATGACTCCGAAGATAAAGAGTTAACATGCTTAAAGTTATTTCTCTTTTGGCGCCTTTTTGTGGCCAAAGGAACATTATTACTTTCATTCAAATCTGGTATTCTGCTAAAATTGAATGGAGTAAGCTTGCCAGCTGTTCTCACAATTGTAGACTCACGAGAAGGATTTTCTACCTATAAAGGCAAGTAGAAAAAGAAGAAAAAAAAAATCTTCGGTCAAGTTCTGAAAAACAGTCCTGGGTAGGACAAGTAGCCTACAATTTGTACGTACAATTTCTTTCTTACTGGTAAACAATCACTTAAATCAGAAGGCAAAATTGTTTCCATACTCAACCAAAATTACTCCTAAATTGAACACAAAACATGCTTCCAGAAGTCGCTCTCCAGCCAAAATGAATAAAACTTGCACATTTTTCTAAATCAATTTCCTACTTGTACCTGCAAAAGAGCCACAAATGAGGAGACCAGATCATTGATGCCAGAACTGGACTTTTTGGTCAGTTCCACTGTCTTTAGACTGCCCTGCCAAGAAACAGCTCCCATCATCAATTAGATTCAGTCGAAGTGAACATATTAAAGATGCAACAACAGCAAGTAAAATTAACAGCAGTGAAGTACTGAACAGGACAAAGTTAACCAAGAATGGAGCACAAAATTAACAGACCCATCAATGCAGCAAAGCATGTTGAGCTCTTGTGCAAGACAGTCAAGTAGAGGAAGTACAACTGGAACCTCCCACCTTGCATCAATATACTGTACATCTGCCGGCAAGGAATACCCTTGGCCCTACTTGAATTAAAGTAGTGTAGTCAAAATTAGTGCATGGACGTACGGAAAGATTTTCAAGTAGAAAAAGATAAGCAGCTTGTAATAAGTAGTAGTGAAATCTCGAACAACAAGATAATACATCCTAAGATTCCATAGCTACCCTAGCTATTTTTTACGTCTTAATAGAGGTCTCTCCTGAAAGATAATGATGCCCCCTTTTCTCCCCTTCAAGCATCCCAGTTTTCCCCGCAGAGAGTAGTTCCACTCTCGCCTTTGTTCTGAACTATAAATAGAAGTGTGCATTGGGGGGGGGGGGGAGTGTTGCATGAAAACATATTTTTGTATGAGCAAAGTGTTTGCTTGCCATATGGATCTTAGTTACATAAGATCCTCAAGACCTAAGATTGAAGCATAGACCAATTGTTCTGCTCTATCTCAAATGACAGAGTTCTCATATCCATTAAGTACCTTGACAGTCAATGCGTCAACCTTCTAACCTTCATTCTGGTCATTCATTATCATGACTCTAAAATTTCTAGTGAGTCAACTTCCAAATAGACCCTTCAAATACAAATGAATATTAGAAAAAGGGGGGTATAACAAACGAAGGAAAACCTTAACGGTAGACGAAATCACATGGCATGCAATCCTTGAAGTACATGTCCCAACTAGAAGTCTGTTGTACCCATTTTCAGCTGCAATCTGCACAACAAACAACAGGCTGAGAATTTCCCCCTCTTTCACTGCAAGCTAAATGAAGGAACAATTGAGGGGCAAACTTTTTGCAAGGATAACATCCGCAAATATGAGATAAGGTCTTCTTTTCCTGTGACGTCGTCGACTGCATCTAACAGCTTCTTCAACTTCTCCCTTCCATCACTCAAATTTGAAGAGTATACATTCTCAATTGGAACAATATGCAAATCTTTTCTTGGTTGACTTAGACTTGACACAACCGATTGGATGGTTTGAATTGTTTTGTCTATCTCATCCGAAGGGATAGAATAAGCAGCAGTTTCATTGATATAAGCAACTCCAACACCAAAAACTTGCAATGATCTATCCCTACTTGCTTCAAAATTTTTGTGTGCTTTTACTTGTATTTCATGAACAAACTGCAAAGCCACCCTGGAAGTGGTAGGGAAGGGAGGTCAATTCTATTAGATCACGAATAACATCAAAACATGACAAACACATTGACACTATCGATTCTAACAAAAAATTCAGCCGTAAAATCTATTCTGCCCACTAGCAACATCCAAATATACATACACACACACACACACACATACATACATACATACATTAATAAAGAAGAGAAAATACCTGGAACAAGGGCCTCCAGAGAACGCAACGAGCACTTTATCAGAAGGAGAGATCATGGCATTGGAGGTTACAGCCTGCCGGAACTTAGCAAACAAGTTGCTCCGAAAGCAATCACTGCAAAGCCGTCCATCGTCTCCTACTCCGGAGGTAGACATACGTTCCTTGGACTTGCATTTAAAGCAGAGATTCGTATTACTATTGTCGTCGTTCGTGATACGAGACTCCCCGACAGCTGCTGTACCGGGCCTGCTTGAAGGAGGTGAATCTTGTTCGATTGTATGTTCATCATGTTGATTTCTGTAGCAGTTGGACTGGCAGGCTGAGGAATTACATGCCATGGATGGTAGAGATTGAAACGCCTTAAGATTCAGAGCGACGAATGTTCTTCGTTGCAAGCTTTCGAATTGTGTATACGCTTCCCGGCAGGGTTTTATGTTTTTTTGTTTATATATATCGGCTATTTTCAACTCTAATGAAATTAAATATAAATATTAACAAAACACACAAATTTTGTTTAACTAAAACCTAAATAATTGATATATTTTATAAATATTTTCGATAGTTTCTCTTCATTTTAATAAATATTAATTTTTATCAAAAATTTGATTATATAATGATTGAAAATATTTTTTAGACAACAATATTATGAAAACTATGCTTTCATCATTCATAAAATGAATGTTACTGAGACTTTCGTTTACTTTAAAATTTAATGAAAGTAGGGTTCTGAATTTGAATATTTTAAAGTTTGGTAAGTTGAAGATTAAATAAATTTTTAGTACAATATTATTTTTAATTCTTGATTGATAATGAATTAAAATATTTACTAATTATAGAAAAATTTTAGATTTTATTAATCATATAATAAAATCTTGAATTTTATAAGTGATATACATAATAAAAATTTATTGCATTTTATTGATTTCGCTATCTATTATTGTTTTAATATAAAATTTTGTCATATTCTGTAAATATTCTAATTGTTTTGTTATCAATACTGTTTTCTTTATTTTTTATTTATAGATGATTTATAAATATATTTGATGATTAATTTATGATGTACAAGAATTTTTCTTTTCGTGATAGAAGTATGTAGATAGATTTTTTTTAGTGCATATGTATATTGAATTTAAATGACACGTCAAAATTTTGAAAAATTATAGAGTACCTTTTAAGCAGAATAATCTGGTGTATATCAAATTAAAAACTGGTTTTTCTCTTGATTTTCAATGTTTTGATTTAGAATTTATGTATTTAAATATTTCATATTTATTTAAATGTTTTTTAGTACAACAGTTCCTTATCTCGCATTGTTGTTTATTCTATAGTTTTAATGAATCAATAATGATTGGGAAACCTTTAACTAATTTAATGTGGGAGTCTGGTAGATGTGTCAAACGAGCTTAGCTCGATGGTAATTAACATGATATTTCATACTAAGTGTATAATATGTGATCTTATCACAATTGTTGTATTAAAAAGGTTTAAAAGATGTAATATCTAATATATGCATTGTTCTCTTTTTTGATATGTTTTTGTTTAGGTTGACTTTTAGTTTGTTAATCCTTTTAGATTGCAAGTTTTTTATTTGTTGATCATTTTGGACGATCAATATTTTGTTTTATTGTTATTTTTATTGACTATTATTTTATTGAACTGTGTAGGCTTTGATGTTCATGTCAATCGAAGTCTTGTACATTTTAAATGTCTTTTGACTGTCTTCGAAGTCCACAGATCTTCAAAGATGTTTCATTGTTGTTCTTCAAATTATTTAGAACGTTTTTTTTTATTTAAGGATGACTAAATCTTTCGAGAGACTAGAGAGTTATATGCGAATTGTATTTTTAGTTGAATACGTAGGTTGGTGGAATTGAATTTCGAATTTTTTTGCCAATTAGTTGAATTATGCTCTTGTTAGCAATATTTTGTCTTTAAATCTTTATGGGAGCGACATCTCTTATTTCTTTGCCAATTATGTTGTTGTTACCAAAGTTGAATGGAGCAAGAGTAATCACCAACAATGACATTGGTCACACACAACAATATTCTTCTAACTAGAATTTCAAATTTTCTAAGATAATCAACAATTACAGGTTTGGTCACTCACGGAACATAGAATGTAAAATAACGAGTTTGTGAGACACATTGTTACATTATGTTATGTGTAATTTTATACGTAGGAAAAGAAATTATAGATGGAGCCGTAAGATGGTAAAGCAAACCACAAAATTTGCTCCATCTCAAATAGGACTCGATAGAGTCTAAAAGATGCCAACACAATCCAATTTGCCCAAAGCATGAGACACGACCAACTTGCTCCACAAATTTGTCTCCTTTTTCTTTTGCTCCACAACTTGGAGTTTATGTTCTATAGCCTTTAATTAAAGCTTTATAAAAACAAGGTCTCACCCATAAGACAACATTAAAGTTATTTATCCACATAGCTTATACTTACATTTGAAGATAATTTCTCATAAAAAGAAGAAAAAATGCGACCATGAAAAAGCAAGCGAGTAGGGCCCACACCCAGTATGACGTGGCAAATAATATACCAAATAAATGGATAAAATAAAATAGAATGAAAATGGAAAAGAAAGGCTCGTCGGCCATTGCCAATCTCCATTGCTCAATCACATTTTTCAGCCTCAATTGCCAAATCCTTCTTCCTCTCTCTGCCTCTGCCTAGAGAGAGAAGAGAGCCGGCCGGAGCAGAGCAGCCATGGAAATGGTAATGAGCTTCATCAGTTCTCCTTCAACCTCTTCCCCGTTGCTTTACCCCAAACTCAAACTTGGAAGAACCTTCACTCCTCTAATTAACCACCTTGATTGTCTGAGTTCCTCCTCCAGGACCTCAGTTTCATTGCCCAAACAAGCTCTGAAGTTTCGCTCCAAAACTCCAGTTCGAAGTCCGGTCAAATGCTCTGTCTCTCAGACCTCAGAAGCTCCCACTGGTACCTCTCTCTCTCTCAGTGCGTTTGTTTTCTTTGTTCATTTATCGGCTTGTTACTGTTTGGCGCGGTTTTTTCATCGATTCTTATCACCTGAGTCTTGGAAAAATGGATGAGGAGAAGAGAGGAAATTACTCTCCAATTCTTGACCTCTGTAATTTTTGCACCGCGGGCTGTCTTCTGGACGGTTGGAGTCGTGAAGATTTTGGAGTTAGGAAATTTATATCGAAAATTAGTATATAAAAATTTCATGCTCTGTTAATGGACGTTTTTCCTTGTTTATGAAATTTTGCGTAACTTCAAATCTAATATTAGTTTCCAACCCCAATCCAAAATTTATTGCTGACCTTTCCTTTGGAATTTTTAATTGTGGGATGATGTTTTGCCTTAGCAAAGAGCCAACTGATGAGGAGACAAGATATAAGGAACATAGCAATAGTGGCTCATGTAGACCATGGAAAGACAACTTTGGTTGATGCCATGTTGAAGCAAGCAAAGGTAATACCAGATAATCATTTCTAATGTTTATTTTAAGGTGTAGGTATCAATTCTTCATTCTGTTATATTATGGTTACGACTGCATCATTCCAAATCGTTAATACTGTATACTGCAAGTAATGCAATGATTGTGTAGAAGAAGCCTATCTGTGTTGTACATGCTGTGTTATGTCCATCTATTTATTTATTATTGCAGTCATTTGATGTATTATATATTAGAGTTAGAAATGACGATGAAGGGCATTAGAAATTGCTTCAATAAGTTTGTGAATATGCTCCTTCATTCTTCGCTGGTAGGCCAACCTTTCAAAAAAACATGGAGAAATGGTGTGGGTTGATTTGATCAAAGCTTTGTCATGGGGCATTGGGCTAGGAACGAATGACAAAATTTTCAACAAGTCCCTCCCCTTGAGCAGATTCTATGATCAAGTTTTTGATGGATCTTGGGTGATATAGATGTTTTTTGTTATTGTTCACTTATTGTAGGTATATTGTGATGATTTTGACGATTTTGGAGGGCCCCTAGTTTATTTGTTAAAAAAAGTATGAGAAATACTTGGCAAGATTCGTTGACAGTAGTAACCTCCAACCTAATGTGTATTTCATATTTTCAACTGTAGGTATTTCGTGACAACCAAGTTGTGAAAGAAAGAATAATGGACTCAAATGACTTGGAGCGTGAAAGAGGAATTACAATATTGAGCAAAAATACATCTATCACGTATAAGGATACAAAGATTAATATAATTGATACTCCAGGTCACTCTGATTTTGGTGGTGAAGTTGAACGCATTCTCAATATGGTGGAAGGGATCCTTCTAGTGGTATTCTTCAACTTATTCTACTTATTTGAAATCTCTGGTTCTTTCTTGAAATTCATATTTTGGATGTTTAGAAAACTTTGTTTTTATTCCTCTTTTTGGGTGGGTGGGGAATGAAATGGTCGTTGCTAAGTTCTGTGAGTATCGAACTCTTTAACTACTATATTTCTACTTTGGTTCATTTGGCAAAGTAACATATTGGGATTTAGAACTTGAGGTTGATAAAGAGTTTTATACATTTCTAATCCTTCAAAGATGGTTTAACGCTTGAAGGTTTAAAAATAGATCATAATGGTCTATGCTGTTAGTTACCAATGAAAATTAAGAAGTAATTTTAATTAAATTAGTTCTTTTGTATGAACATGTCAATTCTTGGTGTTGTGTGGATTTCTTGTCACTTGTGACTAACCTACTAAACAAAAGAAGTCACCTGAGAGGCTTATCTCCCTCTAGTTTTGTATCTACTCAAATTCTTTTGATGGTGTCAATTCAGTGGAGAGTTGAAGTGAGTTAGGATGGTAGGGTTGCATGTATTTTGGTTCTAGGGAGAGAGGAGGATTGAGCAGAGGGTGTGGGTGGGGGGATTCAGTTGAGACGGGATAGATAAACAAGTGTTAAATGTTTAACTAATTTCTTATCTGTCAACTTGCCACCATATTGATACTAGCGATTATATATTTGATGGCTTTTTGCAGCTTTATCATAGAAAGCATTATAAGACAAGTAAACAATTTGTCTCGGATGCCCTGTTTTAAACTTTTTTCCCTCTTGCCCATAAGTTGACTAAATGATGTCTTCTTGACAATAATATATTTTCAAATGTCTCCAATTTTGAACTCCTTGTCCTATCTTGTCTTTTTCTATGTATTTTATCTAGGTAGATTCTGTTGAGGGTCCAATGCCACAAACAAGATTTGTGCTTAAGAAGGCTCTTGAATTTGGGCATGCTGTTGTAGTCGTGGTCAACAAGATTGATAGACCTTCAGCTCGTCCAGATTATGTCATCAATTCAACTTTTGAGCTCTTCATTGAACTGAATGCATCAGATGAGCAGGTACATTTACAGTATTTCATGGGCAATGACCTTATACCTATGTCCATACTTGAAAGAATACTACAAGTTACAGGATAACAACCAATCTTTTGAAATTAACAACATCATTAACGGCAAACTTTATATATTCAAGCAGCTTTAAAGGATAATGTTCATCTGAACCTAAGAGTAAATAATACTTGATTTATAAAAGTGTTCTTTGTTTGTTTACAAACTTTATATTCTTGGAGCAGCGGAGGTTTTGAAAATCATCAATGGAAGTCCTAAGTGATTCACCCCATTGTAGGGAAATGCACACGATCTGACCAATATATGAATGTTGGTTGAATGCTTCATTTCATTATTTTTGATAATGTAAGCAACAGTCTTTTTTCATTCCAACTTTTTTTTTTTTGGTTCAGTGCGACTTCCAAGCGATTTATGCTAGTGGCATTCAAGGTAAAGCTGGATTATCCCCTGAAAAATTGGCAGAAGATCTTGGACCACTTTTTGAGTCCATAATCAGATGCATCCCCGGACCACGAATTGACAAAGATGGTGCATTGCAAATGCTTGTAAGTGATCTTTCTTTCCATTATTTTTGTTTACCTTCAATGATTTAATTGGTTTGCACTGTGAAGAGCCGTGGGAATTTTATTTCATTTGTACTTCTTTCTTATGAATAATGAAAGAACTTCCCGGACATAGTTTTTTAAAATGACTCTATTTCTAAATAAGAAGAATAATTCAATTTCTGACTCTTCTTATTGTTTAATGTAAGAAAAAAACTGTTCCATCTTGTTGGTTTTTGAAATATTTAACTTCTATTAATCCAAGTTTCACACTTGTCATAAAAATCTTTATTTAAGCCACTGGCTGTATCCTCTCTCTCCCTCTATTTCCCCCTACCCTCCATCCCAACTCTTAATCCATCCAGTTTCAACCAAATAGCTTATACTTTATGACTGAGTCCATTAAATGCAACTCTTACACATTTTGTGCCTTAAGCTCACGTTTCACTTTGTGATTGTGCACTCATGTGACATTCTTAAAGATGGAACATGTATTATAAATACAGGCATCTCAGTTCTCCAAATTTGACAAATCTTAGTTTAACTCTTTTGAGTTGCAATTCAATATGTCTCAATTTTAATATGAACTTCTTATCCTAGGCTACAAATATTGAATATGATGAGCACAAAGGAAGAATAGCAATTGGCCGACTTCATGCTGGAGAACTCCAAAAAGGAATGGATGTGAAGGTTAGTACACTTTGCAGGTTGAACTAGACTTCCAAGCATTTTGCTTTCTATAGGGTTGCTTTTCCATTTCATGGTATAGGTTTCTGAAGCAACGTGGTTTTTATGCTATTATTGTGAATGTATGGTTAAAAACAAATAGAAGAATTTTTAAGGATGTGTAGGTCTCTTGGGACGAGATATAGGATTTGTCCATTTTGTCTAATATTGTTTGGCTTGAGTTAGGGCTATCTTATCTCCTCTCCTTTTGTATTTCTCTCTATAAATGAAAGTTTGATTTCTTACCTTCTTTTTTGTTTTTTTTTTAGGTATGCACAACAGAAGATGCTTGTAGATTTGCAAGGATTAGTGAACTTTTTGTATACGAGAAATTCAGCAGGGTCCCTGTAGAGAAGGTGCAAGCTGGTGATATATGTGCGGTCTGTGGAGTTGATGATATTCAGGTGGGAGTAAATTAAGATTTTGAAAGACGTTTGTTGTAGTGAAATTTGTTATTGTTGTTTTTCATTATCTTTATCGTGGATTATCCTGTGTTCAGATTGGTGAGACAATTGCTGACAAACAATATGGCAAACCATTACCTGCTATTAAGGTGGAGGAACCAACAGTAAAAATGGCTTTTGCAATCAACACTTCTCCATTTGTTGGCCGTGAGGTATGTCTGAATGAAACAACCAGAAGTCCTAAATTGTTGTTTGTTTTAATAAATATATATATCCTATATATTTGTGAAGAAGCTAATGTCGTAATAAATGAAATTACAATATGGAGGGGGAAGAAAAGCCGAGCCTCACACCAAGGGAAATTGCAAAAAGTTCTTCCAAGTGGCACAAAAAGAAACTTACACTGTATTTCTCATCCCAAAAATAAATAAATAAATAAATGGCATATGCTAAGGAATATTGTCACGGTATAGTTGGAAACATTATTAGGATATTAAGGATATATCAGTCATTAAGTAAGGGTTAGTAGGAGTTGGTTACAAATAGAAAGAGAGTGTGGTTCCAAGAGAGTGGCTCTAAAGACGGATGAGTAATTTCTTTGCTGTAAAGGTGGTCGGAAGTTCAGAACCAATCTACACATCTTTCTAGGAGCTAGTATTCATGTCAATCCCAATTGAACATTTGATCGTAGATATCTTTGAGAGCGTACAGAGCATGAGAAGGTCCTCTAGAGTGGAGAGTTATTAGTACTTGGCCAATATCTGTCTTAAAGATCTCACATTTGTTCTGCAATGACCTTCCACTAAACCCTCTTTTTCTGAACAAAATCTCCAAATTCACGTTTGAAGAAGAAAGTTATTTCTAGGAAAGAAAGTGCCTATTCCATGACCACCACAATCAATGGAATTAACCAATTAACTACCTCTTTTGAGCACCTTCTGAAGGAAAATCCTTTAAAATCTTTTCAATCAATTAGATACAATCAGTTGGAGAGTAGCTTGGATGAGAATAAGTTTACCAACCTTGGAAAAGGAAGAGTTCTTCCATTTCTTATGCTTGTTGTCAATGCTAAAAATGATGGAAACCTAAAGGCTTGTTGTCAAATCTCTCCAACATGGAGGATAGAATCAATAGGAACTTCCTCTCTGAAGGAGCTAGGTCTAATGGAAACCGTCACTAAAGTAGAATGGAACCTAGGAGGTACCTTGGAGTTGGAAAACCTAATGAAAAACTAAACGAGGTTCTCATTATCAAATGGTAATGGAGGGAAAGTCATTCAAAATGGCCGCCACAATTTAGTTGCCTAACAATAATAGTTGAATGTAAATTGAAATTCTTTACGTCCTCTAATAGCCACTGGAGATAAATTTGTGGTACTTTACAATTTTATCTCTTATACATCCAATGTTGCAAAATTGTAAGCCACATTGGGTAACCTCTTCGAATATTTTAGGGTGTTGATGATACCAGACACTCTTTATTACCATGTTAGCTAGGTTGGATGGAAATATTACCCACTCTTTTTGTGCTCCTTTTGTTTTTTGGCATAGAGTCAGAGTCCTGTTATTATCAAAACAAAATGTCCCTGTCTCTTTGGAGTACATGTGCTGCATATAGATCAGCGGTTGAGGATTTAAAAAACCTCATGTCTGTCTACATTACAACTTGATAAAAAATGCAAGGATTAATATGTGTTAATTTGAATTGCAGGGCAAGTATGTAACTAGTAGAAACTTAAGGGATCGGCTCTACCGGGAGCTTGAGCGTAATTTAGCAATGAAAGTTGAGGATGGTGAAACAGCAGATACGTTCATTGTTAGTGGTCGGGGTACTTTGCATATCACAATACTTATAGAGAACATGTAAGAATTTCTTATGAAGGATGGTCCTCCATCATTCCCTGTATACATTCTCTAATGAGTCAATGACTAATGAGTTCATTTACTTTAGGCGGAGGGAAGGATATGAATTTATGGTGGGACCTCCTAGAGTTATCACCAAAAAGGTGAATGACAAATTGGTGGAACCATATGAGGTGAGTTTCTGATTGTTATATGATGCAATTCACTGTTAATTTCTTAAGTTATAACTCTTATAGATTTTTTAGGCTGTAAAAATAGTTGATTTTGAAATAGAATACTCTCTTTTAAGAACAGTTTTCAAGTTTTTTAGAATGCATAGACTTAGTTTTCCTAATGAGAAATCTAAGTAAGATTAGGATTTCAAAATACTAAGGACTTCTAGTATTTCTAGGATTGTTATTAATCTATAAAGTCTAATAGTATATAAACTCCAAAAACTGAAATCTAGCAATATCATAATATATATTATACACTAAAAACTTATTTTTGGCTTTTTATTGTAATCCTGCGTTGTATACATTTGACTGGAAGATAGAAAAAAAATAAATGTCCATTATGAAGTTCGTTAAGAATGAATCTAAAAGTTAGATTGTTGAAGCATTTACTTTTATTTTAATACAATTTCCATATGAAGCTTTGTTTTGCATATAGTCTGCTTACATGCAAGTATTCGACTTTTGAAAAGTATAGCTAGTCTAACATTTGATTGACCAGTGGCATTCATAATCATAATAAGTTAAATTGCCCTACAGATTGCCACTGTGGAGGTACCAGAAGAACACATGGGAGCAGTAGTAGAACTGTTGGGCAAGAGGCGTGGACAAATGTTTGATATGCAGGGAGTTGGGTATGTAGACCTCTTTTTGCTTTCCTATTTCCCCAACCAAAAAATTTGTCATGCTGGATGTCAATGATTAACATTTTCAACAATATATGTCATAGGTGTTGATGATCAGAGAACTAGTGGCTTGACTATTGTAATCCTTAAGTTTGAGTACATAATTTGCCTGTAGTGTCCTGAGCTTAGTTTAATGTTCAAAAGTAGGCAGCATGCAGTTATTTAAACAAGTCATCTCCTGTCTAAAACTCTTTCTAGGAGATGCTTAGTATCCCAAATTTAATAAGGACGATGGCATGGTGTTGCTGTTGCAGCGACTGACTAATCCACATGCATATTTACATTCTCATGTATTGAATAAGTATATACTATGCTATAAGATATTTTATTAAAATCCTTTTCCATTATCATGAATCAAGTTCATTTTCTAAGGGCAGTCTTCTATCTATAATGATGAAGGGTCGGTGGATTTTCCTTTTATTACTAAGATGAGTTCTTCTAATTTTTATCAATATCTATCTCCAGGTCAGAAGGCACGACTTTTTTGAGATATAAGATTCCAACTAGGGGTCTTCTTGGATTGAGAAATGCAATTTTAACAGCTTCACGCGGTACTGCAATTCTCAACACAATATTTGATTGCTACGGACCCTGGGCTGGTGACATTCACACTCGTGATCAGGGTTCACTGGTAATCTAATTATCTCATTGCTTGAAATATTTTGATGGGGGACTTTAATTATTGCTTGAAATATTTGGGTAGTACTTGTATTTTGGTTTCTTGTCATGTTCTGTATTCGTTCTGTGTGATTTGGGCAGTAGAATGTTGAAATTTTTTATTTCAGCCTCTCTTGTGCTTTCTAGGCCTTTCTTGAACTCAAATCATTTTAGTGAAAATGTTGTTTCTCTTCCTTTTTACGGAGAAAACTGGTTTAAGTTATGCTTGCACCCTAATCTTTTTAGTGAAATTTTTATCTGGGCTTATCCTTTTTGGTATGTCCGTATAATGAAAGTCATGCTTTTCACTTTTTTTCTTTAAAAAAATTATGGCTGTAAGAGATCTCGTGAATTAATGCATGTGGCTCTGTGTTTTTTAGGCATTAGCGAAGTTGTCTCACTTTCCCCTCCATGTATCTTTAGATTTTAAATATAGTTTGAATTCTATTTTATTTCTCTGAACTTGATTCATTAATTTCCTTATTTTGTTTCGTTGTTTTAGTTCCTTCAATTTGTGCTGAAAAGTGTTTTTGTCACCATTGTTTTTTCTTTAATCATTTAACTAGAACATTACACATTTGAAAACTTGATACTTAATTTACTACATATGGTTCAAAATGTAAACATCTATTGGTTGGCAAATGAATAAAAGATTCTTTTGCAAATAAATAAAATAAAATACATATTTTTATAAAATCTCTGTTAAATAATTTTGGCAACAAATTTTATCTCCAAAATACAACCAACACAAAAATTTAGAGACAACAATACAATTTAAACCTTTGAATATAACTTGTTTGTGACTCTTTCAATTGGAATACTATCACTCAATCATATTCGTCTTTTGAATTTATAGTTCAGGATATGTAATTGAAAATGCATGTATTATTCTAAAAATCTAATTTAACGCCTCATGAAGCTGCTACAAATGATTTTTCAGGTTGCTTTCGAGGAAGGCACGACAACTTCTTATGCCCTTGCTAGTTCACAGGAGAGAGGGCAAATGTTTGTCAGTCCTGGCGTAGATGTTTACAAGGGTCAAATTGTTGGAATTCATCAACGCCCTGGGGACTTAGCCCTTAACGTGTGCAAGAAAAAAGCTGCAACAAATGTACGCTCCAACAAAGAACAAACAGGTAAGGACAACTCGATCACCTCAATTTTTCTTTTCTTTCAGGGTTCAGCTTTAAGTTTTACTTCTTCTTTAGTTTCTTCGGTCCCTTAGAATGCTTCTCTACTGCCACTATTACAAACTCCTCTCTTAGGGTACTATTTATCAAATGTTTTTGGTCAATTAGAAACACAAGTTTGATTACGTAATCAAGAATAATTCTTAAAAGTTCTGAAGACAGGTTAAAAAGCACTTTATACTGCTTGAGAAGAAGAAAGGCTTCGTTAGTATTCTTAAAAGTTTTCGTATCTTGGTCCATGTACTTCTTGAGATGTATTCAATTTTAGTTCTTATATTTTTAAATGTCCAAATATAGGTTATGTTCTTTCTATATATCTTAAAGTCAGTCTTCAATGTTAGTTTAAAGTTAATTTTTACTGAGTTTCGTAAAACAATAGTAATAATTTTCATTCAAGAAAAGAAACCAATTAAATATATTTTCGAGAGAGACTAATTTGTTTATGGAAAAGTTACCTACTGTATGGAGACTAAATTTGGACATTAGAGACTACGAAACTAAAAATAGAACAAGTCCCAACGTGCATGATACTTGTAATTTATGAAGTATTAATAGAAGACATCATTCTGCATTCATTTTAGAAACTAAAAACTGAACCTTACACTCCATAATTTTGCCTTTTGCAGTGGTTTTGGATACCCCATTGGATTATAGTTTAGATGACTGCATCGAGTACATCCAAGAAGATGAACTGGTTGAAGTCACTCCCTCGAGCATCCGAATGTGCAAAAATGCAAAAATGGCAAAGAAAACAAGGTAGTTATCCAATACTGCAAAACTTCAACGTGCAAAAAACATGGTACGTCACCACCAAAGCCATATTTCTTCGAATTTGTAAGCTTTAGTAGAGCTTCTTAGTCAATACTAAATTGTTTAAGCATTATCAAAGCTTCCCACCTACAATAGTTCGTAGTATTTGTACATAAGAGAGGAGAAGACACCAAAGTAGTATACCATCCAAATTCCAAAGTGATGATTGATTGGTAGAAACTAGAAAGTGAACCACCCTTCTTTTTCCCCTTCTAAATGAATATAATTTAAATTTTGTTTTATTATTATTATTATTGTTATTATTTTGGGGTAGGCTGTTGCTTGGAGGTTTCCTTAGCTCCAATCATTATCAAATCAGTCTATGATTTCTTTTGATATAATGCTTGTTTATTTGCACGCAATGTTTTGTTTTGTTTGTTTTTGCATTACTTTACAACACAAATATTAAATTAATTTGATAAATGATTGTTGATTATTAATGTAGTTCTTATGGTCTGTGGTTAGTTTTAGTTTAGTTCTATAGCTTTTGAAAATTTGAAATTTGGTTTTGGCAATTTTCTTACATCTTTTTTTTTTTTAAAAAAATTATCTTACCATGTCTGTTGGGTTCTTTTTTTTTTTCAAAAATAATAATAATAAAAAAAAAACAAACAAACTAGTTACATTCCATAAAAAAAACTACTAAAAAGCAAAAATTTATTACATTTAATTTTCCTAGGACGAGTAGATGTTTTGTTCATTTTGCTATTTTTGATAATTTTCCATGTCTTTATTAGCTACATAAGTTATTTCCTTTGAATGAGGTAGAAAAAATGATTGAGTTTATTTCTAAGCAGTACATTTGACATTTTTAAAAGTTCAAGAATCTAGAACTTATTATACATAATTGAAGTTGACTGATTGAGAAACTAAATTTATAATTTAATCTTAAATTTTTAGATTATTGAACTCACAAAATTTTATCAGTTTAGTAATTATGTGGACTGTATTTAAAAAAAATAAAAATTTTAAGTGAACAATATCTTTTAATTGGTTCATTTTTAAATACAACAAAACGAATTAAAACAATGATAGACATTGATAAATTCTTAATATTCGTTATATTTTGTGAACATTTTTCACCACTTTATTGTTTTCAATAGTTTCTTTTTTTAATTTATATGCGGATGCTTTAAGACAAGTTTTTAGTGGTATAATGTTAGACTACAAAGTAGGACATAACACATCAGAAACTTTTAGAGTACAATAACCAAGTTTTTTGAAGAACATATATATTCAATAAACACCACTAAACATTTGAACCATTTAATTCAAAGGAAAAATACTATCATATTTTGTTAAGTTTAATGTCTGGTTAAATTATAAAATTGGTTCGTATGATTTAGATATATTTTCAATTTGATTATATAGTTTTAATATTTTCAATTTCTTTACCTATGATCAACTAATATAAATAAATAAATAAACAAACAAACAAACATATATATATATATATACATATTTATTTATTTACCACATTCATTTACTTTAAAATCAACTAATATATATTTTTTATCTCATTAATTGTATTACTCTAACTATAATAAGAAATTAGGATTAAGTAAAAATAAAATAGGTCGGTCATGCAAGTTTTAATCAAAAAGAAAATACTTGTGTGTAATCAATTATTGTATCATCTCTTCTACGCCTAATTAAAAGTTGTCGCGTGATAGTTTATACTTTTACGTGGGTAGAAAAATAGAGAACATGGAGATAGATGCAACCTTGAACATGGAGTATTGCTCCGATCAAAATCTAATGACTCAAATGTGAATTAAAAATGAAACTAAAGGATGAAAAAAAAGATATTGTAATATCCAACCATATATCTTTTACTATACAAAAAGATCACTAAGGACATAAATTATTCCTTACAAGGTCTCATAAAAACACACACTTACAAGCAAAACCAACCCAATAAAGAAAATCTTAAAATAACATTCACTCAAACTGAATGCCCATTTTCTTACTTACAACTTCCTCACACTAAATCCAACTTTAATCTAAGATATTTGATATCTGAGAGAGATAGTATTAATAATATATCTTTCCTTTGTTTCAAGCAAAAAAATTCTAACTCTTTTTGGATGGGTTTTGTCCATCTTAATTAATTACAAACCCATTGAGATTGGGATTTTGTGATGAATATGATAAAAGTGAGTTTAACCGTTTTAGAATAACTTCTCGAAATGTTCTTAGAAGAAAGAGCGCTTAGCTGGTGGCCTTCCAACAGCTCTCATCAAGTTTGAAATTTCAATGACTTTGGCCACTTTTGTTCCTCTCTTTGCCTCTGCTGATGCTCTTCTTTCCTCTGCTTTTCTATGTGCTTTTGCTACTTCATTCTCCATCTTTTCTAATGCTTTTGCTCTCTTCTCTTCCAACTTCCTCTGCCATATATATTCATACTATTCTTAGTGCTTCATGCCATATTCACACATACATACACATATATAATGTGGGCTGCTTTTTCACCCACCATATATATAATAAAATGATGAAAATATTAATGTTTTATACTAAATTATAAATTTAGTTCTCATAGTAGAAAAGAAGTTTGAATTTAGTCTTTATAGTTTTAAAAGTTAAAAATTAATCCTTATTTGTAAATAGTTCCTATTTCCGAAGGTTTTATCAAATCACAAAGATTAAATTTTAACTTTCTCAATACTATAGGGATTTAACCTACTTCCATCTTTACTCAGCTTTCATGTTTTTGGTTCGAAAAATTTTATTTTAGAGTTAAAATTTTCTATTGATTCCATAACATTCTATACAAGTAACAACTTAATTTCGTGGAGAATAATGTGCAACAATTTTTCTTTCTTTTTATTTTCTTTTGAGAAAAATAAATGTGTGAATTTTGTCATTGAACAAATATATAACATTAGTCTTTAATTTTTTATTTAAAGTAAGGGACATTTTAAAAAATAGTAAAATATTAAAACTATTTATAAAATATAACAAAATTTATCAAACACTTAAGAGTCTTTTTTTTTTTTTTTTGCTATATTTAAGTTTACCTTCGGTGGTTAATAAACACACTTGATTCGTAAATGTAAGAAATTCTATTGAGTTTTTATAATATTTTGTCAAGGACCATATAGCGAATTGCAAACCTTTAGTTCAATTAGTTGAAGTTTGTCACATTAATATATATATTCTTTGAGGTTGTGACATTAATATTTTAATTAGAATGCTTCACAAACATTTATTTCTAACAAAAAATTTGGGTGCATCCATATTCTTATATGCTTCCAATCTCTCCCAAAAATTTAGTAATTTTATTTCTGTGTGGTGGAGCATTTGATTTTGAGATATCTAATAATTGCCCTGTTTTTAAATCTAAAAAAATTATTTAATGGGTATTTCCTTTGTTTGTTTGTTGAGGAAGAAATTAAGTAAACCATATTTGAAGCTTCATCATCAGTTAGATAATTTCTATTGAATGATATAAAGAAAGGAAGTTAATTTTTTAGTGAGATTCAAGAGAGTAAAAGCAGAATATTCAAAAGTTATAAAATTAGAATGAAATAAATAGAAAAGTTTTGTTCAAAAGTGTTCAAGATTCAAAAAGCTTTCACTTGTTTAATCCAAGCGGACAACAAGTAATTTTCACAAACAGTTACGTTCGAAGTGATGATCATAATTGCATGAAGAAAAAAAAAAGTAGTATATGGAAACATGAAACAGAGGAAATTCATAAATCAATCAATGAATCAAGTAAATATGATGCAACGTAACCTACCTAGCTAGGCATTTCATCAAACAGATTGCATGCACAAATTTGAAATTGCCATTATTTTCAAGTATTGATCACGTACCTCAATCTTCTTCATCCATGAAGATGCCTTCTGAACCTGCTCCCTTTCCCATCCACTAATCACAGCGTCTTCCCTCTTGTACCGATTGTTAATCTTCGCAATCTTCGCGTTCTGCCATGCGCTAATCTTCGTTTCCACTTCCTCTTTCTTCACCATATGTAACGAAATCTCTCTAGTCGCCGCCGCACCGCCGTCGCGATTCTCCGTTGCTCTCGAGATCGCCGACGTTGTTAGATCATCGAACGGATGACCATCCGGTACAATAGCTAACGGGTTCGTTTCCACCTCCGGCGTAGTATCCTCTTCCTCTCCAATTCGGCTCAAGTTATTCGGAGCTTCGTTAATCGATCGATCATGACGGTAACCGTCGCCAATCTCCGCACCAGCAATAACCAAAGCATTGAACTCTCGACTCATGGAAGTGAAATTCTCGCTTGAGCTACTAGCTTCGCTTGCAATTGAAGCCGATCTTTGGCTCGTGGTTTCCCAATTAGCCTCTCCGCGGCGGTTCCGATTGGCGGTCACCGGCGGTGGCTGTGGAGAGGTCAGAGCGTGGATATCGCGGATTTGAACGTCTTCGTTGTCTTCTTCAGCATGGGGAGCGGCGGCGGCGGCGGAAGTTGATGGTGGTGGTTGATCGTTGAACATGACGGAATTTGAAGAAATTTTAAGAGAGTGCGTTTGAAAGAGTAATGGGAAGTTGGGGAAGAAAGAGGGAAAAAAAAAAAGAGAAAAAGGACCTTTTTGGGAATATAAACTTTCCAAGGGGGGCTTTTGTAATTTGGGAAAATTGGAGAATTTTCAGCCACAGAATGTAGTACGTGGAACACATTTCTAATACAAAATTATGTTTATTTACAAATTTAGTCTTTTCATTCTTTTTTATTTAAAAGAAAAATTAGAATTTAATCATTTTAATTTTTAAGTAGTATTTATAATAAAAATATAATTGCAATTTAGTCCTTATAAATATAGTATAGGTATTTCTTACTCATTAAACTATTTATAATGATTTTATAAAATTAGAATGATTAAATTCACTTCCTCCATTTCATAACGACTAAATTGACGATTTAATTTAAAAAATATGATAGTTCCAGTATTTAGGTTTTGAGTTTAGTATCTATTTAGTCTTTAAATTTCAAACTAATATACGTTTTGGTTTTTAAGTTTTGAGTTTAATTTCAATTTAGTTCTTGGATTTTAAAATGTTTCAATTTGATATTTCACGTTTGAATTTTGTTTCACTTTAGTCCCTAAATTTTAATATTTATATTTTTAATATTAATTTTTTACTAAATACTTATTTTTTCGTCTTTCAATGTTAATAAATTTAAAATAATTAAATTAATAATTAATAATTAAATTTTAGTGTTATTCATCATTTTAAAATTAAATTAAAACTTTACTTCATAATTGCTTTACTTTAATTATTAAACACTAAAATCAATATGTGAATAATGAAAACTTGAAATTAAAAATCGACCAAATTGATAGGAAGCTCAAATCTTAGTAGTAAAATTATAACATCTTGATACATAAGAACTAAATTGAAACCAAAATTAAAACTTAAGAATTAAAAATTTAATATTAAAACATAAGAACTAAAAAGAAACTAACCCAAAACCTAAGAAACAAAAAAATATTTTTTCCTAAAAATATATTAAATATTATTTTTAGATATAAAATTCGGTTGATATATCATTCTAGTGAGCAGTTGTATTTTAAAGTTTTTTCAATTTTAATCTGATTTTTTAATAAAATTTTAAGTTTAGTCATTGGTGCTAGTTTATTATGAATTATTTTTTTTCAAAAACGATTTTTATTACAAATTTTAAAAA